>NW_026889757.1:7550000-8095000 GCF_033153115.1 Saccostrea echinata | reverse complement strand
TGTTGTAAAAATCTTTAAAAATCTTCTTTTCAAGAACCACTGGGCCAGAAAGTCTGAAACTTATGTAGAAACATCCTTGGGTAGTGTAGATTGTAAATTGCTCAAATCATGACCCCCGGGGGTAGGGCGGGGCCACAATAGGGAATCCCAGTTTTACATTGAAATATGTTGTAAAAATCTTTAAAAATCTTCTTCTCAAGAACTAGTGGGCCAGAAAGTCTGAAACTTATTTGGAAGCATCCTTGGGTAGTGTAGATTGTAAATTGTTCAAATCATGACCCCCGGGAGTAGGGCGGGGCCACAAAAGGGAATTCAAGTTTTACATTGAAATATATAAAATCTTTAAAAATCTTCTTCTGAAGAACCACTGGGCCAGAAAAGCTGAAACTTTTTTGGAAGCATTCTGGGGTAGTGCAGATTTTAAATTGTTCGAATCATGGCCCCTGGGGGTAGGGTTGGGCCACAATAAGGAATCAAAGTTTTACTTTGAAATATGCAGAAAAAATCTTTAAACTTCTTCTTCTCAAGAACCACTGGGCCAGAAAGGCTGAAACGTGTAAGGAAGCATCCTGGGGTAGTGTAGATTCTAATTGTTCAAATCATGACCCCTGGGGATAGGGCGGGGCCACAATAAGTACTACAAGGGGGGGGGGGAAGAAATCAGGTGAATAACAATAAGGCAAATGTTACTCAGGTGAGCGTTGTGGCCCATGCGCCTCTTGTTTATCTTAAAATACTGTAAATGTATTACAATTGGCAGTGTATTCTCTTTAGCACCTTTGGCAGAAAGAAGCTACCACTGTCAAGTATTTGGGGGGGGGGGGGTGCAGATATATAGTGTATAGAAAACATAGCTACTTTATGTTTGTGCCCCCTCAATAATAACATCTAATGATTTTTATTAACTCACGTGAGCCAAAAGTTCAAATAAGCTTTTATGATCAAAATTTATTTGTTGTCCTCTTGTTGCCTTCGTCAAAAACTTCACAATTTCATCTTCTCCACAACCAACCAGTATTTCAATCCATGGATGAAGGAGATTCAAGTTTATTCAAATGGACAACCACACCCTCTTCCAAGGGGAAATAAGAACTAATGAAAATTTAATGGCATCTTTTAAAAATCTCAAGAACCACTGGGCCAAAAAAGAAATGAATGAAAATTTAATGGCATCTTTTAAAAATCTCAAGAACCACTGGGCCAAAAAAGAAACTAATGTGGAAGCATCCTCAAGTAGCACTAGATTAAAGTCTGTTCAAATCATAATAGGCTATCAAAATTTTACAGAGGAATATTTAGGAAATTTTTTTTAAAAATCTTATTCTCAAGAACAGCATATTTATATAGAAGCTTTCTCAAGTAGTATAGATTCAGGTTTCTTCAAAACATGTCCCTTGTGATAGAGTGGTGCCACACTGGGTGATCAAAATTTAACGTAGGAATATATATGGAAAAATCTTTAAACATTACCTTTTTCTCATGAATGGCAAAGGCATCATTAGTCATAGTAATATGAAAGCATCCTCAGACAGTGTAGTTTCAAGGTTTTTTTATCTTTCAAAATATGACCCTTATGGTAGGGAGGGTCACAATAGGCTATCAAAGTTTTTTTTAAGTATATAGGGATTAAATCTGCTTATTTCAAGAGTAATAGAGCCATAGTGATCCAGGTGAGTGTTGTGGCCAATAGGCCTCTTATTTAATTTAAAAGTATGTTTATGTTTCTATTATTTACCATGTGTGAATTGTTTATAGGTAAGTTTTAAAAAAAATTATTCTTAATACTGATTTCAGCTTATTTCCTTTACCAATAAAAGAGGAAAAAAGGAATTTAAAACATGATGGAGTTACAGAGCAGATAAAAAAGTATGTTTATGAAGACACTTAGGCCAAATAAAAAGATATGTGTGGATCCAGTTACATCTCAAAAAAAATTAGGGTAGGTAGGAATTTTTTATTAAATGTACAAAATGATTTTCTTAATATTACCTACTGATATTACTACTTTGCAAGTGGCATTTATATATGGTGTGATAAGTATACAAATCAGTATTGATAGGGAGCATCCTAGTTTTGACTATGAAACATATTTTTTAAAATCAAAAATTAACAAGGAAAGTTTATGCATTATGCATTTTAAAAAGTACTTTCACAAGTAAGCATCCAAGTAAAGTTCAAGATATTTTACACTGTCTTCAAAGCAAAGCACAAAGTAATACAATTTGCAAAGTAAACAGAAATGGCACATGCTTTTGGTGCATTTTCAGCCCACCTGAGCTGAAAGCTCAAGTGAGCTTTTCTAATTGAAATTTGTCCATAGTTGTCAGCGTTGTTGTTAAAGTTGCATAATGAGTCAAAACCATGTGTTTCTTTTAGGAAAATTGTATCACAAAACAAAAGATTTCTGTGAAATATAAATATAGTGAAGTTTTGACAACTCAACTGCATTGTAAAGCAAGAAAAAAAACCTGCAAAATATAAGTGCCGGAAAAACAAATGGTGTATCTATCGCTTTGTTTTTATCGTCAATGTGAACAATGTCAAGGTCACGCGTCCTTTATTTTTAGCGTGAAAGTTGTAAAAAACATTGAATTGGGGCAAGCAGAAGTAAGGAATAAGTTATGATCATCTTTTTTGAAGATTGTATCAAAATTCTCAGTCATCCGACATTTATATCTGTGAAATTGAAACCGTGGTAAATTCTACAACTTTTCAGCGCATGCGTACAATAAAGAGGAAGAAGTGAAGCAATATTTTTGTGATGGGTTATACAAAGATTTTTTTTACTTTTATTTTTCTCCATTAAATTAGATTTTTTAGGTTCTGAAACCTGTAATTTTCTGAAACCTAATATCTTCAAGAACTGAATAAAATTTGCATGTATCATGCAAAAATTCTACTGTTGTCAATTTTCCCGTTTGTCCATCACTGTTATTTCATATATTCATCTTCTCCAGAACCACTGGGCCAATTTCAACCAAACTTGGCAGAGAGTATCCTTGGATAAAAGGGATTCAATTTATTCAAATGCAGGGCCATTCCCTTTTCCAAGGGGAGATAATTAAAAAATAGTGAAAAGTGGGTTGGGTAATTTAAAATCTTGTCAAGAACCATTTGGCCAGAAAAAATGAAACTTATGTGAAAGGTTTCTGGGGAAATGAAGAATCAAGTTTCTTCAAATCATGAGCCCTGGGGGTAGGGTGGGGCCACAATGGGTGATCAAAGTTTTACATAGGAATACAAATGAAAAATCTTTAAAAATCTTCTTCTCAAAAAAAGTAAAGCCATGATTGGACATATTTATATGAAAGCATCCTCAAGTAGTGTACATTCCAGTTTGTTCAAATCATGACCTTCGGGGGAAGGGAAGGGCCACAATGGGCAATAAAATTTTTGAGAGGGAATGCATTGGAGAAATCTTCATCTTCAAAATTTGTTCAAATCATGACCCCCTGGGGTAGGGTAGGGCCACAATGGGTGATCAAAGTTTTACAAAGGAATACATAGGAAAATCTTTCAAAATCTTCTTCTCAAGAACAGCAAAGCCATGATTGGTCATATTTATATGGAAGCAGGTACTTTAGATTCAAGTTTGTTCAAATCATTAGTTTAAGGATGTATGTATTCCATGGTGTGTTACATATTTTTAATTTTAAAAACAACAAGAGGCCCAAGGGCCTTAATGGTCACCTGAGCAAAAAAGTTCTTTGTGCCCATGGGAGTGATGTGTCATTGTACCAAGGTCATTTGAATAAGACTAAAATCACTTGTTACACATCTTCGCTAGCCAAGGGTTTCTGATACGCTACTCTCCTCATAAGCCCTTGGCATACGGTGTTAAAAAAAGTTGGGATTTTTTTCTCAAGTTGTGATTGGAGTTGATCGACATCGTTCGACCAATCAACAATTGTTTTCTGTAAATGACGATATTTGCGTTCGGGATATATCTTGACTCTTTAATATCGGTGCAAAATATGTGATTAAGAATCTATACTGAAGATGTAGATTTGCATTTTAAAATGTTTAAGTAACAAATTAACATAACTAAATACCTTCTTGTTAATTATTCTTTAAAAACATTATTTTTTTAAATACGTTATTATTTCTGTCGATGACGCAATCTGTGCCTACCTGGTAAGAATGGTGATCACGTGACGAAAACAATCCCGTCTTTTGTCAGCACTGTATGCCAAGGGTTTATGAGGAGAGTAGTGTATCAGAAACCCTTGGCTAGCGAAGATGCTTGTTACAGAGTGTTTAAAAATTCTTGTCTGTATCGTGACTTAATAATGTAATAACATTAAAAGCCAAGAGGTTGTCTATAATGATGGAATATGTATCCTGACCCTGAACCAAAGCCATTTAAACAAGATCAACTGACAAGGTCACAGCTGGGCTTAGAAGTAGAAAATTGCTAAAAGCTTCTGAAATGTATAAATTTGTATAGGGTCATATTGCACAAAAATTAGTACATGAGGATGAGGAGGTATGATATGATTCTATGCAATGGTCAAATTGTTTAGAAGTTTATATTTTGTTGGTCATGACTTTTTTTTAAATGCTAGGATATTTGAAGATCCAACAGAAAGTATGCTCATGTCTAAAAAAGATGATACAACCTTCAACTTCATTACTTTTCAAAAAGGTTAAATAATAAAGACAGAAATTTGCTGTTTGATTTTATTTTTGGAAAACTTGAGCTATATTTTCAAGTATGCCTTTTGTTGAGTTGCATACATATAAGTCCTGTAAGGTCAATTCTTATTTACACTGGGTTATAATAATAGAAGTATGCAGGAATCCTTGTTCAGTGAAATTTCAATTTACCTAAAGTCATGGACCCATGGTTTAGAAATTGAGACTTCATGAGGGGTTGTCATTAACCTTGGGATGGGAATATGAAGAGAAAGGTAACAGTCATTTCATTTACCAATGATGTCTTTGGAAGACATATACTGACGTGCACAGGCACCCACTTCATTATCTACATATTAAAGCAGCCCCCAGTTTCCTACAGAAAATTATCACCAAATGTGAATTTTGTTGGATAATTGCAAAATTAATGAAATAAATCTAGGTTAGTGAACTGTGAATATCTCCTGAACTGTTAATGAAATAAATTGCTCCATCCTCTCTTTTACGTCGTTGTTGAGAATAAGTGTGAACAAAAGTTTGATCACGTAATTATTCTTTCTTTTTTTTTTTTTAATCTTCCAAGATCATATTTTGGGGATGTATCATTTTTGGTATTTTTATTTCTGTTCACAACTTTATAAGCCCATTGTATTAAGTTCCCTTTTGAACTATGTATAATAGAGTCCTCACAGTTTGTCAAATTTAAGTTTAAGATCAAAGTTTGATGTTTTGTCAAGGTCTTGCATTGTTTGTCTGTGTGTCTGTCTGTCCATATGTCTGTACTGTTAACTTCTTGTGTGATTAACAATATAAAGTTGTACATTATATTGTTTGTTTGTTTATTGTTTAACGTCCCTCTCGAGAATTTTTAGCTCACCTGAGCTGAAAGCTCAAGTGAGCTCTTCTGATCACCCGTTGTCCATCCGTTTGTCTGTCCATCCGTCCTTCTGTAAATTTTTCACATTTTCAACTTCTTCTCAAGAACCACTGGGCCAATTTTAACCAAAGTTGGTACAAAGCATCCTTGGGTGAAGGGAAAGCTCAATTTTAAAAATGAAGGGCCCAGCCCCCTTACAAGGGGAGATAATCAAGAAAAGGCAAAAATAGGGTGGGGTCATTAAAAGGTCTTCTTCTCAAGAACCACTGGGCCAGAAAAGCTGAAACTTATGTGGAAGCATCCTGGGAAAGTGTAGATTCTAAATTATTAAAATCATGACCCCCAGGTGGGGCCATAATAGGGAATCCAAGTTTTTCACTGAAATATATAGAAAAAATCTTTAAAAATCTTCTTCTCAAAAACCACTGGGCCAGAAAAGCTGAAACTTATGTGGAAACATCCTTGGGTAGTGTAGATTGTAAATTGTTCAAATCATGACCCCTGGGGATAGGGCGGGGCCACAATAGGGAATTCAAGTTTTACATTGAAATATTTTTAAAAAAAATTTCAAAATGTTCTTCTCAAGAACTAGTGGGCCAGAAAAGCTGAAACTTATGTGGAAGCATCCTGGAGTAGTGTAGATTCCAAATTGTAAACAACATGACCCCCGGAGGTAGGGCAGGGCCACAATAGGAAATCCATGTTTTACATTGAAATATACAGAAAAAAATTTCAAAATCTTCTTCTCAAGAACCACTGGGCCAGAAAAGCTGAAACTTATGTGGAAGCGTCCTGGAGTAGTGTAGATTCTAAATTATTAAGATCATGACCTTTGGGGTAGGAAGGGGCCACAATAGGGAATCCAAGTTTTACATTGAAATATACAGAAAAATCTTTAAAAATCTTCTTCTCAAGAACCACTTGGCCAGAAAAGCTAGAACTTATGTGGAAGCATCCTGGGGTAGTGTAGATTCTAAACTGTAAAAATCATGATCCCCGGAGGTAGGGCGGGGCCACAATAGGGAATCCAAGTTTTACATTGAAATATATATATGAAAAATCTTTAAAGATCTCCTTTTCAAGAACCACTTGGCCAGAAATACTGAAATTTATGTGGAAGCATCCTGGAGTAGTGTAGATTATAAATTGTTAAAATCATGACCCCTGGGGATAGGATGGGACCACAATAGGTACATGTATTACATGGGGGAAAGTCTGATGAAGAACAGCAGGGCCAAAGTTACTTAGGTGAGCATTTTGGCCCATGGGCCTCTTGTTCACTCATATGGAGACGCCACCACTTGCCGGTGGAGAGCTGGAAATTTTGACCTTTACTTGGCACAACTGCCATTGAGCAGTGAGGGATCTTTTTTGTGTTAGCACCTACTGCGACAAGGGACCTCGGATTATACGGTCTTATCCGAAGGACCGGTCTCCATGTCCCACAGTGGGATTCAAATCTGCAATGTAAGGATCAACTCCTTACTCCACAACTCTAGAGCGAACGCGCCACGCAGGTGACTTGTACATTATATGTACATTATATGTAAGAAACACAATATTCTACTGCCTGGTTTCCAGAGGGGTCATCTCAAAAGATCAAAATTTACTCAATACAAAAAATCCCTCCCACATGCATCGTCGCAAACCACGGGTTTTGTGTCCATTCTATTTCCACAAACCCGTGGCTGTCTCCTACAAATTTCTGTCATTCTCATGAATATTAATAACATACATTCAACCAATGGAATAACATCTGACGCTTCAAGTCAGAACCAATGAAATGATCAGTCTATCTTGTATTTGGATGTAACCATAACCAGGAGCTGTACATCAACTTCGGTTTGAATTTCCTTTCTTTACAAGTAACGCTATTCAGCGTTCTCACACAACGTTTACATTCAAAACCCTGTATTTTAATGTAAAACCTTGTAAGTATTTTAGAATATACGTTACTCACCTCTGTTCTTCAGGATCTATCGTATTTTTTTCTCAATAAATCTGCCACGCATAGCAAACATGATTTTATTATGGGCGCCGCCATTTAAGCGTACCAAAAATTGCTACAGAGTGATTTTATTGGTCAAGGTAAATCTGGTGTCACTTAATAAATATTCAATGATTCAGTTGCGAGAACGAGAGAATTTGGTAGAAGGCAGCCACGGGTTTGTGGAAATAGAATGGACACAAAACCCGTGGCTTGCGACTATGTCCCACATGATCTTACAATCTTTCCTAATTATAGGTTTACATAAGAGACACATAAAAGATCAGTCCCAAGAGTGCACTGTAAATATGTTCTGTTTATAAATTTGATGATAGGTTGGAGCTAATATGGCTTTCATATTAAACATGTGTATTCTTTGTGACAAGACCTTCCATTGGGTATTAACAATTTTGACCCTTTGACCTTGAAGTTTGACCTACTTTTGAAAAACTTTAACCTTAGCCATAACTTTTAAATGGTTGGTGCTAGGGTTTTCATATTTCACAGACTTAAGTTGAATCTTTAATTTCCACCATGGACATGTTTTTCCTGTCCCTATTTAATTTCACTTCCTCAAGTAAAAATGATAGGGCATGGCAAAGAGTGAGAGGGGATAAAAATCTTAAATAATTTTCATTTGGCTGTAAAAAAGATTTCTTGTCCTAATACCATTTGAACCTTTTAAAATGTTCAAATTATGTCATGTTATATTTTTTATCACTGTTACAAAATTGTCCTAATTTAAAAGCTAACATACATTGTAAACTATGTGATAAGTATTAAATGTCATTTGTTAAGAAATTTAATTTTTATCTTGACATTTAATTAAAGAGTTTGAATTATATCTGCATGCTGCATTATCTAGAAAGAAGATTAGATATATCAAACCTTGTTATCTTGAATATGACAGGACAAAAATTAAACTTTGAGATATGAATATTCGAGATAATGGGGTTAAAAAAACATGAAGAAAAAGTGATTGGGACTGCCATCTCACTTTGACATATCCCATATGTGAGATATCAGTGTTCCAGATAATAAAGTTCAACTGTATCTCTTAAATTTCATTATTTAATGGGCAGAATGTTTAAGTTTGCTAAAATCTGTTTTAACAATTCTCGCTTTTGTATTATTAGATACTTGAGTTGCAAGGAAAAATGGTAAAAAGTTGACAGACTTTGATTTCTGCTCTAAATCTCAAAGTGTGTGAATCATAATTATATCAAATATTTTTTAGGTATGGCACAGATATTTCATGTACCATAAAAATTCCATGCATCCATTGTTGTATCCCCCTTTTTTAAGCTAGAGAAGAGATACCTTAATAATACACAAATAATTGATAGGAAAGTCAAGCAGATTTCAATTACAAATTTGAATTTTTAGGTGTTCTTGAAAAAAAATAAAAATAAAAAGTGTTCAAGGATATTTCCAAATCATTCATTCTTCTTTTTCAAAAAAAGTTTATAAGCAAAGAAATTATTAAATGCACCCACTGGCAAATAAATTGTTTTGTTCTGAAAATTCTAATCTACAGGTATCTTTATATAATCGCCTATAAGTCAGATTTTTGGGAGGTATATTTTGGTCCAAAACTCTTATTTTTGACTTAAATGTGGGTCCTAGTACCAACAGTGTTTTTCTGGAAGATGAAATATGGTACTGAAGTAATAACTCTTACAAATGATTATATATCAATAACAAACTTTGACATGCATTCAGGAAAAGTACATCTATATAGGTTACAATATGCATTATGTAAAAATCTCTGCAGATTTTAATGTTTCTTTTTGTTTAATTAATTTAAAATTGTTAATTTCAGATCAAATGTTGATGTCACACCAAAGCATACTTTGAAACATAGATCAATTTAATAGATCTGAAATTGGAACAAATTCAGAGAAAAAAAGACCTTACCAACTTGTAAGTGGGTCACTCACAAATTCAACTAAAACTACATGAAAAAATACAACTGACTAGGCGAACAAACTTATAAGTGCGAGTATATACAGTAAATATAATAGCTAGATAAGTAAAATAGTCTAAAATTAAAAACGTATGTATTGATTTCTATAATTAAGAAAAAAAAATTTAACAGGAGATAGTGATGAGTTGACATATTCAGCTTCTACAGTGATTGTAAACTAAATTAAAATTATACTCTTTTTTTTTTTTTGACTCAGTGACATACAATCATTTTGATGTTTTTATTATAAACAGTTTATCATAATTATTTATCAAACTATTCATTCTTAAACATTTTAATACATTATTCTATTATAGTGCTTCAATTTGTGTTATATCCCCTTTTGCGCATGTGTTAAATTCAAACCATGGTTATTGTGCGTGGATGGGGCTCCAGAAGGGGGTTTAAGGTTTCAAATATATATTAAATCAAAGTACTGAAAGTACTACTACGAGTTGATGGTATTGATTATATAATGTTTAAATGAGTTGAGGTCTCTAGACCATATATGAATATGTGATATTATGTGCAATGATGAAAACTATCACTTTAAAATCTTTTCTTTTTGTTTTCTTTGAGAAATAAAATTATATCATTTCATTTACACCTTTTGCAACATGTATTTTTAACATGTATATTTATTTTTGTTCTTTAATATTTACTGGAATGTATGATAATTTATCACAAATCGAACCTTTAAACATAGAAAACAAATAATACTAGCTAGTTTTGGGATTTTTCATAAAATGGCAATGTAGCTTGCATTTAAAGTAATTTGTATTTTTACAAAATATTAAAGGATACCATCATTGAAATGGTCACAGAGCACAGACTATCATCATTAAAACTACCGAGAACAGTTTTTGGTCACTCGATGTCATTTGACAGAAATATTATATATCAAGTGACTAGAAATTTCAAATAGGGACAAATGGCACAACTGTTGTAAAATCATATAACAGTATTAAAACAACTCCTAGCTAAATAGACAAAAAAAAAAAAAAAGAAAAGAAAAGAAAAGAAAAAGCCTTAAACACACATATCTAAAACTAATAGGTCAAACCTACTATAGTATTACAAATAGGGAATTATTATTTACAAATAGCGCAAATTGAATTATTTCATTAACATGCTTATTGAATATTTTCACTGCTTTCTTAAACTGACAAACAATTTGACATTTTCAATGCACATCAATATGTTCCAATTCTCGTGATTAAGCCAGTCTTAAAATTTACATCTTTTACTTTCATTTATATGTAGATTTCATAATTCAATTTTCTTGATTTAGTTACTATTGAAATTCAACCCCTTTTTTCAAAATTTACGTGCACATATGATATTTCAAATCTTTTGATCTAGCCACTCTTGATATTCTGTCTTTTATGATCATTCACAATAATATTTTAATTCTCTTGATTACGCTACTCTTGGAATTCAACTTCTTGACATTTAACTGAAATGAGCATTTTATATGTTATTTCGGTTAGTTTAGTCACTCTTGGAATATAACTACTTGACTTTAATTGACATGCACATTTTATATATCATTTCTCTCGGTTTAGCCTTTCTTGAAATTCAACTACTTGACTTTCATTGATACATGTATGCATTTAAAAATTCGTTCGGCTTTTCGACTTAAGACTTTAAATTCATCACAATGACATGATATTGACTATTTACATGATCTATCTACTCTTGAATTAATTTGATTTCTTGATCATTTCACATTTATAAATATGCATTTCACATTTAATTTATCAATAACATCCCACTTAATTTTTTGTTTTTATTTATCGCCCTCAGTACTATTAATTCACTTTATAACATGGCCAGCATCTGATAGCAAAACACAGCTGGACATATTAAAGAAAACCACTTTCCAGTGTAGTGCCAACAATTGAGATAAGAATCATAGGCCTGTTAAGTGACCATTGCTGTATTTAAAGCTTGCTGTGAAACAGATCTAGATTGTGGAAGACAGGAATTCTCAACAGTGTTTTTAACAGGGAAAAAGAAATTGGAGCACAAAGTTGTCCGCTGCTGAAAAAATCTGACCCTTTAAGCAATCGAAATATTTTATTGCTTGCACAAGAAATAAGAACTTTAATTTTAAAATTGTTTTTTCAACTAGTACAGCTCATTTCTTCCGTTTGAGATTAGTAGCTGATTTACTTCGACCTTCCTTACTGCAAACTTCTCGCTTTGTTTACAAACATAGGAAGTGTTCTCTGTGTTGAACGATTCATCACTAACGCGGAAAAAACTGCTCTGTTCATTAGCATACAGCGCAAGAATTACTTTATTTATATACCACCAGCATGTCAATCTTTTAAAAATAACCTGGTTTGTAAATGTTCAATTTTGTGAATTTTCTTTAAAAATCTGTTTTCAAAATACTTCTTATTATATAAAACATTTATTGATTTATAAATCAAAACTTTGTTTGCACGACATGTCACTTTTGTTGACCGCATGCCCCTAACACTGTTTTCTTTTGTGGATGGACACAAATTCCAATAAAATTAATAATAAATATTTATGTTTATAAACACTTTAAAGCATATCAGGAAACATATTCTTGTTCTGTAGATTATGAAAACGGTAAATAAACCAATATTATACAAGAACCTGTACGCAAAATACTCAAATGAAAATGTGATTAGTTTCGATACATTGGGGAATCCCTTACAAGTCACATGAGTTGATACCATCAACTCGTAAAAAGGGGGGATTTGTTAAAACTATTTTCTCGCATTTAGTGTAGATAGTGGGATCTCATTTAAGGTTGTTTTTCTATAAAGAAGAGTTTATTGTAGAGGAAAGGCATGGGGGTTAAATTGGCATGGGGGTTAAATTGATTGTTTCTTAAAAAAGTTTTTGTGTGTAATTAACTTACATAACCCTCATAACTGATGGGTCATTGATTTTAATTTTCAGCATATTCTCTGAATCTGAATCAGAACTGTTTTGATTTATGTATTTAATGAAAAAATGATTGATATTGAATTCCATGTGATATATCATGCTTGCATATAGAGAAGTTCAGGGAAATTAACAAGTAATCATGCTTTGTCATTTTATGTATGTGGGGTCCTTCATGATTTACTGAACTATAAACTTTGGCTTTCTGTTCATATGGTAACAAATATGGAAGGAACTAATTAACTAACGTAAAACAACTCCCACTGTGACTTTAATGAACTTTTTATTTACATTGTATGTATAAAAGCACGTAACTATGGTTGGCCATTCTACTCACAATTCTTTATTTTTTACTCCATCCAATAAAAAACTTACTGCAGTAAAAATAAAACACAGGCCATTGCCACTTGCAATTAAATATTTTTGAATAAGATTGATCTAGTACTTCCTGTAAATTTATTAATTTTGCTATGTATTCTTTTTAGTTGCCTTTGGCAGAAAGTAGCTTCTGCTAAATCAAGTACATAATGCAGTGCTAAATATCTATATATTTATGTTTAGCATATTTATAAAAGTGCTAATCCATGAATCTGTGCTCACATGTTGAAAATCAATCCCCACCAAATATTTTTCACTCTAAATATGATACATTTACAGTAATTAGAAGAAACAGTTATTTGGGTCTCTATTATGTGTGTTATCGATATAAATCATATTCTTAAATCAAGCTTTATAATTAACGTAAATGGAACAAGAGTATGCTATAGGCATAGTACCCCCTTTTGACAGAAAGCCTTCTTACTCTTGACTAACTGTAAATGATTATGTGTTAGTGCATCAAGTTTTATACTTGTATGCTTGCAGTGTTAAATATTATCATGCTTAAAGATAGCGTATTTCACAAAAATGCTTAAATCAGAGTAATACATGTATCTCAATACATGTACACATTTTTCAATATAGGTAGAAGTCTTTAGGTTAACTCATTCATTAATCATTTTGTATTGCTTACTCGTTCATTTTAGGAATGACTCTAATTCTTGGCCAAATTATTCGAGTATAACCTGGTTTGGGTCAGTTTACGCTTTATAATCCGCGAAGCGGATTATAAAACAGCGTAAACTGACCCAAACCAGGTTATACTCGAATAATTTGGCCAAGAATTAGAGTCATTCCTTATAATTTAATTTTAAAATCATTAAATAACTATGGGTGTAAAATTTCGGTGTTTTTTATTAGTTCAAATTTGCCGCTCAATAATACAACCATAGTAACGGAAGTAATGGAAGTGATGGGAAGCGAGGGGAGGTAAAAACTGATACATAGGCCTAGCAGCTTGTTTACATGTGGTAAGATCGAATTATTGTTTGAAGTTAAAGGTATATTTATTAAATCTGGAATTTTCCATGAATCCCGAGGACTGGAAATGAGAGGATTGTATGCATACAGATGATTCAGCTGGTTGTCAGGGGGGGGGGGGGGGGGGGGTGTCCCCATACCAAACCAGGTTATACAGAAATAATTTGTGTTCCTTTTTGGATATTAACCAATCAGAGGCTAGAATACAAATAAAATTAAATTATAAAATTTGAAGTTGTATTTACAAGATATCCTGAAAAATAATTAACTAATTAAAATTGAGAATTAATAGTATTCGACTTGATAACAATGTAAGAGAATTAAAGAGGCTGGGGGGTTGTGGCCATTTTTAGACTATATTGATCTCCTTTAGAAGAAGAGCTCCATATGAAGATATAGAAAATGATCAAATTTTAAAACTAAAATTTTTGCAATTTTTCTTTGCCAAATGATAGTTGACAGCTTAAGATATCATATCTAAAAAATTAAGTTAAATCTGGTGGTTAATTTGTTGACCCCCCAGCCTCCTTAAGCAAAGTTTGATAATAATATATTACTAGGATTCCCTTTCAACCTTACCCACATATTTGTACGCATGCACACGCACATTAGAGATTCTACATACCCTTCACAACTTATTATGCAAGGGGAGAAAAAATTCAATAAACAACATTCCCAATACAGTCAAATCTTATTATCTCAAACTTGTTGGGACCAAGGAAAAACTTTGAGATGTATGATGATAGTGCATGAGGGTAAAATGCATAAAGAATATGTGATTGGGCTGTCCATCTCACTTTGACAGATATCCATAGTATTCCAGATATCAATGTTTGAGATATCAAAATTTCAACAGTACTTTAATTATTGCCTTTTAAAAAGAGGTACTTTATTAAAATGTTGCCTTGTTACCCATACCTTCCTATGATTTCACTTGTTTGGTAATTGTTACCTAACCCAGCAGAGAGCTGGCCAGCTCCCTTATAAAAAATATTTTGGTGGGGGTTGTAATGGTGGGTTAATTGAGGAATTGTATTAAGTAACAAGAAGAAATGCTCTTGCCTAATTGATTATTTATCAGAAAACTAAGTGGAATATGAAAATGCCTTGGTTTCAATTACATGACATCCCCTTTTAATCATGTCTCATTGTTTTAGTTGATTTTTTTTCCTCTCTGAGCCAATCAAATAAGATACCAGGTAATTCTGAATATCAGCTAGAACAGGACATGAAGCATTCTGTTGTTTTCATTAATGACATAGGTATTTGAGTTGATGTAAGAATTATCAATTTCATTAAATATCACTGAAGGAAATATTAAAACATGATCAATCAATTCCTATTTTGCATTTTTATAATTATCAAAATAAGTTCATTTAATCTTGTTCAAAAAGTATTGACCGGGGTTGCATATATATGTTCAGACACATGCATGCACCCCTAACTGTGCCAGCTCTGTGGTATGTCTGCAATGTAGGGGGTGGGGGTGTTGAGTTAATCCTAGACCTTTTATTACTTGCCTCCAGATGTCATATTATACACATATTGGAAACAGTTAACAGGTCTGAATTAAAAGCTCTTTTATTAAATTTTGAGTTTGTACTTTTGAATTAATCCAGTTTCTCAAAAAGGGGGTGTTGTCTATAATTTGGCATGAAAAGCATGTCTGTTACCCATAGCAGTCTGTCAATATATATGAGGAATCATATCAATATTTTGCCAGCACTATGAGAACAAATCGGAGAGACGTCCCCCAGGTTGGATTTGATAGATAATACAGTTGACACATGCCTTTTCTTATATATGCAGCTTGTTTGAACAATGAAAGCATTTTTCCATTGAGAGCTTATCAAGTTAAGTTCTCGGTGGCCTTTTAAGAAATGCATTACCTTAAATAAAGTATGTGTATTTGTACTAAGGGAGACAACTGGTATCTTGACTTTATGTTGACAATATCGTAGTACATTTAGTATATTAGCCATTGAAAGAAGAGAAGTAACTCTTGTAAGTTCCATTTACTCAGTTACAAGTATGACAAGAGTTATTCATCTTGGATCACTTAGGATAAGTGCATGATTTAATAAAGTAAGGTTCCAAAATTTAGGGGTAGCAGAATGTGTAAAATAATTTTTTTTATGAACCATTCCACCTTGAATACATTTTGTATTCTTTACAAAAGAAACCCTAATTGAGGCTCATAGATTTTTTGTGACTTGTTATAATGAAAACAAGAGTAAGAATCTTTTACAAGGTAATTCAGTCAAGATTACTATGTCCTTTCAACTTATCATGCCCAGTGATGCCCAGATGTCATCAAAATTCATATCAGTGCAGAATATATAAACCATATAGATCATTTCTTACTGTAAATATTCTTTCAGTATATTTATTATCATAATAGGAAACAGCATTTAAAAATCTTCTCAAGAATAGCAGGGCCATGATTAGTGATATTAATATTAAAGCATTCTTAGGTAATGCAGATTCTAATTTGTTCAAAACATGGCCCCCATTAGGATAGGTTGGGGCCACAATATGGCAACAAAGTTTTATATTGGTATATATTGGGAAAAAATTCTTTAAATTATGAATAACTTCTTGTTAATTAAGAACAACAGGGCTTTGATTAGGCACATTAATACACAAGGATTCTCAAGTTATGTAGATTTAATTGGTTCAAATTATGGTCACTGGGGGTAGGGTGGGCAAATAGAGGAGTCAAAGTTTATATAGGGAAAAATCTTACAAAATCTTCCTCTGATGAACAATAAGGCCATGATTGAGTGATATTTATATGCAAACATCTTCCAGTCAGGTAAATTCAAGTTTTTGACCCCTGGGGGTAGGATGGGGCTACAATTATAGAGAATGAAAGAAAAAATGTTTTAAAAAATATTCTTATAAAGAACAACATGGTCAGGATTACCGTAGTCATATTAATATGCAAACATCCTCAGGTAGTTTAGATTCAAGTTTGTTCAAATCATGGCCCCAGGGGTAGGATGGAGTTAACGTTATGAAGAACAGTAGGGCCAAGGTGACTCAGGTAAGTGTTGTTACCCATGGGCATCTTGTTGTTTATTTCTTTTTCATTTTTAGCTCACCTCGACGAAGTCGAGATGAGCTTATGCTATACCCCCGGCATTGGCGTCGGCGTTAGCGTCGGCGTCCCAGGTTAAAGTTTTAGGAGCAAGTCCATTCCCAAGTAACTATAAGCCCTACCTGGACCAAACTTGCATGGATAATGCATCTAGGGATGGACACTACCACACTTGCTTCGGATGCTGGATCTGACCTAGATTTTCCAGATGAGTGACCAGGTTAAAGTTTTTGGAGCAGGTCCATTCCCAAGTAACTTTAAGCCCTACCTGAACCAAACTTGCATGGATGATGCATCTAGGGATGGACACTACCACACTTGCTTCGGATGCTGGATCTGACCTAGAATTTCCAGATGAGTGACCAGGTTAAAGTTTTTGGAGCAGGTCCATTCCCAAGTAACTATAAACCCTATCTGGACCAAACTTGCATGGATGATGCATCTAGGGATGGACACTACCACACTTGCTTTGGATGCTGGATCTGACCTAGAATTTCCAGATGAGGGACCAGGTTAAAGTTTTTGGAGCAGGTCCATTCCCAAGTAACTATAAGCCCTACCTGAACCAAACTTGCATGGATGATGCAAATAGGGATGGACACTACCACACTTGCTTCAGATGCTGAATCTGACCTAGATTTTCCAGATGAGTGAATTTTAGCCATATTTTAATCAAATTAGCATGGATGGTGTATCTTAGGATGGACACTTTCAGACTTGTTTTGGATTCTGAATCTGACCTATATTTTCCAGATGAGTGACCAGAGTAATGTTTTTGGAGTAGCTATATAATATTATGGCATGTTATGATTAAACTTGCATGGATGGTGCATCTAAGGATGAAAACTTCCAGACTTGCTTTGGATGTTGGAACTGACCAAAATTTTCTTGATTAGTAGACAGGTTAAAAGTTTTTTGAGTAGGTCTATTTCCAAGTATCTATAAGTCCTTCTTGTACAACCAAACTTGTATGAATATTGATCTTGGGATGAACACTAACTAGAAAAAATATGATGTGAGATTTGCCTTACTTATAGATAACCTTCGTTGAGGTGAGCTTCGTAATCTTTGATTACCTATGTTTTTCTTTCTGGGGGGAGGGGGGACTATTTGTTTGGGTAAATAAAAATTCAGTTGAATTAATACATACATAATGAATTAGTAGTTGAGCTAGGGTAGAAGAATATGAAACATATCTATAAAAAAAAGGATCTGAGTTGATGGGGGAATAAACCTGATAGCCGATTAAACAGTTACCTTTAGATACCAAGGAATGGAACTCTCTATCCTCTTCTTGCCTTCTTGTAAATTTACCTACAGGGAAATGTAGCATTCTGTTAGACCATCATTCTAGCAATAAATTTTTCTTTAAACATTTTGGAAATATTTTGTTATGCTACACCATATGCATGGCCAGGCTGTATAGTGTTTGTCATGTCAACAAACAGAGCAACAAACACAATTCAGAGCAACTCTTTGTGACAACAATTACCATTACATGAAATTTAATTTCATGTCATTGTCCAAGAAATCACTCCTGTGAAATGGAAAATGAGTTGTACTTTTTAATTTAAATTATCCATTGTCTTTCACTGAAGTGCACAATAAATCAAGATCTGGAAAAAAGTTCCATTACTTTTACCAGGGGTTTGGCCAGCATTTGATTTGCTAAATTGAAATAATTGTATTGGGAAAGAATATTTACTGTCAGTTTTATGGTAAATTGATAGGCCCCCAGAAATGTTCCAAATTTTTGCAGTAGCAAAATATGATCCCCTTTTTAACTAAGAATAAATTGACTTTTTTTCTACCTTAAAATGAACTTTCCCCAGGTATTGTTTTAAAAGACCATCTAATGCCTTACTTCTTGAGGCATTCATCTTAAAAGAAGAGAATATATTGTTCACTGTTCCTCAGTTCATTCACATATTTAAAAATGTCAGAGTGATTATTTTCTAGTAATTTCCAGCAAGTTGTGAATATAAGGCTGGTTTGAAGACAATTGTTTGTAACTGATGAAATGTCAAAGAACCTGACACTTAAGAACATTTTGAAAAACATTTCATACAAAAAAAGCTAATAATTACATGTATGTTCTTCTAGACATTTCGCGAACAAAAAAATTATAAAGATTATCCCTTTTAACTCCTGGATTCACCTACCTGGGCTTCAGCTCTGGAGTAAATGTTAAATTAATCATACTTCAAGTCCAAGACCCTAAGCAGAGAACCTTAAGTCTTTGCTTGATTACAATGAATACAATGAACTCTAGCTACCAGAAATTTGAAATTACAGACCCCTAGGTTCTCATATTGATGCTAAGTGGTAAATAATTTAAGTACTTAAAGTACTGTAAGCCAGGCTTATTAAACAAAAAATAATTTTTAAAAAATATTTGCTTCTTTGACAAATCTGACATGAAAACAATTTTAAAAAAAAAAGTTTATGAAAATTGTATCTTAAAAAATCAATATTGTAAATGATATAATATCAAATTTATTTAGGGCCCCTATACCATGGTCTGAATTACCGTCTGAATAAATCAGGGTCATGCAGAGTTAACCAGACACTGCTGAAGCCTGGTTTCCTGCCCCTGTTTTTCTTTGTCTTTATAGAAAACCAGGTTATTGACAACACTGACCATCAATAAAGCTTATGCGTATGAATTAAGCTCTTTTACAAAAGACTAAAATTACTATTGATGTTTATTTGCATAGAAATCTTCGTTTACTTTGGTTGTTATATTTAGCATTTATGTAGTATGACAAAAAACAATTAAGAGTAAAGTACAATATATTTGCTGCTGTAAATTTAGTTTGGTGACCATTCAGACAGTCACTCAGCTTCCTGTTTGAACAGTCTCAGACAATAGCCGACTAATTTGCTCTACAAGCAATGAGCCCAGCTAAAAATTGTGATAGCAGTGGAACTGGTAACTTAGACATATTTACCAAGGTTGTTCTAAAAGTTTTGGGACACATATGCTTTACTTTTAGCTCACCTCAATGAAGCTGAGATGAGTTTATGTTATGCTATACCCCCAGCGTTGTCGTCGGTGTAAGCATCAGCGTCCCAGTTAAAGTTTTAGGTGCAAGTCCATTCTCATGTAACTATAAGTCCTACCTGGACCAAACTTGCATGGATGATGCATCTAGGGATGGACACTACCAGATTTGTTTCGGATGCTAGATCTTAACTCTGTTTTTCAGATGAGTGATCAGGTTTAAGTTTTTGGAGCAGGTCAACTCCCAAGTAACTAAATGCCCTACTTGGACCAAACTTTCATGAATGATGCATATAAGGATGTACATGTCCCAACCTGCTTCGGATGCTGACCAATATTTTCCAGATGAGTGACCAGGCTAATGTTTTTGGAGTAGCTCTGTAGTTATGTGGCCTGTTATGATTTAACTTGCATAGATGATGCATCTAGGGATGGACACTTCCAGACTTGCTGATGTTGGAACTGACAGACATTTTCTTGAATAGTGAAATAACCTATACATTACTAACGTCATCAGAAAATGATCTCAACTATTTTAGTTTCTTTACCTGTAAATTTTATTGTGTTTTGACTTACCACGGTATTTTATGAAAAATATAATCATTAAAATCCAAAAACATTTATTACATACAGAATACAGGGCTCAACATTAACTTTAAAATAAACTAGACCAGTCGGACTAATGCCTGAAAATTTTACTAGACCTGACCTAATATCTGTGATTCACTGAATTAATTAATATTGCAAGAATATGATCATGAAGAGAAAAACCCATAGTCGGATAACATTGTCAGTGTAAGCAAATCAATGCTTATTGTAAGTTGGTTTTGGTGTAAAGAAAATTATATGATAAATCTCTTTTTATTGAATTCAAGAAAATATCAGAATGGGAAATGTATTTCAACTTGATTTAGTTCTATGACTGGTTAAATTAAAACAATATACTGCGCAAGTTGTCATAAATAAAATGATCTAGCAGAAAGGAAAAATCTTGGTAGAGTTAGCTAGCATTTACGAGAAACTCAAATGGCAACATGATTAATGAAATATAGATTATTATATGAATACTAATACAGCAATAGTGTACTAAATTAATGTCTCACAAACTGTAAACTGTTATAGTGTGATAAAACAAGTAGAGTTTTAATGGTTATTTTATTTTTCATTTGGATCAAAAAATGATCTAACACATCAATAAACAAGAAAAATCTGTAAATCTGTTTTAAGTTTTGCTTCGTTTGACCTTCAGTCAAAATATTTTTAAACATACAGTCAGGCTACCATGAAGCAAAATAAACTTGACAAGACAAGACCTTTCCTAGTCTGAGTAGATCGGATGTGCCTTAATGTTGAGCCCTGGAATATCACACTGCTGTTTTGATCTCAGCCCTGGCAAGCCCAGATGGCGTGTTACATAAAAAAGGCCAGTATTTTGATAGAGAATGATATTGGAAGAGATATAATTATGTTTGAGTTCATGCGCCGACCTACATCATTATATATTCTTTATTTTTACATTTAGTTATTTTCTTATGAAAATGTTATTCCTATGAAACTTGAAATTCATGATTATTAAATGTTGCCTTTTACTTTGACAAGAAAAGAAAGTTATGTTAGCAAAGAGAAACTAAGTTGTTTAACCTGTCTACAACTTTTTGGGACAACTCGTATAAGGATGTGTTGACTGATTTAAAAAAAACAAGATGTGTTTGTGAAACACTGATGCCCCAGTATGGCAACTTATAGCAAAGGTTAAACTTTCTCAAAAGGAAATCAAATATGTTGGTACCCAAAGTAAGGTCTTGTCCCGAGGAATATACCTGTGAAATTTGAAAGTCCTAGCAGCAACCATTGAAAAGATATGGAAAAGGTTAAAGTTTTTCAACAGTAAGTCAAACATCAGGGTCAAGGTCAAATGGTCAAAATTAATGGTGCCCAAGGAAAGGCCTTCTCACATGAAATACACATGTGAAATATGAAAGCCCTAGCACCAACCACCAAAAGATATGGCAAAGGTTAAAGTTTTTCAAAAGTAGGTCAAACTCCAAGGTCAAGGTCAAAGTTGTTGGTGTCCAAAGGAAGGTCTTGTCACAAGGATTACATATGTAAAGTATGAAAGCCTTAGCACCAACTGCTCTAAAGTAATGGCCAAGGTTATAAAGTTTACCAAAAGTAAATCAAACTCCAAAGTCAAGGTCAAAGGGTCAAAGTTAGTTGGTATCCAAAGGAAGGTCTTGTCATAAGGATTACATATGTGAAGTATGAAAACCCTAGCATTAACTGTTCAAAAGTTATGGCAAGGGTTAACGTTTTTTAAAAGTAGGTCAAACTCCTAGGTCAAGGTCAAAAGGTCAAAGTTGTTGGTATCCAAAGAAAGGTCTTGTCACAAGAATTATACTTGTGAAGTATGAAAGCCCTGTCACAAACTGTTCAAAAGTTATGGCCAAGGTTAAAGTTGGGTAAAATTTTGTACAACTGGGTCAAACTCCAAGATCAAAAGGTCAAATGTGATTGTACCCAAAGAAAGGTCTTGTCACAAGGAATACACATGTGAAATAGAAACCTATAGCTCCAACCAATCAAAAGTTATGAGCAATGTTAAAGTTTTTGTGGACAAACAGATAAACAGACAGAGAGACAGACAGACGGACAGGGCAAGAACTATATACCCCCGAATCTTCGATACGGGGGCATAAAAAAATGGAATAGAGTATTTAAGTGAGGTAGCTGCTTGCTATCTGTAGTCATAAAGATTCATGGAAAAGACAAATCAAATATAGGCGAATACAGGTAACCCCATATAAATCGATTTTCGAAAAAGCAATGTCAAGTACTCGTGGAAGAGCATACTTAGGGTTATATAGGAAAATATTGTGGAAAAGCAGGATGACAAGGTATGTACAGGACTACAAACCTAACAGGGACACTGCTTGTCATCAATTTGAAGAGGTGAATTCCATTGTGGGAAAATAGATTTCAGTTAATGAGAGCTACATTTATCTTTTACTTTGAATATCCTACTTAACTCGATATACTTTAACACAAATTGCTCCATATTCACATTTATTTCTTCTGTCAAGCCAATTACATGTAAATATTGACTATGGGAACTTGTGAGGATTTTTTTTCATCCAGAACAAATTAATATGATGACAAATTATTACACAATGTTGCACAACAAGGGCCATTAATAATTTTTTTTCAGCCATTCATAATTTTTTTTTCAGATTATGTATTTATATGTTTTAGATTTAAAAAATAATTGCAATAGGAGGAGTGGGGGTAGTCGGAAGGAAATTAACACAGTTTTAATTTGTATCTCTGATGTAAATTTTTAAGATTTGACACTCACTTTTACTGATTAAGGAGTGGGCTTTACATCACAGATATATATCAAGATGAAAATAAATCATTACATTAGCTTTGTTTAATTATGCAAGGAGCATTAGTTTTTACCATCCTTCTTATATGATGTAAAAAAAAAAGAAGTTACATCATTAAACATGCAAAATAACATATATTTACTAAAAATACATTTAATATGTACATGTACATATGTATATGTAAGTTGCTTACCTAATACAAATACTGAAAATTTACATCACATTGATAGAGTTTTATAAGGAAAGGAATTTTTTTCTTTATCTGTCATGTGTTCAGTAATCTATTACAGTTGGGTACTTTTAGAGTTATGTGTACTTTAATATTTCTAATATTGATTTTTATCTGGTCACCTAAGTCTTTCAAGTGATATTGCTGTTATCATCTGACATCATGCGCTGCGTATTGTGCATTGTCCATCATGCCTTATCTTTCAAAACTGTGAAAAGCATGCATGGCCCCTGGATCAGGGGGTTCTGGTGTTAGGCTGTGACTTTTTTATCACATCAATTCTTTGAAAATCTTCTTCTCTGCTCCTTGGTATGTAGCAGACAAAGTTTGCTAATCAATTCAATGAATAAAAATGCCTCTTCTAAAACTGTGAAATTCTTGGCCCCTGGGTCAGGGATTTTGGAGTTGGATGGGGCTCTATTGATCATACACTGAAAATGCAAAATTTCCTACCCCCCCCCCCCCCCCCCCCCTTCTAATGTCCTGGAAATTCTTCAGAATTCAAGTATGTGCATTGTAATATTGTAATAATGAGATAGAGTTCTTCAAAAATTATGAAATTCATAGCCCTTAGGTCAGTGTTCTGTAGTTAAGGTGGGGTTCTATTGTGCTGCTTCAAGAGAAGTTATTTCCGTTTGTTATTCTTCTATGATAATCATTTTATAATTTTATAATACCACAAAATACATAAGTGTTTTTCATAATCCAAAAGGGGATAATGGTATGATAATTGTACTGGAATTATAAGAATTACTATGTGAATATGTGATGTATGCTAAAGCACTATTGCATTGTTAAGTTTAGTGATAGACTAGTGTAAATAGATCTACTTTCTGAGTTGTTGCTGATAGATTACTGGGTTTAAGGATTTTATGTAATTTTTTTAAAAATATCTATGCAAATAGCTTTATTTAAAAAATCAAACCAAGAAAAAGGGGTTAATGTGTTTCTTTAGGCACTACAATGGATTTAATTTGATGCAACTTAAACACAAATCACTTTTTTGGAACTTTTTCTTTCCTCCAATATTTTTTACGTGAATGAATCATGACATCATGCAAATACAGTCTTATTCTATGTGAAATTAGTACATACATTGAAAATTATCACAAAGAAAAAGTTCCAAATTACTTTGCATTATCAATTTGGTGACCTTAAAATATACTTACATATTCAAAAGAAAGTACCCTAACATGCAGTTAACCCTAAGTATTAAGATCTGAATAATTTTATCTAATGATATTCACAAGTTAACAAAGATTTAAACATTAATTAGGAGAAAACTTGATTTGCAAACACTGGAAATTTGATGAAAGAGACATTGAAAGTTGTCTTTTAACTTCAGAAACTAACAGAAAACCATTCATAACACACACCCAATTGAATTACATCATGTATTTCCACTAATTATAAGTACAACAACTGCAGCTCATGCAGTTTCTATGATGCATTGAGTTATCAGTCTCTTAAAATGAGAAAAAGAAATATTTTTCCAATTCTTTTGAATTGCCTATTTCTCAGATGCTGAAGTTGAATTCCTCGATCCTGGTTCAGCAACACTTGGACAATCAATCAATGATCAATAAGTCATGATCAGTCACTTTGCATTCTGAACAATATATATGCATAAAATTTGAAGGCATTTATGTGTGAAATTATCATGCATTATTAAAATTATTATTAGCAAACTGATTGATCATCATCTTAAATCCAAATGACCAGACAGTTTTTCATTATATATACATATATATTTACATTTTTATACTTGAATCAATAAAAAAAATATTTTCATTCAATAATAAATGATCTTAGCATCCCAGCCCAGTGTATTACTAAGCAACACAGCAAGAAAGCATGGAGTTCTGTTTTGTGCTGAGCAAATAGCTTTTGGAGGTTATAAAGCTCTGTCATTATTTGTACTTTTATCTTGGACAAAGACATTTGAAAATGTAAATATTTAAGGAATAACTGTCTAGTTCTTTAGGTTTTATGATGATCGTGACCAATCAGTTTGCATGCATGATAATTTGCATAAAAGCCAAAGACATTTATGTGTAAAATTATGACATGTGCAAACTGAATTGATCATCATCATAAAGGTGAAACTTAAATGAAACCTTCTTTACATTGTGTAGATTTAAATTTGTTCAAATCATGACCCCTGGGGGTAAGGTGGGGAAACAGTCAGGGATCAAAGTTTTACATAGGAATATATAGGAAAAAATCTTCAAAAATCTTCTCAAGAACAGCAAAACCATGTTTAGTCATTAACTGATATCCATATCAGCTTCAGATATGGATATCAGTACCCTGCGAGATGATCATGAATAATTCATGATTTTCCTTGAATTATTCATGTATTTTATTCATGAAATGTTCATGAAATGTTCATAGGATCTTCATGAACATTTCATGAATAAAATACATGAATAATTCAAGGAAAATCATGAATTATTCATGATCATCTTGCAGGGGTACTGATATCCATATCAGCTTCAGAGGCATCCTCGTGTAGTGTAGATTCAAGTTTGTTCAAATCAAGACCCCAGGGGTACGATGTGGCCACAGTGGGGGATCAAATTTTTTCATAGGAATATAAAGGGAAAAAATCTTGAAAAATCTACTTCCTATGAACAACAGAACCATTATTATTCATATTAATATGGAAGCATCCTCAGGTAGTGTGAATTCAATTTTGTTCAAATCATGACCCCCAAGGGTAGGGTGGGGCCACAGTGGGGGATCAAAGTTTTACATAGGAATATATAGGGGGAAAATCATGAAAAATCTTCTTAAGAATAGCAAAGCCATTATTAGTCATATTAATATGGAAGCATCCTCAGGTAGCTAGTGTAGATTCAAGTTTGTTCAAATTGTAACTCCTGGGCGGTAGGGTGGGACCACAATGGGGGAATCAAAGTTTTATATGGGAATACATAGGAAAAATCTTTAATAATCTTCTTCTCAAGAACTGCAAAGTCATGATTGGTCATATTTATAGGAAAGCATCCTCAGGTAGTTTAGAAGTATTTTTTTTTTTAAATTATGACCATTCTGAAAATGCATTTGGTTGACATACTATAAGGAAAAAAAATCTATATTGCGAATTAGCTATACATACTTTTAACAAATTCATTATATGGATATAACGAATTACAGATATAACAAAGTAATTTTGCAGGTCCCCAAGACTTCATTATAACTGAGTTTTACTGTACTAGCTTTTACATCTGTGTATTCATGTGGGACAGACTATAATATTTTAGATTTCTTTTAGATTTATTAACTTCAAAAAGGAAAAATAAATGAAATACTTTTAAAGCTTAATAAGCTTTTTATTTTTATTTTTTACTTAAATAATTCAGTGTACTGAAACATTTTCATTCCTTGAATGATCAGATCAGCCACGTATATAGAGGGCAGAAATAGTTCTAACAAAAAAATTGTTGTTTCAAGATCATTGTGTATATGAAATAATGTGTTTTGAACTAGTAGAATAAGAAATCTTAACTATTAAAACTAAAGCAATACCTACATCCTCTGCAGAAAAAAACATGTTTTTGAAAAAAATCTTGTTGCATATTTTAGTGACCTTTCCAAGAATTCAATGTGAGCTAGTGCCTTCTCTGCATGTATTCTAAAAAGCAGGATACACATGTATGTATGTACATGCAAAATAGAACTACTTGATATGGATTGCTCTATATATGTACACCAGTAATTTAATCCTAACCTATCCCCAATACTACTAGCCTAGCATTTGATCGTTATAATTAGGATGCCAATTAACACAATCTTTGAATGTCAATGGATTGATTTTTTTTTTAAGTGTAAAAAATGTTTAATCTTGTTCAGTTAATAAAAACAACAACTTATTCATTGGCTGCCTAGTTAAATAGACATGTATATACATGTAATTTATATGTAGATACAGGAATATCTGATGATGTAAATGCAAAACCCAACACAATCTTTGAATGTCAGTGGATTGAATTTTTTTTCAGTGTCAAAGATGTTTAATCTTGTTCAGTTATTCATTGGCTTAAGTTAAATAGACATGTAATCATGTTGATACAGGAATATTTGATGACGTAAATGCAATAACCACACTATATTTTTAAAAAAAATTTGTACTGATGGACTTCATCTTAGCAGTATTTTTAGGTCACCTGAGTCACTCAGGTGATCTATTGCTATCCGTTTTTGTCCATCGGCGTGCGTCGTGCGATGTGCGTTAACATTTGAACATTTTTAGCTTCTTCTCTGAAACCGCTCAACCAATTTCAACCAAATTTGGCATATAGCATCTATGGGTGAATGGGAACAAAAATTGTGAATTTCATGGTCCCTGCCCCCCTGGGGCCTGAGGGGTGGGGCTAAAACCACCAAAATTAATGCAATCTTTAAAAATCTTTTTCTTTACTCCTGGACATCAAGCAGTCAAACTGTTGGCATCATTGTAAAGAGCATTGAGTCCTCTATCAAAATTGTGAAATTCATGGCCCCAGGGTCAGGGGTTCTGGTGCTAGGGCGGGGCTATATAGATCATATAGTGAAAGTGCATTATTTCTTTGAAAATCTTCTTCTCTGCTCCTGGGCATTAAATAAACTAACTGAGTATATAGTTATGATGAGTAAGAGTGCCTCTTCCAAAATTGTGAAATTCATGGCCCCAGGGTCTGGGATTCTGGTGTTAGGGCGGGGCTCTATTGATTATATAGTGAAAATGCATTAATTCTTTGAAAATCTTCTTCTCTGCTCCTGGGTATTAAATAAACTAACTAAGTATATAGTTATGATGAGTAAGAGTGCCTCTTCCAAAATTGTGAAATTCATGGTCCCAGGGGCAGGGGTTCTGGTGTAAGGGTGGGGCTCTATTGATTATCGGGATCGGGATCCGAACAAGTATGTTCAGCTAAACAACTAAACCTTTTTTTCAACTCCCAACGAGAGTGAGAGGATCCATCAATAGCAATACCAACTGGAGGTGATAAAACTATCCATTTGACATTGATATTATCTAGGTATCAACCATTTTTTCTCAGAAATTTGCATTTTTAAAAACACGTGCTACCTAGCTCGAATTTCCTCGACTAGATATACAATGTCGAGTATAACTAAAGAAGAACTTGAGTCTCTTAAAGACTTATCTAATGTTGATTTATCAATATCAAACCTTTATAATGAATACCCAGAGAACTGTATTCCTAATAAGCTCCGCCCGCCTACAGGCTCTAAAGCAAGACAGGCGGCATACGAAGAAATTAATCCACACCTTTATGAAGAACAAGCCAGAATGGTAGCATTTCGAACAAAACGGGAACGTGTATTTCCGTGGATAAGAGCTTTACAAATTATCTACATAGAAAAGCTGCAAATGTGTAACTCTGTCGAAGTCAAATGGTATAACAACCCAGAAAAGTGGGATAGTAACAATACCCTAGCAACAAACTCTATTTGCATAGATATTGGGAATGACTCTAGCCTACACTACAAGATAACATTCTTTGTTTCAACTGGTACTATCCAAGTCCAAGGAAATGAAAAAGATACATTTGTTACCAAGTTCTTTCCACTGCTGAAAGAATTAGTGAATAGAATTAGTGAGTCAACCGAAAAAGAAGAAACCGTTCCAAAATCTGTAACTGAAAATCTACAAGGCCCAAACTCTGTCAGTTACTCGAACCAAGAACAATTGCTAAACAGTGAACAAAGGCAAATTGTATCAGCCTCAATGCATGACTTTGAGAGATTTCAAGAAAGTATGGTCCTGGCTTTAGAGGAATTAAGCAAATCACACTCTGGACTTGTGAAAACGTTAGAAACAAGACTCTTAAAAGGCCTGGAATCGCTTCAAACTACAGTTAGTACTCTTACTTCAGCCGTTGAAAACTTGAACAGCCAGAACAATAAAATGTCAACAACACCGAGTAAATCGAAAAACCCTGAAAATGAAATTAACTCGATAAAAAATAAGCTTAAGAAGTCAGATGAAATCAGGAATGACCTTCAAATAAAAGTTGCAAATCAACAACTTGAATTAGAAAACAAGGAGGCACAACTTAAAAATGAAAAAATCATGCATAATACATGCAAACACCAACTCCTTGACATGCTAGAAGCAAACAAGTCAGAAAGCTCTACATTAGTGGAAAAACTGAAAAGCAAAAATGAGGAGTTACTTAACATGGAAAATGAAAACAAACATCTCAAAGAAAAAAATTAGGCACTTTTTAAGGAGATTCTAGGTTTGAAGATGCATATTTCCAGTATGGAATCCAACAATGCGAAGTTTACACAGGTAGGAGATAAGAAAATTGAAGAAAATCACTCTTCACCATATGAGCTTCATAAGGGAAATCAAACTTCTTCTAAGACAAAACCCCCTAAACCCAAAGTCCTGTTGGTGGGGACTTCTAACACGAAGAAGATTAATCCAGACATTCTTAGTTCATCATTCAAAACGACAAAAAAACTTGCTTATACAATTGAAGAAACTAGGGATACCATATTAAGATATGAGGAAGCAGCACCAGATTTTGTTGTTCTTCATCACCTCACTAATGATGTAAAGACAAAAAGTCCTGAGATTTGTGTTAACGAGACAGAAGAAATTGTCAGCACCATCACTCAAAAATGGTCAGCCAAAGTGGTTCTGTCGCTATGTACTCCTTGTAAAGATGATGAATTACACAGTGCAAATAGTGCTCTGATCAATGCCCTTCTAAAGAAAAAATACAAAGATGACTCATTTGTGTATACTAGTGATAACATAAACATGTCTACTAGGCATGCCAAAGTCCTAGAAAGAGACAATGTCCATCTTACACAAGATGGTGTTGCCATGTTAGCCTCCAACATAAAAAGATCAACCCTTCTAGCACTAGGAATTGAGCAGTCTCCAATTCAGATGGAAAAAGACCAAGACTCTCGCCGTGCTTCACCAAAGAAGATGTACACGTACCATCGGAGATCGCGAAACTACCAGTTCGCACCATCTGGACCATGGGAAAGGAGATCTTACCAACCTGCCAGCTATGGCTTTAACTATAATTACTAACTTTTTTTTTAATCATCTTTTTAGGTTTTACCTATCAGTTACACAGATGATATATATAAACAATGTGTTCTACTCCAGTATATGAATTGTAGTAATACACTTGAATACTGCACCACCTTCACTTATCGGTGCACCTGTACTCATGACCATCATGTTTATTTGCAATTCCCTTTTTTTTCTCACATAATGTTGCTAGAATATATTCTGTTTTATATGTATTGAAGGATGTTGTACCTCTTCTCTTGATTTGGGTTTGGAAATTTGGTAGTTTTTATTTAGAATGTATCAGATGTACAGCAAGACAAATGTTAAATGTGCTTTTTGGAATATTGGAGGATTGATATCAAAAGGTATGAACAAAATGGATGATGAGCTTTTTCTATCAAGAATTATAGATAAAGATTTAGTATTCCTTGTGGAAACACACATTGGACCTGATACAATTGTTATACATGATGATTTTTACTGCCATACAATATGTAGAAGTAGATCTAATAATGGCAGATACTATGGAGGAATATCAATATTAATTTAAAGCATGAGATTAAAGATCATGTCTCTATAGTTAAAAATACATGTAGTGAATACCAGTGGATCAAATTAGAGAAAACTTTTTTCAATTTTGATAGAGATTTGTATATATGTACTGTATACAATCCCCCTGAAGGATCACCTGCAATTACAAAAAATAATATTAATATTTTGGAGCTTGTACAGAAAGATATTTTTCATTTTAAAGATTTAGGAAATATAATGCTTTGTGGAGATTTTAATGCTAGAACAGGAAGCGCAATTGACTATATATTTGATGATAACATTCAATATTTACCTTTATTTGAAACATATAAAATTGATAATGATATTTCCAACAGAGTTAATAGGGACACTTGCATGGATAAAAGAGGAAAAGAACTAGTAGATTTTTGTATTGCAAACCAACTCCGTATTATGAATGGAAGATGTTTTGGTGACATCTTTGGAAATTTCACTTGCCACAATTATCATGGCAGTAGTGTTGTTGATTATCTTTTAACTGATGAAGAAACTGTACAACATATTTTGTTTTTTGAAGTATCAGATTTTATTTCCACATTATCTGACTGCCACTGTATGTTGTCATGGAATATTTTTTCTCAATATAGTTCTACTAATAGAGAAAATAGTATAGATAATAATCAATGCAAGATCCATTCATCCTTTAAATGGGGAGAAGACTCTGCTATAAAATTTATAGAAGCATTACAGTCCCAAAAAATAAAAGACAAATTTGATAACTCCATGAGCATCAATGACATAGAGTCTATAGAATCAAGGGTAAAAAGTTTAAAAGATTCCCTGGAAGCTGCAGCCATTATGTCATTAAAACCAAATTTACCTAAAAATAAAACATGTAAAAGTAATAAAAGCCCTGCTAAACATAAAAACAAATGGTTCGATAATGAGTTGATACATATGCGTTCAAAACTAGTAAGGAAGGGACATTTATTTGGCCACAACCCTAGAAATATTTATGTTAAGAATCAGTATTATAGAGCGTATAGAATTTATAACAAACTACGAAAACAAAAATTTAGAACATATTGTAATATTATTAACAAGCTAAATACTTTAGGTTCAACTGATCCAAAAAAATATTGGAAACTTATAGGGGAATTAAGAAATGGAAGCAAAGGCACAATTGATACATCAATCTCTAATAATGATTGGATAAACCACTTCAAAAAATTGAATAAAACTCATGAGGATTTCCATGATCAAGATCAGTTTCTCAAAGACCAACTAAAACAAACTGAGGAAACATCTACGCCCATTTTTAATGAACTTGACTACAAAATATCTTTGAATGAAATAAATAAAGCAATCAGCAAACTAAAAAATGGTAAGGCAGCTGGGCCTGACAGAATTTGTAATGAAATGCTGAAACATGGCCAAATGTTTCTTATACCAGTCTTACTGAAAATCTTTAATGCTTGCTTATCTCTTGGCTATTATCCTTCTTCATGGTGTGAAGGATACATTACTCCAGTATACAAATCAAATAACACTAATGATCCCAACAATTATAGAGGAATCACAATTACCAGCACAATTGGCAAACTTTTTAATTATATTCTTAACTCAAGACTAGATAAATATTTACAATGTAATAAAAAAATCAATCCATGTCAGATAGGATTTACAAAACAAGCTAGAACTTCAGATCATGTTTTTGTTTTGAAAACACTTATTGAAAAATATTGCAAATCAAAACAAGGGAAACTATATGCTTGCTTTGTTGACTTTCATAAGGCCTTCGATAGTATAAACCATGCTGGTTTGAAACTTAAACTATTAAAAGCAGGTATCAGCACAAAATTTTACTCAGTTGTTAAGGAAATGTATTCTAAAAGCTATTCGTCTATTAAACTGGGTAACAAATTAATTGGTCACTTTCACACATACAATGGGGTTAGACAAGGCGATAACTTAAGTCCAAACTTATTCAAGATTTACCTTAATGATCTACCTAATTATCTATCAAATTCTGAAAGTTTTGTAAATTAAACAATGATTCATCTACATCTATTCATTGTCTCATGTATGCTGATGACATGGTGCTTCTCTCCCCCACTGCTGAAGGTCTACAAGAAAAACTCAGTATACTAAATACATACTGCAAGGACTGGTATCTCAAAGTTAATACACAGAAAACAAAAATTATAGTCTTCAATTCATCTGGCAAGCACATCAAAATCCCCTTCCATCTGAATAACAACAATATAGAATGTGTTAAACAGTACAAGTATTTGGGTCTGACAGTTAATGCATCTGGAACACTAACTAGTGCTAAAAATGATTGTTGTAATAAAGCAAAGAAAGCCTATTTCAAACTTCAAAAAGACTTTCTCACATTTAATCCATCAGTTAAAACTGCTTTAAATGTATTTGACCACACTATTAAACCCATTATCCTGTACGGTTCAGAGTTATGGGGGTTTTTTGACCCATCAACTTCCAAATTTAAGAGAAATCCAAATATAACATTAGATAAAATATACCAAACTTTAGAAGGCGAAAGTTTGCATCTTAAATTTTACAAACATTTATTAGTGGTTCATAGTAAAAGCAGCAACTTTGCTGTAAGATCTGAGCTAGGACGATTGAATGTACACTTTGATGTCATTAAAAATATGTTGTTATATTGGCATAGATTAGAGAATCTAGATGGGGAATTTCCCTTACTTAGTGAGGCTTATAAATGTTCCAAAACACTACACCAAAATGGAGTTACTTCATGGTATTCTTGTATTAACTTCTTACTTAACCATATTGATATTAAACTTAGTGATGTTTTAGGTATGTCACTCCCACGGTTTAAAATAAACTTGAAAAGAATATTACTTAACTTCTATAAAATTACATGGGAAAAAGACAGGAATTTGCATAAAGAAGGTAAATTATCTACCTTCACATGCCTAAAGACTAAATTTTGTTTTGAACCCTATCTAGATATTTTAACAAACAATCAACATAGATCAGTCATAACTAGGTTACGAATATCAGCTCACAGGCTTAAAATTGAAATTGGACGATATCAAAAAATACCTAAAGATGAACGATTTTGTTCCCTTTGTGATCTCAAGGAGATTCAGGATGAAATTCATTTTCTCCTTGTATGTCCTCATTTTAGTGTACAAAGACTTGAACTTATAAATATTTGTAATAATAAATGTAAAAATTTTCAGTCCCTATCATATGATAATCAATTTCTTTGGCTCATGACTAATGAAGACCCTGAGATCCTAAGATCTCTTGCTAGATTCCTTGATAATCTACCTTAACTGAAAAATTTAAATATATTTGGGGATGTATATACATGTAGGAATGGCAATATATCATCTCTTCTGTTCTTTGATATGGATATATGTATCTTTCCAGCTACTTGACTATATGTTATTATTATATTACAATATGTATACTCGTATACATCTCTTGTAGATGCATTTATCAATGATTATACAATTAAGCACTGCTCATTATATTTAAGATCATGTTTGTTCTATCATTTGGATCTTCCTCCTTCTTTGTTTCATGTTTGTAAATCTTTTTTGCTCCTCCGGGGGCCCAAATTGGACTAATAAATCTTGTATCTTGTATAGTGAAAATGCATTAATTCATTGAAAATCTTCTTCTCTGCTCCTGGGTATTAAATTCAGTAACTAAGTACATAGTTATGATGAGCAAGAGTGCCTCTTTCAAAATTGTGAATTTCATGGCCCCAGGGGCAGGGGTTCTGGTGTTAGGGTGGGGCTCTATTGATTATATAGTGAAAATGCATTAATTCATTGAAAATCTTCTCCCCTGCTCCTGGGTATTAGATAAACTAATTAAGTACATAGTTATGATGAGCAAGAGTGCCTCTTCCAAAATTTTGAATTTCATGGCCCCTGGGTCAGGGGTTCTGGTGTAAGGGTGGGGCTCTATTGATTATATAGTGAAAATGCATTATTTCTTTGAAAATCTTCTTCTCTACTCCAGGGTATTACTGAAACACAGTAAATACATAGTTATGATAATCAAGGATGCCTCTTCCAAAATTGTGAAATTCGTGGCCCCTGGATCAGGGGTTCTGGTGTTAGGGCAGGGCTCTATTGATTATAAAGTGAAAATGTTTTAATTCTTTAAAAATCTTTTTCTCTGCACCTGAGTATTATTTAAACAAACTAAGTACATTGTTATGATAAGCAAGGATGTCTCTTCCAAAATTGTGAAATTCATGGCCCCGGGGACAGGAGTTCTGGTGCTAGGGTGGGGCTATATAGATCCTATAGTCAAAGAGAATTATTTCTTTGAAAACCTTCTTCTCTGCCCGTGGGTATTGTTTAAACAGACTAAGTACATTGTTATGATACGCAAGGATGCCTCTTCCAAAATTGTGAATTTTATGACCCTAGGTTTAAGGGTTCTGGTGAAAGGGGGGGGGGGGGGGGGCTTCTATTGAATATAAAGTGAAAAAGCAAAATTTCTTTGAAAATATTCTTTTCTGCTTCTGGTTAAAAAAGCAAAGAAGCTAAGTGTATAGTTATGATGAGCAAGAGTGCTTCTTTCAGAGTAGTGAATTTTATGACCTCTGGGTCAGATGTGCTGGTGTGAGGGTGGGGCTCTTGATAATATAGTGAAAATGCATTAATTCTATTAAATAATCCTGTTTGCTCCTTAGTGTTAAGCAGATAAACAAAGTGATTAGTTACAATGAGCAAACTTATGGTCCCAGGGTCAGAGGTTCTGGTGTTTGGGGGGGGGGGGGCTCTATTGATAATATAGTGAATCCGTAGTAAAAATTTATTATTATTTCTTTAAAAATCTTTTCCGCACCTGGGTATATCTGAGGTAAATAGAGTAAAAATTTTCATAAGGAAGGGAATTTTTACCAGATTTTTGAACATCTGGACCATTTGGTCAAGTGTTCTGGTCCTGGCCAGGGCTCTATTAGTTTGTATTCTACTGAGAGGAGTTATTCCCCTTTGCCATTTACTTTTGATAATTTATCACTGTAAATAATGTACTTGAAAGGTAAATAGAATAAGAGAATTATGCAAAAACTTTTATTGTATAATACAAAAAGTACTTTCATTGTTTTAATGATCAGATAGACTTGTAAGTAGTAGATAAATAAAAATGAGACAAAAATAACTTGTCTTATTAAATGTTCATCAAAGAGCAAGAGAGGCCAATGTAAGAGATTTCAACAAGGGATTAAAATAGTACAGAAGCATTGATAATTTGTTAATATACTGTATGGTGATAGTGATAAATGGGGAACAGATTAGAACCTAATTCATGAACTGTTAATGAATATTAAGACCAATTATTTTGTTGATCATGATCACCCTATTTTTTTTTCTTTTGGGCAACAAAGCTTCACCTTTCAGTTCATATTATACTCTATGCATCCTTTCAATTATTGTATCATACTCAGGTGACCGTTAAGGCCCTTGGGCCTCTTGTTTCTTTCATTCATGAAAATAATATGTTTCAATTTTCTTACCAACTAATATAAAATGCACAATAATGATAAAATATGAAGTATAAGATTCTCATCCTTATATGCAATTAAACATGGGTATGGATGGGTCAATCTTACTTCTTTGAAATACATGTATCCATTTTTTTTAAAATTCTTTTTTATACATTCAAATATTTCTCACATTTTATCATAATATAATTTTCACAGTCTGCCTCCAAAATATCCAGATTTTACTCCCCCACCCCCTTTTTACTGTATTTTAATTTTTGCTTACTAATGACTCATCAACATTTCTAAACTTTTTAAGACCAAGTGTGTTTTAAAACATTTGAATAATCTTTGGCTGCCCATGTGTTTATGGAATAAATACCATAAGACTATTATGGGGGGGGGGGGGGGGGGGTGTTAATCCTCTCTGTATTTGCAATTTTATTGAAACGATCCAAATATAGGGAAGTGAAATATTATTTTGTCTGTGTATATATATATATATATATATATATATATATATATATATATATATATATATATATATATATATATATATATTACAATTTCCATCCATTGCTCAAAAGATTAGACAGAAATTTACAAAAGTAATATAAAACTATGTATCCAAAAAAAATATATTCAAAAGGAATGGAAAGACACTAAATCTGTTAAACTAATAATTATGTTAACGCATGAAACATTTCAATCAAATATAATAACCTAGAAAAAAAATTTGCAATAGTTATATGAGTTTAGACTGTCAAGTGTTCATTTCTGAAATTTGAATTTTTTATAATAAGCCTAAAGTAAATGTAACAATTTCATGTAATGATGTTATTGTTAACATTGCAAAAATTGTAATGATGAATTCATGTTATGATTCACATTATAGTAGGTTTTGTAGTGTATTGACCTTTTATGAATGAAAAGCATAATGCTCAGTCCTCTATCTTCATTTATAAATACCGTAACAACATTCATCTTAATTAATGAAGCTATTCAGCATGTGCTGAGACTCAGTGTTACTTTTTTAATGTTTCAGGGAATGGACTAGGTGTAAAATATAAGCAGGGGAAATTTTCAGTCGAGAAAATCACTTTATGTGAATATAATTAGAATTATGTATACTTGTATTGATTCCTGGCAGTACATGAATGGGAGAAAAAAATATTGATTATGAAACATCTTGCTGATAGAATACGAGGTCTTTGATAATAAATCTACAAAATGAAATGATTTAATCTACAACTAAAAGAAATCATATTTTGTCTTTAAGGGTACCACCTTTAAATAAATTTTCAAATGCATTCTGTGAGAAAATCTTCAAATTATTAAATAAAAAAATCAATGTTTCAGCACATGGTAATCTGACAGCTAGCATATGGCACAATGAATGAACTGAGGAAGAGCCGTGATATTCCTACCTGTGTGATGGGTCATGTCCAACCACTGATACAAGGTGCCACTACAGCAGGTACCACTCAACAGTATCAAATTTCAGACTTATTGGAATATACATAAAAAAAAGGTCACTTCCAAGAAAGCCGAGAAACAAGATGGGAGATACAAATTACAATTCCTCCCCCAGATCTGATCTTCATTGGTTGTTTGAAAATTTGAGTTGGTGTAAGTTATTTTTACTGAGATATATGGTATACTTAACTGATAAATAAAGGTACTATATAATCTTTTAATCTGTTTTGTTTGTTTTTTTGTTTAATTTATAGATATACTACATGTAGTACTTAATATTGAATTCATAGAATCTATGTCTCTATGCTGGCTTATTTTTATACATTAATATTTTAATATATGAAAGTAGAAAGTTGAAGTTGTATCATTTTTATTTGTGTATGTATTAAAATGCAGGTAAAGTAAAAAAAAAAAAAAAAGGGGGAAAAAAAGAGAAAAAATCCTCAGAAGTCTTTACCACTATTTTAACAACTAAAGAAAATCTTTCCTATGTGTAAATTTCCTTTTCAAACAATACAGTGTATGATTTGTATGAAGCCACTACAACAAATTCAAGACAACACCAATTTTGGATTGTTATATATTTACCTTTTAGTTTCTGTAAGAAGTGAAACATATTCTGTAGCTTTGTGAACCCTGGGGAAAAGTATAGGTCCTAAACAAATTGTTATATAATTAAATGACAGGTTTGTTTCATATTATTAAATTACAGGTTTGTCAAAAAAAAATTAGAACTTTTTTACCAGAATTATCTTAATGAAATTTCAAGGAGATAAAGGTTAATTGGCCCTCTAAGAGAGATAACTCTCATTGGGATTAAAGGACCATTATTCCCTTGAATAATTTTAGAGTTAAAAAGGTGGTTTCTATCAAATGTTTCACTGTAAGATATAAAGAAATTGTTTGCATTTCAATTACAGTGAAATTTTATTATCTCAGAATTGATGGGATGGAGAAAAAACTTAAAGCTATTTGAGGATTTAATATAGTTATGTTAATGTAAAATACATAAAGAAAAAGTTGTCGAGAATTCCATCTTACAGCTGTACTTCAACAACTCTGTGATGGTATTTGAGATGTCAGTGTTCAGAGATACTGAAGTTCAACTGTATCATTTGATTTCTTTTTGAAAAATTATTATTGTTAAAGCAAAATGTCATATTAGTGACCAGGGGGAGGATGACCTTAAGTTTTCACAGCAGGTCAATTTGCCAACTATGTCTCTTAATGTTTTTGTAGATATTGATATTTCTTCAGGATAAAACAAGTAATCAACTGAACAATGTATTGTAAGGAAGTAATGAGCATCCAATTTGTCCAGTTTTGACAACTTTACATATTAGAGATAATGTTTATTTTGAAACAAAATTTGTGTCAAATTATGGCTTTGAGGAAACAAGAGTTAAATCTTAGCATTTGATTATTAAAAAAATAAAATTTACTTATTATTATTATTATTACTTATTACTGTGTAAAAAAAAAAACAAGTATTGAATATTTTGTAAGACTTATTTCTGTTTAAGAATATGTTTCAGCATAGTACTAGTATCTTTTATTCATTTTAGAATACATATTATAGAATACAAATACATGCATGTACTTTGTATTTATTAACCATTTTAAAATGAGTTAAGTACAATGTATGTTCAGAAAATGAGAAAATGACTTCATTGTTTTGTTTGTTGTTTAATGTCCCTCCCGTGAATTTTTCACTCATTTAGAGACGCAACCACTTGACGGTGGAGAGCTGCAAATTTTGACCTATACTCGGCACTCAGGGCCAATGAGGAATCTTTTTCGAGCCAGCACCTACTGCGACACGGGACCGCGGTTTATACGGTCTCACCCAAAAACCGGTCTCCTCGTCCCACAGTGGGATTCGAACCCGCAACGTAAGGATCATATCCTTACTCCGCAACTCTAGAGCAAACGCTCTAACCACTGCACCACGACATATTCATTGTTAAAGCAGTGTGTTATTTACAAAAACCACGAATACCACATTATTTTTTTAATAACAGAATAATTTTTGCCGACAAAATTTTCCTCAGATATTTTTTTATCATAATTTTATGAAGTTCAATAATGAGAACTTTACTCTAAATACTAAATGCACAAACTGATTATGATTTTTATATATCTGAAGCTATAGGCATTTTGTGCGCTTTGTTCACCCATCTCCTTTGAAAAATGAAAATACACATTTTTTAATTGAATTAAATAAATGCAGAGTAAATTAAATTGGAAAATTTAATTTATTGATTTTACAGCCTTGATTAATGTAGCAAAAAATATGGAACGATGCCAACTTAAATGAGCACTGAGGCTCATAAACTCTCTCTTCTAATGGTATGTGATTAGAAAATGACATTCTGAATATGTAATGAGCAAATTTTTACAATATTAAAAACCATTACATAAAATTGCTGGACCAGAATGTGTGGTATTGATGTCTTCTTTGAACTATTAGGTATACTCCATTGATTAGTTCATCACTCTTTTATAGATGTCAATGACCATAATTATCGAGAGTAACAAAGGAGATGTGGGTGGAATCATTTTTGTAACTCGCAGTGTTACAAAATTAGCAATTTCCTCAGATTCTTTTCTTTTTCTCTATTGCTGATTCGGTTTTGGAGAGTATGTGATTGAAAGGTTGTACGATGAAAGATTGTCACAGGATTAAAAAATCAATTCGTGAATATTTTCTAGCCTCTGGGCTTGTCGGGCGCGCACTCCATTATGCCACGTTTTAAACATCAAGACACGACTTTAATATGTTAATTTGAAATTTCATCAGTTTTTCATTGTATAATTATTTATAACACCTACAGACCCTTTTTTGATATCCATTTTTATCGGATTTTCAAAGAAATCGTGCTTGTTTCTTTTATTTTTATTTTATTTTATTTTATTTTGAATTTTTGGGGTTTGTATTTTACGAAAGCCCATTGAGCTCATTTTCGTAGAATAAAAAAAAAACAAGTGATTTTGCGAAACTTAAAATCATAAATTCCGCGTTATATTGCGAATAAATGTGTTCCTTTCACATTGTGGCCTTTTTTTCCGCTAATAAATGCCCAATTTTCACATTATATCGTGAATTTTTCGCTTAGCGATAATATAAACAGTCTAGTCGAACCCCCGAACGGGGGTATACCCCCAAACGAGGGTTTTCCGTCCCGTCATGCAATGCGCAAGAACAGTAACTCTTGCCGTATCCAATATAAACAAACTTGCCTATATATCATTTATCTAAGGAAAAAGATCGATAATCATGTTATTTCTGCTATGAAATTGGTAAAATTTCAACAGAAAAAAATTAACAGTTTAAGTTTTCCATAGTTTGAATTTATACTGTAGGATTAACGAAATATTTTCCGTCATTTCATGAAATTAATTATTATTTTGTAGGACGTCTCAATTAAGATTGTGGAATTTAAAACACAAGGAAAAATATTCTAAGAATGAGGAAAATATTCATTTAGAACCTAGATTTAAATAAAATAAAATACAATCGTGTTTTCTCAAACAATCATATTTATTAATATAAAAAAAACCAAACTACAACAACATGTTGCCAAACATTTTATTTAATTCTTATAAGATATAAAAGACAATAAATACGATAGATTTCATTTGAATTTTATTTTTATATGTATTTTTGTTCCACTTCCTGGGCATGATTATCGATAATAAAGACCGTTGATTGCTAGTCAGAGGAAACGCGGACTGAAACCCACGATAATAAACAATTCGATATTAGCAACATTTTTTCTTGCATTTCATTATGAAAATAAAAGATATAATGTAGAATAATCCTTTTTTTATATAATTTCAATTTAGTATTAGTTGCTTATGTCTGTTTATCGAATGTTTTATCTTAAATACCTGCATGTCAAGGAGCAAAAGATCGCCAACTTTGCCAGTGAATAAATCCCGATTTGTACAATAAAGTTGTATTTTTGTAAAATACAAACTCTAAAAACACCTTTAATCTATCATTTCCGAGTGGTTTTACATTTGCCAAATAATCCGTTACTTTGCACCGGCGATTTTTGTAAACCCCTACTTTTTGCGTGAAATACGCACATTTTTAAGCATCTGCGCATGCTCGTACCCCCGTTTGGGGGTATGGATTTCCCATTTCCGTTTACCCCCGTTCGGGGGTTCGACCAGACTGATAAATTTCGACTATATTGACGCATATTCTTTTTTTTTTAATAGATTAAATGCGATCAATATAATATAACTAAGATGCAATACTTTTTGTATACAACATCATAGGTGTAATTGCTGATACACTCATAAAGATCACTTGAGGCCTGTTATTGCAGGCATTTTTGTGTTTTTATTCTTTCTTTTTTTTTCTTAAAGATTGACCTTCTTCTTCCACCAACTGATAAAAAAATACGTTTGTGACAACTTTATTAGATTACCCCAACTTTAATGTCAGAATATGTTAATTTACCACCCATGTAATTTTTGTATTTATTGCCACCCGATAAATATGAAAGAAAAACCCATTCATAAGGATTGTATGTTATTCGTATTTTTGTACATTATTGTACATGTAACATTAGTATGAGAGATGTGCGTGTTTGTGTAAAATTGAAGATCTAGTTCGGTATGAAATTACATTTCATTGAAAGTGACAGTAATTAAATGAACATCAGCATTAAATTTAATAAGTTTAATTATAAACTGTTATACTTTGTTTGATGTGAAAATGTTTATACTGCGGTATTTAGATGATTATGCATATACTGTATTTATATGATATGTGACCAAAAGAGCTAATGTGATAGTAGCTTGTCCAATCGTCTATATGTCCGTCTTTTAACAATTTTTCAGAATGATAAGAGTTTTACTTCTGCGGTTTGGTCCGATGCGTTAGTAAAGTACACAAAAATATGTACATTTATGTACATATTTTTGTGTTTCATATTTAGATGTCGGCAAATCGTTGTTGTAATGGTTTGTGAAAATAAAATCTTTCAGAACGTCTTCACGGTTTTTGATCGATTTCAATAAAACTTGGTACTACAGTATATATATCACAGAAGAACAAAAATTGTTTAGTTTCGCCTTATAATTTCGATGAACAGTGTTGAAATGGTTACTAGTAATAGATATGTAATAGGGTTCGTTGAATAATTTAAAAACGCAGTTGATCCTTGCTTCATTGTTGTATTTTATTAAATAATAGTAACCATGGTAACAGTAGAGTAGTATAATATAGTAGACCCTGTAATAACAATAACAATTATTAGACAAGCTAAAAATACACATTTAACTCCATTATAGTATATCATCATTATAATAAATCTCATACTTTATAATTCATATTCTCTTTAAATTAAATTGATATAAAAATAATTACCACTTCTTTATCACAGATCAATTTATCATAAAAATATTTCCTTTATTAATTTAGTCATTTAAAATAAAAAATCATAATAATTATCAAAAATCATTATCTGATATTAAATAATTCTAAATCAAATAATCTTATGTGATTTCATATTGAACATTAACACAAATACAATTTCATGCATTGGACATAACACACATGAAATTTAATTCAACATAAAATATAGACATGCATGACAAATACTCAAAAATAAGTTCTGTCAACACATACATATAATGGAACAACACATAAACATAAAACACATAAATTACCTTTAATATGGTCAAAAGGTCTGGATTATATACTAGCTGTTACACATGTAGCTGTGACAGTCCTATAAGGAATGCATAACAATGAGTAATCTCCCTTAGCTGCTTTAAAAATCTTTAATAATAATAACTGCTTTATTTAATGAAAAATACCTATGCTTTTAAATTTGAAGAATTATTTAAATTATATGAAACAAAAGATAAAATTCCTAATTTTACTATTAATCACATTACAGTTATACAAGTTAATTATAAAAAATAGTTTTACAACTTTAGACTTATTTATTCATTTCACTCAGTCCTACATATATACAATTTAATTCTTGAATTAGAGTGAAATGTCTGATAAAATATTTATACTGCTCATTTACACAATCTCTCAAACTTGCATTCACCATTCAAACACCTTTTTCACTCACTTTCACATAAACATACAAAATCACAATCATACATGAAAATAATATAAAGAACAGACCTGAAATTCTGGAATTAAACAATCAAAGAAAATAAACTGCTACTCCCCAAAAATGTATGAAATCAGGAACATCAAGACATCCTCTCAGTTTGAACACAAAGACTGGTATGACCAGTTCTAACCAAAAATACACTGCCCACAAAGAGATTTCCCTCCAAAAACCCCGACCAATGAAATCTCACTGATGGGTCACTTCATAGGTCACTGACCTCTCAAAGTTTATTACTATAAATACTATAAGGGAAACATATTTATTTATACTAAAGTAATTCCTAAATAATTGTATCTTCTAAAGTATAATATACCTTAAATAAATAATAAATTCCTGAAATATAAATAAGTGAAATTAAATAAATTTCCTGTAAATAATAATGTCACAATTATTTTGTAGATGATAATACTAAACCTGTCAAATAAACACAAAATCTAAAATACTAAAACTATATACACTTTTCAAATATTTACACTTCACCACATATTCCCCCCAGGTGGCAAATGACGTCCTCGTCATTCTAACCGTGGTCAATTATGTTAAGTATAGTTGCTGCTACATCTTTCTCCATCCCTGAAAATAAATTGGTATTAGAAACAAGACTTTGTATACAATTTATTTTTTCCTCCCATGGTGACTGCACCAATGACTTTGTTATATACTTGCCTGAAGAATACCACTCTGGTGGTTTTCTTACCCTTTGCGATCTTCGTAATGTTACGGATGTTTCAGGTAAGGGTACCTCTTCCTGAACATCTTCAGTTTCTGTCTCCTTAGGTTCTTTAGCATCTTCCTGATTGTCTTGTACTACTTCTTTGTTCTCTTGTATAATCTCTTCATTCTCCTGTATAATCTCTTCGTTTTCTTGGATATCCTGTGATTTTTCTTCTATAATCTGTGGTTTCTCTGGTGTAACCTGTGGTTTCTCTGTTGTAATCTGCTGATCAGCATTATCCTTATCATCCTTCTTTAAAAATTTTCTCGTCCTGACTGATGTTTTAACCTCATATGTTTCATCTTCAGAAGAAGACTCAGAAATTGACTGGGAATCAGTCACTGAATTCTCTCTATCTGTGATTTCTTTCTTCCTTGTCAGCCTGGTTCGTGGCTTAGGGATGGGTTTGTCCTGCGGTGGAAAATTTGTTGATTCTGATAAATAACCAATAGGTAAAAGTAAATTCCTATGTAAATTTCTCTTCTTTCCTGATCCATCTTCTCTAATAACTGTATAAACTGGGATGTCTTTGTTGGGTTGCTCTAGTATTACATAAGGGGTATCCTCCCACTTGTCTGAAATTTTATGTTTTCCTTCGAATGCCAAAATTTTAACTAAAACCCTGTCTCCTTTTTGTAAAGATATTCCTCTTGCCTTAATGTCGTATGTTGTCTTTTGTCTCATCTGTGCTTCTTTTGCATTTTTTTCTGCTAATTGATATGCGCTAGCAAGTCTTTCCCTTAAGTCACTTATGTATTTGGTCTTGGATTCTTGATTTTCTTTTCTTATCCCAAAGGCAACGTCTATCGGTAGTCTCGGATTCCTCCCGAACATTAAAAAATAAGGTGATACTCCTGTAGTTTCGTGTTTTGTACAATTGTATGCATGAACAAGTGATGGTACATATGATTTCCAGTCATTTTTCTTTTCTTTTTCCAATGTTCCCAACATATTTAGAAGTGTTCTGTTGAATCTTTCGCACATGCCGTTTCCCATGGGGTGGTAACTGGTCGTTCTAGATTTCTTCATTCCTGTTAATATGCAGAGTTCTTTTATAATGGCACTTTCAAAGTTGGTTCCTTGATCCGAGTGTATCCTTTCTGGTATCCCGTAATGTACTATGAAGTTTTCAAATAAAGCTCTTGCTGTTGTTTTAGCTGTTTGATTGTGAGTTGGAATGGCTTGTGCATAGCGAGTAAAATGGTCAGTTATGATGAGTATGTTCTCTTGTCCTCCTTTAGATTTTTCCAGGCTCAGGAAATCCATACAGACAAGTTGTAAAGGAAAACAGGTCTCGATGCTTATCAGTGGAGCTCTCTGGTTTACTGGTGTTTTTCTCTTAACACATCTTCCACATGAATGTATCCAGTCTTCTACATCTCTGTCTATTCCTGGCCAGTAAAATCGCTCTCGTACTAATGATAATGTTCTATCTTTCCCAGGGTGTCCCATATCATTGTGTAGTGCTTTCAATACTGTATTTATATGATCTGATGGTAGAACTAGCTGTTTCTTGTTTTCCTCATTGTAGATAACCTCTCTGTACAAAATATCATTCTGCAATTTAAGATGATGAAATTGTCTGATGTAAGGTGATGGTCCAATTTCTGCAACTGTTGGTTTTCTGCCTAACTTAACGAAATGAATTATTTTGTCTAATTCTGGGTCTACCTTCTGTGCTTTTGTCCAGTCTATTATCTCTTTGTCCATTGTAACTGTTCCATCCTCTTCTAAATTTACTGATGTTGACAAGTTTTCAATGTAAGGTCCAGAAATCCTTGAGTTACAGATAGCCTTGACTGAATCTAATGATATTGACTCCATGTTTACAGGTGGTGAGATTCTACTAAGTCCATCAGCGTCATTGTTCTTCTTCCCTGGTCTATACAAGATGTTGAAATTAAATGCTGATAATGTGGCAAGCCATCGGTGTCCTGTGGCATCTAATTTGGCTGTCGTTAGCACGTACGTCATTGGGTTGTTATCTGTCAGCACTGTAAAATCCTGTCCATAAAGATAGTCCTTAAATTTGTCACATATGGCCCATTTCATGGCAAGAAATTCCAATTTATGTGGGGGGTATTTAGCCTCTGACTTTGTCAGTCCTCTGCTTGCATATGCCACTACTCGCTTCATTCCATCCTGTTGCTGATACAAAACTGCTCCAAGTCCTACTCCGGATGCATCGGTATGAAGCTCAAACGGAGAATGGCTGTCAGCATATGCCAGAATTGGTGCGGATGTTAAGTGATGTTTCAAAGTTCTAAAGGCTTCTTCCTGTTTTTCTCCCCATTCCCATTTCTTTCTGTTTGCTTTCTTAGTTTTCTGCTTCTGTGGAGTTGGCATAAGATCTGTAAGCGGCTTACTTACCTTGCTAAAATCTTTGATAAATCTTCTGTAGTATCCTACAAAACCAATGAACTTTCTTACCTCCTCTGGATTTTTCGGTGTAGGCCATTTGTTGACTTTTTCTGTCTTTTCCGGATCGATTTCAATACCCTCGGATGAAACAATATGTCCTATATACCTTACCTTGTCCTTGAAGAAACTGCACTTTTCTGGTGATAACTTCAGATTGGCCTGTTGTATCCTAGTAAGTACTTTCTCTATGTTTTCTAGATGTTCTTCAAATGTTCTTCCAAATATAATGATGTCGTCAATAAATATGCAGCATATGTTCAGATGGTAATCGTGTAGAATATTCTCCATCATGCGTTGGTAAGTTGCCGGTGCATTTGTTAGTCCGAACGGCATTCTCTCGTACTCGAAAAATCCTAAAGGGCCAACTGTGAATGCTGTCCTTTCTTTGTGGCTCTCTTTGATCTCTATCTGATGGTATCCACTTTTCATATCAATAATACTGAAGTACTTGCTGCCCTCTAAACAATTGAAAATTTCTTCCATTCTTGGTAAAGCATAGCTGTCTTTCTTAGTGATCTTGTTGAGTTGTCTGTAATCCACACATAGCCTTAGTGTTCCATTTTTCTTTCTCACCAGAACAACATTGGATGCCCAAGGACTATGGGAAGGTCTAATCATGCCTGTTGTTAAAAGTTGTTGTATATGTTTCTTGACTTCATTGTACATGGATGGTGGTATACTCCGATATCGTTGTTTAAACGGTTTCTCATCCAGTAAATCAATTCTATGTGTGACCTGATCTGTATGTCCTATATCACTGTCACTGGTGGAAAATATATCTCTGAATGACTCTATGAGTTGTTTTCCTCTCTGATATTCTTCATCTGATAACTTTGATTTCATAATGGTAATTTTCTTCATGACATCTATATCTGCCGTCTCAATTTTCTGTGGCATTTCTTCTATTGTGACAGGTTGTACTTCGCAGATGACTGCTCTAGGTGGGATGTTGATTGTTCTCGTTGTCACATTTGAAACGCAGACATTGATGATTTGTTTGGCATTGAAGTCATAATCTATCAGCTGCGGTTCCACATCTAAATCCTGATAGCAGTAGGAGTCTTCTGATGATTGTAGAATACATGTTGTATTGAAGTAAGGAATTTGTTTGTACATTTCTCCTGGAATTTCCATGACTGAATTTGGCTGAATAATTATCGGATGATGAGATGTATTTCTGATCAAAGCCAAAGTGTTGTTATTCCTGTTGAGCTCTTTTTCCCGAATTGTGATGCATCTAAAAGCCAAATACCATGATGTTCTCAATTTAGAATTTTGTAGATATTTGTTGCCATGTTGTTCTTTGAGTTTATCCATGATGGTCAGAAGAATATTGGTGCCTAGTAAAATGGGAACCTCTGAACTGTAGTTGCTAGTTGGTGTCACAAGAAGAAGTATGGGAAAATTTTCCTGTAAATCTGGAATTTTGATTTCAAGTTCAATGTAGCCTAAATAAGGAAGCTTTTCTCCACTTGCGCATTCAATGTCTAAAATGTGTGTCAAATCTTGTAATTTTGTATCCTTTAAATTTTTTCTGTAGTAATTTTCTGATACTGTGGAGACTGTTGATCCAGTATCTAGCAAACATTTAACAGGTTGATGGTTGATAAATATTTCTGCTTCTGTAGGCTCACCAGTTAATCCTGCTGGCACTCTGTTTGTAGGACCTAGTGCATAATTTAAGCCTATCGGCGGCCCTGTTCCATAGGCTTCTTCATGTTTAAATTCCTGCGTGTGTGGTCAATTTTCACTCTACAGCCTAATTTTATATGGCCATACTGTCCACAGCGAAAGCACTGTACTTCATCCATGCCATGCGTTCTCGGTGTTGGTGGTCTCCTCTGGTTAAATTGAGATTGAAATGGTCTATATTGTCTAATCTGCTGTTCTTGTTGTAGAAATCTTGGTTGGTATTGATTACTTTGTGGAAATCTTTGTCTGAATTGTTGATCTGGTCTTATATATTGATGTTTTGATGAATTTGGACCTTCCTGTCTTCCTGGCTGTTTCGTTGATTCACATTTGTCCATCCTGACCGAGAGTTGTTGTATCATCCCTTTGATTTCCTCCATATCTGATTCATTGGAAATAGATGATTTGGCAATTTGCTTATTTCCTATGGCGGATACTCTTGAAACTTGGTCCATCTCAATTTGTCTAAGTGCTACTCGTAAACCATCAAAATCTTCTATCGCATCATACTTGTGGCCACTGATATCTTTCAATGATGGCTTCAGTCCTGTCCATAACATTGATCGTAGCATACTATCCATAGCGTTCCTTCTAACTATTCCTTGAATAACAGCCTTGCCTAAAATGTCTTCTAGGCGACAACTCCACGCAGTAACGGTTTCATCTTCTTTTTGTCTAGCTCCGTAAAAATGAGCAAGGATATCTTCTTTCTTTTCTATATCTCCAAACACACTGTCCATTTTCTGCAATATTTCCTCAATAGAAGCTTCAGGGCCTATCCTCATCTGAACTCTTCCTGCTTCTCCTTTCAGAGATCGTCTAATCGATTGAAGTATCAATGGACGTGGATATATCTCCTCCCTCAACAAACAACTGACCTCATATCTCCAAAGGTCATATGATGTTTCATTCTTATTCATACCTCCTGAGAATATAGAAATTTTTGGTGGTTCCTTTAGAATACTTGTAGTGACTGTTTCTGTAGTTGACACAGGAAATGGACTACTAGTATCGCTATCTCCTTTCATCTTAAGCTTCTTTGGTTTAACTAACGGAGGTGGTAAGAGAGGTGGTATGCTAGTCTGTGGTTCCTTTTTAATTGCACTTGGTGAAAGAGTGAAATGTTTTATTTTCTCTCCTGGATGGGCATCTGCCTTTTTACCTCCAGTTAATAGTTCTCCAGACTTCATCAAGTACTCTTGCATCCATATTTTCAAATCATCTGGGTTGCTAACTTTTGGCATCTCTTTTAACTCTTTGAGGGTTTTTAACAAGTTTGCGTATTCATCCTCCTTGGAACCTTTCTCTGGTGATTCATTTAATTCCAGGCTCTCTTCCTCAGTACCTTCAATTTCATCGCTTTTTTGATCCTTTCCAGTTGCCATGATGTATTGTAGTTGAAATAATTGTGTATTCAAAACACGAAAACGCGTTGTACATGTACACTCGAGCAATATCACGTGAAACACAAAATAAAGTTGTAAGTCGTAATTAAATTCTAAATAAATTTAAATAAACTAAATAAATAGACTTAATTAAGTTGACTATTTATATGCTGAAAAAAAAAATTAAACCTGAAATTCAAATTTGATTAAATGTCTTATCAAGCTAAATAACTAATTATATTTCAATCTAAATGATACTACGAAAACTTAATGCGGATAATTGATGCCAGACTCAAATTGATCAGAAATTTAACCTACTTACACCAAACAGAACTAAATACAACACTACAACACAACTCCTTGGACAACAAACCACTGAACTTCAAATCACAACTTCAAACAAAATACAACTGTGTGCAAGCAAGATGTGTGTATGTTTCCTTTCAAACAACACTATCTCTCAACCTATCTGAAATCCCTGATGACTTATACTCCTATTTATTTCATTTAATAAATGTTTTGTTTTCAAAAATAAATTAATAAATAAATGGCTTATCTAAATACAAAAAAAAATGAAGGGAGAAAGAAAGAAAAAAAATGTAAACAAACACACTTCCGGTACCGTGACCTTGACCTTGACTTAATTCAGAAAACACCAAAAACTCGAGTATGACTATGCAAGTAAAATAAATACACAACAAACTCTTACCATGTTGTCTTTAGAGTCAAATATACACACTAAACACACAATAATGTTTCTGCAGAATAGCAAGTAATTGTATGCATACAGTAAGTTTTGTATAGGCCTAGATTAATAATGTAAACACAATTCGTTGACACTAGTGCACTTTGACGACGAAGAATTCTGTCTGGTTTAGAATATGCGTACGCAGAGATCTATTCTACATGTAAATATAGCACTACAGCTAAGTATATTTACCAGAAGTAGAACATCTTAATGTCTCGATCCCTCCGGAGATGAATATCGACGATGAACAGAATTATTCCAGCGTTGAAAAGAAGGAAAACACAAGTTGTCAAATCTCTGTGATGGTTCACACGCTATTTTCACTTTCCGGTGTTGAGCGTTGAATTCCGATCCCGATCTAAATACCAGTCGACATCAGATGATCCAGGACTGCAGTAAACATCACGTTGGGCGCCAAAATGTAATAGGGTTCGTTGAATAATTTAAAAACGCAGTTGATCCTTGCTTCATTGTTGTATTTTATTAAATAATAGTAACCATGGTAACAGTAGAGTAGTATAATATAGTAGACCCTGTAATAACAATAACAATTATTAGACAAGCTAAAAATACACATTTAACTCCATTATAGTATATCATCATTATAATAAATCTCATACTTTATAATTCATATTCTCTTTAAATTAAATTGATATAAAAATAATTACCACTTCTTTATCACAGATCAATTTATCATAAAAATATTTCCTTTATTAATTTAGTCATTTAAAATAAAAAATCATAATAATTATCAAAAATCATTATCTGATATTAAATAATTCTAAATCAAATAATCTTATGTGATTTCATATTGAACATTAACACAAATACAATTTCATGCATTGGACATAACACACATGAAATTTAATTCAACATAAAATATAGACATGCATGACAAATACTCAAAAATAAGTTCTGTCAACACATACATATAATGGAACAACACATAAACATAAAACACATAAATTACCTTTAATATGGTCAAAAGGTCTGGATTATATACTAGCTGTTACACATGTAGCTGTGACAGTCCTATAAGGAATGCATAACAATGAGTAATCTCCCTTAGCTGCTTTAAAAATCTTTAATAATAATAACTGCTTTATTTAATGAAAAATACCTATGCTTTTAAATTTGAAGAATTATTTAAATTATATGAAACAAAAGATAAAATTCCTAATTTTACTATTAATCACATTACAGTTATACAAGTTAATTATAAAAAATAGTTTTACAACTTTAGACTTATTTATTCATTTCACTCAGTCCTACATATATACAATTTAATTCTTGAATTAGAGTGAAATGTCTGATAAAATATTTATACTGCTCATTTACACAATCTCTCAAACTTGCATTCACCATTCAAACACCTTTTTCACTCACTTTCACATAAACATACAAAATCACAATCATACATGAAAATAATATAAAGAACAGACCTGAAATTCTGGAATTAAACAATCAAAGAAAATAAACTGCTACTCCCCAAAAATGTATGAAATCAGGAACATCAAGACATCCTCTCAGTTTGAACACAAAGACTGGTATGACCAGTTCTAACCAAAAATACACTGCCCACAAAGAGATTTCCCTCCAAAAACCCCGACCAATGAAATCTCACTGATGGGTCACTTCATAGGTCACTGACCTCTCAAAGTTTATTACTATAAATACTATAAGGGAAACATATTTATTTATACTAAAGTAATTCCTAAATAATTGTATCTTCTAAAGTATAATATACCTTAAATAAATAATAAATTCCTGAAATATAAATAAGTGAAATTAAATAAATTTCCTGTAAATAATAATGTCACAATTATTTTGTAGATGATAATACTAAACCTGTCAAATAAACACAAAATCTAAAATACTAAAACTATATACACTTTTCAAATATTTACACTTCACCACATTTCGATGAACAGTGTTGAAATGGTTACTAGTAATAGATATGTGTGAACATCTTTCAAAATGCTACAACAACCTCCCCCTTTACAGTTTTTGTTAAATTTCATTGAAACTTGATTCTATTATTGATCATGCCATGGCTATTTTGTTTTAAGTCAAGATGCAAATTTTCTCTTTCTGTATCATTAGTACGAACTATTGTAGCTACAGTTTTTCAGAAATTTGTCCTTTCTTTCGTCTTTTTTTTTTATTTGGAGTTCTAAAAAGCACTGGCTGAATTTAAAACTGGACAAATCGTTTTCAAATGTCATAGGAGGAAGATGATACGGGGCGAAAATAACCCTGTATAACATTATAAAAAGTATACTCTATTTTGCATAGGTGAATAAATAATATATTTGCACTTTTGAAACAGACTTAGCCTTATTCAGTAAGGTACTGTAAACCACTCATTATTCGCGTCATCTTTTATTCGCGAATTTTGCAAGTTTGACTGTTCTAATTTTCGCGACTGAGTAAATATTTAACATGAATACACAAGGAAATATTTTTTTCACTTAGAGAAATATTGGCGAGAAAAAGAACGTCGCGAAACTCGCGGATATTTCTCGCACGCGAAAAAAAGTTAATTTACAGTATACACCATTAGCTGGTGGATGTTATAAAAATATTAACGTCAACAATACCGGTAGTTCTCGCCCTAAATACGCTAATTTATTAATTTTATACATCTACGTGGTTTATCGGATGCAAAACTGTTTCCCTAATTTTTGTGAATTGTTAATGCCATAAATAAAATGAGTCCAGAATATGCCCACAGCGAAATAATATACAGAAACTAATTTACCATTAGTATTACCCATAATATTTTTCAATATTTTTTTCTGCATGCATTGTTTATGTATTATTTAACTTATTTTATCTCCGATGCTTCCCCAGCCTAAGCAATCCAAATATCTTCGGAATGTTTTGCTCATTAAAATGTAGCCCTACTACTGTTGAAATACTTTATTTTTTATCTCAACTGAACATAAAACTCAAGTAAGCTTCTCTGAATACATTTTGTTTGACATCCATCTGAAAACTTTTGATATTTTTGACCCTCTCCAGAACCATCTGGCTAAGTCCAACCATGCAAACATGCCATATAGCATCCTTAGGTGGGATTCAGGATTCTTCAAATGAAGATTCACTTCGACATTCAAGGCAAGATAATGAAGAATTAGTGAAAATTTGATGGCATTTTTTTTTAGCTCACCTGAGCTGAAAGCTTAAGTGAGCTTTCCTGATCACATTTTGTCCGGCGTCCGTCTGTTTGTCCGTCTGTCTGTAAAAATTTCACATTTTCGACTTCTTCTCAAGAACCACTAGGCCAATTTCATCCAAACTTGGCACAAAGTATCCTTGGGTAAAGGGGATACAAGTTTTTTTTTCAAATGAAGGGCCACGCCCTCTTTCAAGGGGGAGATAATTAGGAATTAGTGAAAAATAATGGCATCATTTAAAAATCTTCTTCTCAAGAACCACAGGGCCAGGAAAAATGAAACATGTGGATGCATCCACCGGTAGTGTAGATTTAAGTTTATATTTAAATCATGACCCCCGGGGGTAGGGCGGGGCCACAATGGAGGATCAAAGTTTTACATAGAAATATATAGGAAAAATCTCTAAAAATCTTCTTCTCAAGAACAGCAAAGCCATGATGAGTCATATTTATATGGAAGCATCCTCAGGTAGTGTAGATTCAAGTTTATTCAAATCATGACCCCCGGGGGTAGGGCGGGGCCATAATGGAGGATCAAAGTTTTACATAGAAATATATAGGAAAAATCTCTAAAAATCTTCTTCTCAAGAACAGCAAAGCCATGATGAGTCATATTTATATGGAAGCATCCTCAGATAGTGTAGATTCAAGTTTATTCAAATCATGACCCCCGGGGGTAGGGCGGGGCCATAATGGAGGATCAAAGTTTTACATAGAAATATATAGGAAAAATCTCTAAAAATCTTCTTCTCAAGAACAGCAAAGCCATGATGAGTCATATTTATATGGAAGCATCCTCAGGTAGTGTAGATTCAAGTTTATTCAAATCATGACCCCCGGGGGTAGGGCGGGGCCATAATGGAGGATCAAAGTTTTACATAGAAATATATAGGAAAAATCTCTAAAAATCTTCTTCTCAAGAACAGCAAAGCCATGATGAGTCATATTTATATGGAAGCATCCTCAGATAGTGTAGATTCAAGTTTATTCAAATCATGACCCCCGGGGGTAGGGCGGGGCCATAATGGAGGATCAAAGTTTTACATAGAAATATATAGGAAAAATCTCTAAAAATCTTCTTCTCAAGAACAGCAAAGCCATGATGAGTCATATTTATATGGAAGCATCCTCAGATAGTGTAGATTCAAGTTTGTTCAAATCATGACCCCCGGGGGTAGGGTGGGTCCACAATGGAGGATCAAAGTCTTAAATAGAAATATATAGGAAAATATCTTCTTCTGAAGAACTGCAAACCATGATTAGTCATTTTGATATGGAAGCATCCTCAGGTAGTGTAGATTCTATTTTGTTCAAATGATGACCCCAAGGGGTAGGGTGGGGTCCAATGGGGGATCGAAAGTTTTTACATAAGAACATATAGAAAAAATATTTCTTCTCAAGAACAGAAAAGTTATGTTTAGTTATATTGATATGGAAGCATCCTCAGGTAGCGTAGATTCAAGTTTGTTCAAATGATGACCCCCGGGATAGGGAGGAGCCACAATGGGGGATCAAATTTTTACAAAGGAATATATGGGAAATTTTTAAAATCTTTTCAAGTACAACAAAGCCATTTGTTATATTGACATGGAAGCATCATCAGGTTGTTTAGAATTCAAGTCCCCCCCCCCCTGTAATCTTTTCAATACTGAACTGATTTGTGCTTTTGCCTAGCCAATGTGCTCAGGTGAGCGATGTGGCCCATGGGCCTCTTGTTATCTCTTATTCTCAAATATCACTGTATCAGAATAGATGAAACTTAAATATGTAAGCTTCCTGACATAATGGAGACTAAATTTGCAAAAATAATGGTCAATGCGAGTATATTAGGAAAATATATATTTTAAAATCTGGAGAACAGCAAGGTCTTGATAAGTCATTTTAATATGAAAGCACCCTCAAATAATGTACATTCAAGTTTGTTTAAATCGTGGTTGAGGGACACAGCAGGAGATCAAATTTTTACATTGGAATCAATAAGAAACAAGATGTGTTTGTGAAACACTGATGCCCCCGTATGGCAACTTATAGCAAAGGTTAAACTTTCTCAAATGCATTTCAAACATGTTGGTACCCAAAATAAGGTCTTGTCTCGAGGAATATACCTGTGAAATATGAAAGCCCTAGCAGCAACCATTGAAAACTAGTAGATATGGAAAAGGTTAAAGTTTTTCAAAAGTAAGTTAAACATCAAGGTCAAATGGTCAAAATCAAAGATGCTCAAGGAATTGCCTTCTCACAAGAAATACACATGTCAAATATGAAAGCCGTAGTTCCAATCGTTCAAAAGTTATAACCGTTCACGGTAGCTCAGTCGGTAGAGCGCTCGCTCCGTGATCGGGAGGTCGTATGTTCGAATCTCGGCCACGACAGACCTAAGTCGATAAAAAAATAGGTAGCAACTGTTCCTTCGCCATGCGCTCGGCACTCTGAAGTGAAAGTTGCGGGTCCTTCGGATGAGACCTTAAAAACCGAGGCCCCGTGTCACGGCAGGCGTTGGCACGATAAAGATCCCTCACTGCTCAATGGCCCTGAGTGCCGAGTAAGGTCAAAATTTGAAGCCCTTCACCGGTATATGGTGACGTCTCTATATGAGTGAAAAATTCTCGAATGGGACGTAAAACAATATACAATCAATCAATCAAAAGTTATGGCCAAGGTTTAAGTTTTTTTTCAAAAGTAGGTCAAACTCCAAGGTCATGGTCAATGGATTGGTATCCAAAGGAAGGTCTTGTCACAAGGAATAGACATGTCAAATTTTAAAGCCCTAGCACCAACCGTTCAAAAGTTATGTCCAGCGTTAAACTTTCCAAAAGAAGGTCAAAGGGTCAAAGTCGATGGTATCCTAAGGAAGATCTTGTCACAAGAATTACATATGTGAAGTATAGCCCTAGCACAACCGTTCAAAAGTTATGGCCAAGGTTAATGTTTTTCAAGGTCAAACTCCTAGGTCAAGGGTCAAAGTTGTTGGTATCCAAAGAAAGGTCTAGTCACAAGGATTACACTTGTGACGTATGAAAGCCCAAGCACTAACAGTTCAAAAGTTATGGTTAAGGTTAAAGTTCAGTAAAATTTTGTAAAACTGGGTCAAACTCCAAGGTCAAAAGGTCAAATATGATGGTACCCAAAGAAAGGTCTTGTCACAAGGAATACACTTGTGAAATATGAAAGCCATAGCTCCAGTCAATCAAAAGTTATGGTCAATGTTAAAGTTTTTGCGGACAAACAGACAGGCAGACGGGCGGACAGGGCAAAAACTATATACTCCCGAATCTTCGATACGGGGGCATAAAAAAAATTTGAATATCTCAATAACAAAAGGGCCATGATTAGTCGCATAATACGCATCCTCGGGAAGTGTAAATTCAAAGGAGATAAGCAAACAAGCTGAGAAAAATGCCAATGGTTTTTCAAACAGGAAAGCGAGTAATTGAATCTCAATTATAACAATTTTCTTTGATATTTCACTTAACAATAAGTAAAATTTTTACAATTTGAAACAATTGAAATTGTTCGTCTATGATACATCATTCGCACACCAAAGAGTACAAAAATGCTTATTTCATACTATACATAGAGGATAATCAATGTTTTGTAGTTCGATATGGAATTTATTTCACGATTTGGACAGGTTTATATATATATATATATATATATATATATATATATATATATATATATATATATATATACTCACACACGAGTGCGAAGCACGAGTGAAAATATCAAAAAATCCTGTCCCACTCGTGAAATAAATTCCATATCCAATTACAAAACATTGAATTTTCTGTTTATTAAATTTTCTTTGATTTTCCCTTTGCCTCTGTATTTTCTGAACACAGTGTCATAGACTGTGAGGTCATAGTTGAACAGCTGAGACGTCATAGCTTAGCAGTTGTGAGATTGAAAACATTGCAACATGGATTTTAGCAGCATATTTGGGAAGAAATTGGCAGTTTTAGTCTCTATCAAGATGGTTTAGTTACTTTCGCTATCTTATTAAAGGCCAGATATTGTGTTTTACTTTCTTTTATATGCTTTCACACTGTGAGAGAATATCACTTTGGTATCCTTTCACACTGTGAGTGACTATCACTTTTTGAATATCACTTTTCAATAAATAAATCACACTATTTCACTGTTGAAAATGTAATAAAATTTAACACAGTATTTCTATGTAAGTGGGTCTTCGCTTCATTTTAAGTTTATCTTCAAAGTGTATTTTAAAAAAGGATTTTTTTTTTTTTACTGAACAAAAACATGGAGCAGGGAGGCACTTTACTTAAAAAATACACTTATATCTTATCAATAAACAAGATATCCTTAATTTTTTGAATCACTGAACATTTTCTGACGAGAGAATTTTTCTCCGATCTTCTTTCAGCAAACATGAATCTAATCTGAGGATTCCGCGAATTTATATCACTACATGTAAATCATGCCCATATTGTTAGTCCCCTACCGGTGAAACCGGAGGGGACTATAGGTTTCCTCTGAGTCTGTCCGTCCGTCTGTCTGTCTGTCTGTCCCTCTGTCAGTCTGTCCCACTTGGTTTTCCGCACTTTTTTCCTAAGCGCTTGCAGATATTGAGCTGATTTTTGGTATGTGACTGTATCTTGATGAGATACAGATCAAGATTGCATTTCGTTCCGCTTTATTGATTTTTGAAGGAATTATGGCATTTTCAATTTTTAATGGGAACCAGATTACACTTGCCGGTAGGGGACTAGTATTGCTAGTGCAATACTCTCAGAATGCTTGTTTCTTTAGAAGGTTTTTAAGTTTTTTCTCCCAATATGATTCCGCATAAAAGTTTGATCCCCTATTGTGGCCCCACCCTTCTCTCGGGTGCCAAAATTTGAACTTTGAATCTGCATTACCTGATGAGGATTTAATATGGTAAACCATGGCTCTGCCATTATTGATAAAAACGTTTTTTTTTTCTCTATATATTTCCCATGTAAAATTTTGATCCCCCATTGTGCGCCCCATTGGAAGGGGAATTTAAAAAAAAAATGTAAGCTACACTTTGTTAAGAAGCGTTCATATAAATTTCATCTTTTCTGGCTCAGTGGTTCTTGAGAAGATTTTTTAAGACCCATTCTATTTTTGCGTTTTCTTGATTGTCTCTCCTGTTTTAGAGGGCGCGGCCTTTTATTTGAACAAACTTGAATTCCATTTACTCAAGGCGGTGGTTCTGGAGAGGAGCTTGAAAAAGTGAAAAGTTAACAGACGGGCGACAGGTGATCAAAAAAACCTTACTTGTACCTTTTGGTTCAAGTGAGCTATAAAAGAATCTTGGAAAACTAATTTTGGTTGATGATTAGTATATAGTATTCACTAAATGATATTGCAAGTAATTCGGTAAAATTACGGTATCAGTGTCCCTATCTGCGAAAGATAACTGTTTACTAGATTAGTTAATGAAATATGTCCAAAAAAATTCTTTAAAAAAGCTTCCGGAATCCAAAAGACAGCCCTATCTACCCAAGGAAAGGGCAATTTAATTATAGCTCGATTATTCAAGTTTGACGGAAATCTTGCAACTAGACTCCGGGTCAATATATGAAACCAATTGAAAGAGATTATCTAATGATTTTTAGTTTAAAAAAGTACCTTTTACGTACGATAAAGTTGTTCTTAATACCCTTTTTGAGGTTAATCTTTATATGACGTTTCACTAGAGATTTTTTTAGTTAGGGTAGATGTCTCACGTGAAAGGTGTGATCCCTAGGCATCTAAATACTTCCTGTATTTAACAGGGGAGGGGGGTTCATTGCTTGCTTTGGCAGTTGATTCTGCAAAGTAAAAGTCTACTATGCGTATATGTCATATATATATATATATATATATATATAGGATCTCCCATGATTTGTAGTTGGATATGATTTTTATCCAACGAGTTGTGTGTTTTTTATCCCCGAGCCTTGGCGAGGGGATAAAAACACACAACGAGTTGGATAAAAGTCATATCCAACTACAAATCATGGGAGATTCTTTTTATCCCATGTTTAATACTTCACAATGAATGTTTTACGCTGTTTTATACAGGACTCCACTTCATTTTACTTCATCACTCTAACGCAAAACCATTGTGACGTCACAACTGCACTTAACTGTGGAATATGAAAAAATTATCCAACGAGTCATATCCACGGGATAAAGGGGTAAACATGGGATTATCCCATGTTTACCCCTTTATCCCGTGGATATGTTCGATAAATATATATATATATATATATATATGTAGCTCAGGGAGCCGCTTATCAGATGTTGGCGAATCCCTGGTGTAACGAAGGTCATTAAAGGTCAGGCGATGGAAATTTTTTTTATATACTCAGTATATTGCATTACCCTTTATATATACCGATGTTTGTTTATATATTTCGCATTTCTCTTTATATATATCGAGGTTCTGTTTATATATTTCGCATTTCCTTTATATATATCGAGGTTTTGTTTATATATTTCGCATTTCCTTTACATATATCGAGGTTTGTTTATATATATCGCATTTCCTTTATATATTGAGGTTTGCCTTTATATATACAAGTTGGCACTAATGGGCTTCCGTATTATTATATATTAATATATTTTATTCTTTACAATCTTCAATTAATGCCCTTTTAGTCTCTATAGATATTTCCTACTTTCTTTCGACCAGTCTTCCATGACCTGGGCAACTGAAACCCTCACATATATAAAAATAAATGTGTTCACCAAAATTGTTTTTAAAAATACCTTCTTTTTAATTCATAAAACTTTTATCCTGAGTGGTATTTGCATATTAGTATTAGATTAATTGTGGGCTATTATTCACGAGATTTAGAAGATTTTCCTGTGTAATAGATCAACTTAGACCTTTTAGCTCACTCATGGTGAAAGATTAAGTGACCTTTTCTGATCATCCATTGTCCGTCCGTCTGTAAACTTCTCGAGAACCACTGAGGTCATTTTAACATAAAGCATCCATGGGTAAAGGGGATTTTAAATTGTTTAAATGAGGAACCAAACCCCTTCCAAGCAGAGATAATCAAGAAAAGGCAAACTTAAAGGGGCTTCATAAAATTTTTTCTCAAAACCCACAGGACCGGAAAAGGCGAGACTAATGAGGAAGCTTTCTGAGGTAGTGTAGATTCTAAATTGTTCAAATCATGACCCCCGGTGGTGGGATGGGACAATAGGGGATCAAACTTTTACATTGAACTATGTATGAAAAATCTTTCAAAATCTTGGACCAGAAAAGATGAAACTAATGTAAAAGCTGGGGTAGTGTAATTTCTAAATTGTTCAAATAAAAGCCCCGGGGGTAGGATTGAGCTAACATAGGGGATCAAAGTTTTACATGAAATGTATGGAGATAATTAACAGTATTCAAGCTCAAAAGTCCATTAAACAATACAAATTTGGGAGCAGATCAAACACGGACCTCTAAAACATCAGGAGGTGGGATCAGGTGCCATAGAGGAGTGAGCATCCCCTGCCGACCGATCACACCCGCCATGTGCTCCTTGTCATGATCGGGAAATAACGGAAAAAACCGTCGACAATTCAGTGTGTAAATAATGGCCTAACAATTAGTATGAAAAACGTCTGTCAGCATTTGACATAATGATAAATTGTATTTGCTGACAAGGTCATTGTATCGACCATAGAACTTACGAAATGATGACTTTAAACGATCCTGTTGATATTCTTGTTTCATCAACTTGTTTGTCAATAACTTACCTCGTTTTAGAAATTGTTCATACGTAGAGCATGCTCTTGCGTATCGAATCAACTGAGAGATATAAACCCCATATGCAGGTGATGAAGGTATATTGCTGCATAAGTAAGTTGATGATTGAAAAGTTAAAGTCATCACGTTCATCATAAAGCTTGGTTGAAGCAAATAAAAAAAATTTAAAGTCATTCTTAAACACCATTGGAGTAAAAAAAAAAGTGAAAATTATGTAAAAGCTTCCTGAGGTAGTGAAGTTTCTAAACTGCTAAAATTGTGGCCCTCGGGGGTAGAGCGGGATCTCAATAGGAAAACTCTTAAAAATCTTTTTAAGAACCACTGGAGCAGAAAGATGAAACTTACCTGAAAACTTTCTGACCTAATGTAGATTCTAAATTCTTAATTGTTCAAATCACGGTAGAGTGGGCCACAAATGGGAATCAAAGTTTTACATTGAAATATATAAGAAAAAAATTAAATCAACTTCTCAAGAACAGCAAAGCCATGATCAGTCATACTAATATGGAGGCATCCTTAGGTAGTTTAGATTCAATTTTTATAAAAATCATAACCCCGCGGGGATATATCGAAGGAGATCAAAGATTTACAGAGGAGTATATAGAAAAATATATTTTTGATTTTCTCAAGGACAGAAAAACCATGATTGGCTGTATTAATATGGAAGCAACCTTAGGTAGTGTAGATTCAAGTGTGTTGAAATCATGCCCCCGGGTTAGGGTGAGGCCACATTTGGCGATCATAATTTTACAAGGGAATATATAAGGCGAAAAAGAACAGCAAACCATGATTAGTCATATTAATATGGACCATCCTCAGATAGTTTAGATTCAGGTTTATTGAAATCGTATTTTAAATCAATTTTTACAAAGGAAAATATTGGGGGAAATCTTTAAAAACTTTCCTTCTCAGGAACAGCATATGAATGTGGAATCACTTTCACGTGGTGTAAGTTTCAGGGTGTGGCCACAATAGATGATCAAAAGTTTACGCAGGAACTTAAAGGAAAAGATTTAATAAATCTTCCTCTCAAGAACAGCATAGTCATGATTAGCTATATTTATATGGAAGCAATATCAGATAGTGTACATTCAATTTTATTCAAAACATGACCCCTGTTTGTAGGGTGGGGCCACAAAAGGCGATCTAAGGAACACATTGGTACCGTATATAAGATTTGCATGTATTTCGGGGGAAAGAATCTGATAAACAGCAGGGTCCAAAGTGATTCAGATGTGCATTGTGGCCATGAGCCTCTTGTTTCTTATTCTTTTTTTCAACAATGGCGAATACAAAGTAGATCAAATTATTTTTTTATGTGGATTTTTGTGATTTGAAAAAATGTACAAATATAGATAACCTCGAATCCATTATGATGCTTCTTGATTGAATGTGCGGTGACCTCGCTGCTACTTTTATAATTGTGTGTGTGGAGGGGGGGGGGGGTATAGCATGAGATATTTCAAAATACTTATAAAGTGTTATATACCAATAATAAAAAAAGTAGTCTTTTCGAGTTTGAATTAAAGAAAGAATTGTATATTTCAAGATTGAAGCAATTACAAACTACAGAACAAACTGTTATAAATTTAGGTGCACTTTACTTGAAGACAAAGTTCAATCCAGTGCAGCCCAGCTTTGGCTTGAACTTGAGCTTCATGTTTCGTTGTAATATTTCTAATCGACTGTCCCTGGTTTTCACACCTTGTTGAAAATAAAAGTCTAATATAATTTGATACTTGTATAGGGACACTCCCAGCAATGAAGGGGTACCTTTGCGTTGGACTAAATATATTTAATTTCACTTAAGTACACAACAAATCAAATATTGCCTTTACCTTAACCCATGTTTAAGGGAGAAAAAAAAGCAATGATACATTACATTAAAAGTCAGTCTTCCAATATTTATATCTTATAGCAGCATAGTTTTCATACTACTATGTAATAATATAAATGTATTTTTTATGTCTATAATATTACCAGTTCATCTTAGATTTAAAAAATTCAAATAAAATATTTAAATTGAGTTGGGTTAAGATTTTTTTTTAAACTTACCTTATGAATTGCAGATAATTTGGATTTAAAGAAACGTGTACACGAATGCAAATTTATACTATAGAAGGTGTTGCTGCGTCAAGTTATATACGGATTTCTAGTTGGTCTGACGTCACCGCTGTATTGGGCAGTTTTACAAGAAATCAAATTTCTTTTTAATAAGGTTAAGAGAACTTGCACAAAAATGCCCCATGGACCACAACACTCACCTGAGCCGCCTTTGCCGAACAGTTCTTTATCAAAAGGATTTCAGTTTATATTTTCATCTATATTCCCACTTTCGACTAAAAACTTTTGATCCCCTATTGTTGACCAACCCTAGCCGGAAGGGGTCATGACTAAACCTAGCTTGAATCCTCACTCTATGGTGATGCTGAATATCAGTATGATTTACATGACCTTGCTGATCGATCTGGGGAAGAAACATTTTTTTTCTTAGTTGAATTTGAAAACAAAAAAATTGAATTTGCACTTCTGGGGATGCTTGCATATTAATATGGATTAATGTTCTTTGTGCTATTCATTAGAAGATTTTGAAATAATTTTTATACATACATGTACATATCCCACGGGCTTTGGAGAATAACGGACAGAGCAAAAACTATATGCCCCAAATCTACGATTACTATTTTCTCCACCATTTTATAAAACTATTAGATGCTCACCTGAGCCGAGCTTATAGTCTGTTCTCTGCATGTAAATATTTGACATTTTCGACTCCGTGTGTGTGTTTGTTAATCTGTTGTTTGTCTGCAAAAACTTTGACCTTGCCCATAACTTCTGAATAGTTGGTGCAAGGACCTTTATATTCCACATGTTTATTCTTCGTGACAAGACCTTTCTTTGGGTACCAATAATTTTCATCTTTTGACCTTGACCTACTTTTTGAAAAAAAAAACTCCAACCTTGGCCATAACTTTTGAACTATTAAGGCTAGGCTTTTATATTTTACAGGTGCATTTTTTGTGACAAGACCTCCCGTTAGATACCAACAATTTTGACCCTTTGACCTTGACCTTTGAGTATGACCTTTGTTTGAAAAACCTTAACCTTGGACATTACTTTTGAAAGATTAATGCTAGGGCTTTCATATTTCACAGGTGCATTTCCTGTGACAAGACCTTCCTTTACGTACCAACAATTTTGACCCTTTGACTTTAACCTTTCAGTATGACCTTTATTTGAAAAACCTTAACCTTGGACATTACGTTTGAACTGTTAATGCTAGGACTTTCATATTCCACAGGTGTATTCCTTGTGACAAGACCGTTTCTTTTGGTACCAATATTTTTTATCTCTTGACCTTCAACTTGGAGTTTGACTAGCATTTGAGAAACTTTAACCTTTGACATGAGCAGCCATACGGGGGGCATCAGTGTCTCACAAACATATCTTGTTGATAATGTAAATTGTTTTCAAAATTTAAAAAATAACATCAGAGTATATTGATTTGAGAGTCTGAAAGATTTGTCTCATTTCATTTTCCTTGTAAATTAAAGAGATGCAGCGAAAAAGGATTTTTTTTTTTTAATTGAAATTTTATCAGTATAAAATAAACAAACCATCACAAATATCGAAAAATTTGTGATACATTTTTTTGTCAAGATATCTTTTGTCGTTAAGTAATGATTTCAAAATATATGTAGAAAAAATTATATAACGTTTGCCTCGTCAGAGTAACACGCCCCTGCAGTAGAACAATATTTAAAAATAAAATTCCATTGACAGCTTGAAACTATATTCTGCATCCATCCAAACCGATATAACCATAGTTATATAAATACTAGGAGTGCGTCCATTTATTTTGAAAATCAAGTAATTTTGTTTATGTAATTGGTGTTACTTTTAAAATTTATCAAACGTTTAATTTGTTGAGTTACATTTACACTGACTCTGATTTTTTCCTTCAAAATTAATCGCTGGGACTAAACATAATAATTAAGTATTTCTGTTTATTTTTGCATTTCATTGTACAATATAATATATTATGAAAACTTCTATAAAGATGACGATCGTGGATACAGGTATATCCTAAAAACCTGATGTGTCAATAAGAAATGCGGTTAATGCTTAAAATTTTGAAGATTCAGTGCAATGCCCGATAAAATTCTAAATATTTGTATAAACCTTGTGAAAATAAGAAATGCGATTGTCTTAAATTAATTGGGTAAACATCAGTATCGAAAAAATAAGTTGTCTTATAATAATCAAGAACGTAGTTACAGAAACTTTGGGATTATCAGAAATACTTGGAACTATCCCAGTCATTTAGATTTAACTTTTAGCTAATTGAGACAGAGCCTCAATGAGCCAAATAATGGCGGGATCATGAAGTATTACCTCCTTGCGTCTGTCACTCCATCAAAATAAGTTTTCAAGACATTTTGTACCCACTCTTTCTAAAGAAAGTTTGGGTATACAAATATTGTAATCATGGTTCGCCCTCAGTCTTTTTCCTCAGACTCCTCATACATTTTAAGCAGTAGCCAATCAGTCTTATGAAATAGGATACGTCGTGTCCTGTTAAACTCCAGAACTCCTCTGACATTATACACAATAGCCAGATCACCGTTTGGAATATGACTGGCGGTGCCCTGTAAATGTGGAAAGAGGTTGCAGAATTTTAATTTTCACCCTGGGGCCAATTGGGGTCAAAAACGACTTTTAAAAAACTTGATTCAAGAACTCTTCTTATTTGCTTTTGCATTTACCAAATCATCTTTTGAAATATGATTGGTGGTGTCCTAAAGATGTGCAGTATACTAATTATATTTAGGGATTTTCACTTTCACAAGGGAGGCCGAATTGAAGGGTCGAAAACGATGGGTTTTCTATGAAAACTCCTCTTATATTTTACGCTGTAGCCAAATCATCTTTTGGAATATGATTAGTGGTGTTCTGTTATTGAGCACTAAAGTTTTAAACCCTGGGGACCAATTCTGGTTTCAAAAAGTTCCCACAAAAAAACCTGGTTCCCAGAACTCCTTTTACATTTTAAGCAGTAACCAGAGATAATCTTTTTATATATTACCAGAAATCCTCTTACATTTTACGCAGTAACCAAATCATCTTTAGGAATATGATTGGTTTTCTCTTGTGATATTCAATTTTATTTTCACCTTAGGGACCAATACGGAGTCAAAAATGGAATTTTTTTTAAACAAAAAGCTAGTTCCCAGAATTCCTTTTACATTTTAAGCAGTAACCAGATATTTCTTTAATATGACTAGATGAAATCCCGCGCAAGCGCTGGAAATTGAATTATACCACTACCGACAGAAAAATTCCAATGATATATATTGCAGTTTCTATTGACAGCCTACAGGCTTATAGCAGGAAGAAATACTTTGTTCAAAATCCCGCATTTAGCTTTGGAGCAGAAGTAGACGTACGTCACCATCCCCCTCCCCCCCCCCCTCCCTTATAAAAACTTGAAAAATAACAATTTCATTAAATGCCGTTTTTTTTGTGAAACCTATTATACCATGTTATGAATATTGCACTTCAGGTGCTCTTATTTCATTTCTGTCAAGGATAAAAGCACCGAATATTCACATTTTAATGATAATTTGGATATTTTTTTTTATAGTAAATATTAGCTTTTAACACCCTAGTATTTGATACAAGAGACTGTATTCAGAAAAAATATGAAATGTATATTGGTTAAAGCACAATATTGAACAGCTTTAATTGTATTTTAACAATACCTTATCCATTAATTTTCTCTTTTCATGTAAGCAAATTTATTACAAATTGTACTTCGGGTTCGTTGCCACTATGCTCTCAGTGAGGAATATACAAATTTTACCGATAAATTTATTAGGAAAACCAACTAATAGTCTTTCGATATATAAATATATTCACAACTTATAGTGTTATCAAAAATTTACCATTATTTTTATGACCATTCACACACAAGCTATTTTTATGTTCATGCAGCTATAATCGCCTCGTTTTTTAGCTCTACTGATCAGAGATCAGTACTAGTATACACTTGTTGACTGGGGTAAAGGGAAACTGTCGATCTGTTGGACCGGAGTGCAAGCTATTGTCCAAGGCCGTAGGCAACAGCCTGCACTCCGGTCTAAAAGATCGACTGTTTCCCAAGACTCCTGTCAACAACTGTTTTGTTATACTCATACTAAATCAAATCCATAAATTTAACAGAAAATAAAACTGTTAAAATTGGGAGAGAGAGACTTTACGTTTTCACAACATTTTTCGTATTTTTACTGTCCCTTCTTTCAAGTATCGCCTGGATTTCATCCTCGTTCGCCGCAGCAAAACGAACATCGGCCATTTCTGTTTATCTTTAATATACAGGTTTAAATTACTCGGCACTCCTCGGCTGATTACATTTAACTGTTACCCGAATCAGCCGAGGTTTGCCGAATGAGGAAAAGATAACTCAATTTAGCGCCATTTGACGTCAGCGGGCAACAGTCTTTTTTGCTAGCGCTCTCGAGCGCTAGCAACTACGTTAATCTATATTTCTGAAATACGCATCCTCGACTTCACGGTCGGGGATTCTGGGAAAACTACTGTAGATGGACTGTACGAAAACAATTTCGTTTTGTCATACAAAAATAGAAATGATCCGAATTTACACTGGCCTTTCCTGTCTGATATGAGCGATATACATTTCGTAGGTTAGAGACAGTCAATACCAGTCTAGATCCGGATTCTGAATTTTTTTTAATTTATTGTCTAACCTACACATAAAAGTACAAGAAAATATTTGGCCATATAATGATTCTAGACATCTAGCTTTCCTTACATTTTATCACCTTAGTGGATAATTCCGGCAAGCTCGAAAAAAAAAAACAACAAAAAAAATCTTTTTCAGAGTATGTCGGAAAGACATGGCAATTTAGTGTTTATCATCTGAAAATACATATGATCTGAAGTTTCGTGTTTTGTTGTCTAACCTGCACGTAAATGAACAAAAAGTAACAGTAACTCGGATCTTTTAAAACCAGGACTGTCATTTCTAAAGTGGTAATGAATACATAGCTTTTCTAATCTACCTTCATGGATCTTTCCGGCAAGCTCGGAAAACCGCGGCAACCTCGGATATGTTTTCCGAGCTTGCCGGAAAGGCCCGAAGGTGCTCATTGGTTCTACTGACCTTTTATTTTTCACCTAGAAATTGAAATTACAGTAAAATACAGAATGCTTTAAGCACAGTTAGGAGTTATGCCATTGCCGACGTGAAGCACACTCTTAGATTCACCATTCTGAATTGTGACACCCCCCCCCCTACACACACACAAACTCAAACTTCACCCCCCAGTGCACCAATCTGCCTTCCTATTAATAATTAATCGATTCAGCAAATTTAACAAATGGTTCGGATTTCTTCTTCTGTATTTTTTTATGCTACAGCGCTAGCTTACCAATCTTTTTAAAAGATAAGCTTGTTAACAGTCTATTTTAACAGTTCCTGGTCCGACAGTCGGGGAAAACAGTCGAACTGTTGGACTTTTTTAAAGTAAGAAATTATATAGGGACTGTTTAGTAGGGGTATAACAAAAGAGCTTATGCGATAGTAAGGTGTCCGTCGTCCGTCCGTCTGTCTGTCTGACCGTCTGTCTATCTGTAAACAATTTTTCACAATCCTCCTCCTACAGTTTTGGTCTGATTTCAATATAACTTGGCACACAAGTAGACTACACTATGATACGTAATTCTGTGTATCGGCTTTTGATTTTGATGAACAGTGTTGCCATGGTTACTGTCCTTTACAAAAATTTTGATATTTCTTATTCAAAATAAAATTTTGCATAAGAAATGTCAAAATTTTTGTAAAGGACATTACTAAAAATAGAAGTTTCTGTGAAATACTTTCAAAGGCCTACTCCTCCTACAGTTTTGGTCTGATTTCAATACAACTTGGCACACAAGTAGATTACACTGAGATACCTAATTGTGTATATCCCTTTTTTGATTTTGGTGAAGTGTTGCCATGGTTACAAAAAAATTGAAATTTCGTTGATATACTTTCAAAACATTACTTCGCCCTACAGTTTGGTCTGATTTTAATATAACGTGGCATGCAAGTAGACTACACTGAGATACATAATTGTCTTTATTGTTTTGTTTTTTTTTATTTTGATGAATGATGTTGCCATGATGACTAAAATCGAAATTTCTATAAAATTCTTTTAAAAGGCCACTCCTTATACAGTTTTAGTCTGATTGCAATTCATCTTGCCACTAAAAGAAAGTAAAACAAGGATTATTATTTATTTATTGCTTTTGCAAAGTTTCAAGTCCAAGTGCTACTTTTCTCTTTATTATAAGTACTGTAGGAATTTAGGCTGGACTGAGGACATCGGCCTGGATAGCTCAGTGGTTAGAGCACCTGACTAGTAACGTAGGGGTCCCGGGTTCGATTCCCGGTCCAGCCATATGTTTTTCATTATATATATTTATGAATTTTCAATGTATATTAACTCATTCCTCCTTTCCATACTACAGTTGGTGCCGTGACCTACCTTGTTCAGGCAATATAATATATAAAATATAATAAATGTTAAGTCCTGACAAGGTGAACTTGTGTTGTGTCTTCGGGGGCGAAGACTATTTAAGGAGGGAGGAATGTAGGAATTTAGGCTGGACTGAGGACATCGGCCTGGATAGCTCAGTGGTTAGAGCACCTGACTAGTAATGCAGGGGTCCCGGGTTCGATTCCCGGTCCAGCCATATGTTTTTCATCATATATATATTTATGAATTTTCAATGTATATTAACTCATTCCTCCTTTCCATACTACAGTACAAACCAGTAGAGCTACCGTCTCGACAGAGACTTCTGGTCTTTTAAACATCGGGCTCAATACTACATATGTATAAGATGTTCTAGAAGTTTTCTTCAATATTAAGATCAGTGAATGACGAAATAATTTGTACATTTCCCTTTTTAATCGGTTATCATAACTTATTTCTATTTAGCTGCAGAACTGTAGCGTTATGGTTTTATATTTTAGTCTTTGACCATAACGCTACAGATCATGTACTGCAAATATGGTGCAAATTACGGCGCAAGATTTTCTACGCACGATTGGGGAGAATTTCTCCACTTTCCAGCATTGGTCAATCAACTACCTTTCACTCCCTAATTCTAGACATATTTTATCCACCTCCTGGCCCTTCACAGTCGTCTCTACAGACCAATAAGTTCGCTTCTTACGAATTTCCTGCCATCCGAAAAAAATAAAAACAAGCGAGTTTATTGGTCTGTAGAGACGACTATAAAGGGAAAGGATGTATAGACAACCTTAAAGGTTAGGATGGGTTGGGCCCATCGTTTCAAGTCCGGAGTCCGCCATATAGCTCTCCCCAGAACGGGAGAGGATCGTACATTTGACCGTGGTTTGCGACGTTGAGGGGAGGCCAAGTAGGACTATCAAAGATTGTATACGACGATTTTTAATAAACCCTTAGTAAATTGTAGGAAAAAGACTGCAATTGTAATAATTTGTTTGTAAACAGATGGTAGGAATCATGCTCTTTTATTTTAGATGAATTATATGTATAATGATAGTTTGCATGTTCCTTTTTATAGTACATTTCCGTCGAAAGTTCTCAGTCTAACATCGCGGAATGGATTTTGGAGAAAACTGGATTTTTGTTACCAACGTATACGTTACTCTTCCTGATTTGAAAACTGAGTCTAGAAAATTAAGTGACGAAATGTATTGTTTAATAATTCTAATCTTAATTTTATTTATTGATTTCCTGTGTTCTGATTGGACGAGAACAAATTCAAGAAAAAGTTTACACATCGATAAATCTCTCAACCAGAACTACTTTCTTGGCCTACATGTAGCTTTTACTATAAACAAAAATGAAACAAATCGTTACTTATAGTCTGTTTTAGCTAAACGATTACAGAAACTTTAAATTAAATAAGAACAAAACTGACGACAGGACTGACAGACGGGAATGTTATGTTTATGTCACTGTCTGATCACGAGTTAAATCTCTCTCAGGATATTATCGTCGTTCCTAATGCTAAGCAAATCAGCTCAGTTCTCGGTAGCTGATAGGAAAGAGAAACGTACCTCAGACTCTTGCCTTATTAGCATCAAATTCATATGTCTACATCCATATGTCTACATCCTACATCCTATAGTCCCGTCTTTAAACACACCAGAGCAAATCAAGGGTGTCGTCTGTATGCTACTTTCATTTTAGAGCGTTTCACCGTTTGTCGTTAATGTCAACATGGTCAAGGACGAATTCTTCTGAAGTCTACCTGTATTTACGATATTCGTTGACTTAAACAATATTCGAAGATATGTTTTATATGTTTGTTATATTGAATGTTTTGACAATTTAAGTTAAACTTTATCGATGCACATCTCGATTACGTTTCGTTTCCACACCGCGACATAAAGTATTCCTACGCTGTATACAAAAATAACGGATTGTATGGAGACTTCAAAGAGAAATAATTTTAAAACTTCTTAACTGGAATTATGACAAGAAGGCCATGGGCCACAACGCTCACCTGAGTTACTTCGGCCCTGCTGTTCTTCACCAGCCCCCCCTTGTAATACTTATTGCGGCCCCGCCCTACCCCCGGGGGCCATGATTTGAACAATTTAGAATCTACACTACCCAAGGATGCTTCCACATAAGTTTCAGCTTTTCTGGCCCAGTGGTTCTTGAGAAGAAGATTTTTAAAGATTTTGCCTATATATTTCAATGTAAAAATTTGATTTCCTATTGTGGCCCCGCCCTATCCCCAGGGGCCATGGTTTGAACAATTTAGAATCTACACTACCCAAGAATGCTTCCACGTAAGTTTCAGCTTTTCTGGCCCTGTGGTTCTTGAGAAGAAGATTTTTTAAAGACACCACCCTATTTTGTCTTTTTGATTATCTCCCCTTATATGGGGCCCTTCATTTTAACAATTTAAACTTTCATTCATCCAAGGATGCTCTGTACCAACTTTGGTTAAAATTGGCTCAGTGGTTCTTGAGAAGAAGTTGAAAATGTGAAAAGTTAACAGACGGACGGACGACGGACAACAGGTGATCAGAAAAGCTCACTTGAGCTGTCAGCTCAGGTGAACTAAAAAATTAAACGTTCCTTTTGAAAATTTTATCGGTGTGTAAACTCTTGACAAGTTACTCACAAACTTTACATAAAAGTGCTTCGCACTTATATTTAGTTTGTGAGTAAAATGTCGAGAGTTTACACATTGATAACTTTTTCAAAAAGAACGTTTAATCCTATAATAAAATTAAACCCGGTGTGCGTGTACGTAGGATCAACCTCTAAACACCGTCACTCACGTCCTATATTTTGAACCCCATTCACAGAAAGTATATACTAGGATTTTATAAGACTTAACTTGTACACTCTTGTAAGCTATTAATCACGGCTTACATCTATTTCTACGCGAACTGATTAATGATTACATATATGCTCAGATAGCAGAAACAAATCCAGACACTGATGAGAATGAAAACAGCTGATTGTAAATTGTAGACCTATGATTGTGGTACTATTTTAACTTTCCAATAAGTTTTGTTTGTTTGTTTGTTTGTTGTTTAATGTCTCTCTCGAGAACTTTTCATTCATATGAAGACGCCACCACTTGCAGGTGGAGGTTTGCAAATTTATGCCTAAACTCAGTGAGCAGTGAGGGGTCTTTTTCATGCCAACACCAGAGACACGTACGGGACCTCGGTTTATACGGTCACATCCGAAGGACCGGTCCCCACGTCCCCCAGCGACGTAAGGATCAACTCCTTACACCGCCACTCTATAGCAAACATCCTAACCACTGCGCCACGCGGGCGACTTCCAATAAGTAGTTAATGACCTACTTTTCATGCTATTTGCTTTTTGGTATTTCTCGAAAAATGTTTTTTCTTAACAAAATATAACAAGTGATAAAACTCTTTGGATAATAGAAAATAAGCAAAATTTTGCTAAAAATAATGAACGATTAGAGCTTGAGCAAAAACTTGTTGAAAATTCCGTTCCAAATTTCCTCTGTCAATTTAATTTCTATTTTTAACTACATGTATATTATTATAAAAATCTTAACTATGAAAGTTCCCTTCTATTTATATCCTTGGTTCACTTGTATTGCCTTTATTTTACTGCTTTTAAAATTATGTGGGGTCAATAATTATATCCTTGAAATGTGCTTTCTGGAATGGCTTTTGCTTATATTTTGAATTCTTTATTGCGTGCCTTCCAATTATTTAAAATAATACATGGCTATTGACACACAAAATATATGTAACATGATAATAAAAACACTTTGAAAGTCAACTTTTAGAACAATGTCAAAAGAAAACAATTTTCGTAAAATAAAGAAGAATCAAAAATTCAGTCCGAATTTCATCTGCACTTCTATAAATACTTTTAAAGCTATATATATGGCGTATTTTTAATGTCTATCTATTTGATTCACTATTTTATATGAAGATTGGACTTTTCTGTAGAATACACGAAAAATCAATCGTGTTTCAAAGATATCAAAAATTTGATACAATAACCGGTTTATTTACCGATCCACAAAAATAATAGAGATTTGAATTATTCCGACTTTATTTGATCGCGTGACTTTGACAATCAGCAATGAGAACGAGGGTAGACCAGCAAACACAAGCAGTTTAACAGATTTATAGAGAACAAAATGTGTTTGTGAAACACTGATGCCCCGGTATGGCAACTTAGAACAAATGTTAAACTTTCTCAAATGTAAATCAAATATGTTGGTACCTAAAGTAAGGTCTTGCCTGTGAAATATGAAAGCCTTAACAGCAACCATTGAATAGATATGGAAAAGGTTAAAGTTTTTTCAAAAGTATGTCATACATCAAGGTCAAGGTCGAATGATCAAAATTAATGGTGCCCAAGGAAAGGCTTTCTCACAAGAAATACACCTGTCAGGTGAAATATGAAAGCCAAAGCACCCATCGTTCAAAAGTTAAGACCAAGGTTAAAGTTTTCCAAAAGTAGGTCAAACTCCAAGGTCAAAGGGTCAAAGTTGTTGGTATCCAAAGTTACATATGTGAAGTATGAAAGCAATAGCACCAACTGTTTAAAAGTTATGGCCAAGTTTAAAGTTTTCCAAAGTAGGTCAAACTCCAAGGTCAGAGGGTCAAAGTTGTTGGTATCCAAAGAAAGCTCTTGTCACGAGGATTACACATGTGAAGTATGAAAGCCCTAGCACCAATTGTTCAAAAGTTATGGCCAAGGTTAAAGTTTGGTAAAATTTTGCAAAATTGGGTCAAACTCCAAGGTCAAGGTCAAAAGGTCATATATGGTGGTACCCAAAGAAAGGTCTTGTCACAAGGAATACACATGTGAAATATGAAAGCCATAGCTCCAACCAATCAAAAGTTATGGGCAATGTTAAAGTATTTTCGGACAAACAGACAGACGGCAAAAACTATATACCCCCGAATCTTCGATACGGGGGGATAAAAAGGAGGAAGAGATAGGCACATACTAGTATGGGGAGAAGTGAAGAGAAAATATATTTACAACATCTTGTACAATTATTCCTCTTCTACCATCATGGCTTAAATGCTGTATTTTTCTGCAGTCATGCGTATGGCGTTTTTTTTTTTTTTTTTTTTTTTTTTTTTTTTTTTTTTTTTAGTATTCAGCACAATTGCAGCAAAGTTCAAAGTTAATTTCAATTTTAACGTACATAACATATATCATGCCTGTATATCTACACTCAATTTCATAATATTTTTAGTTATATTTTTTTTAGCTCAATACGCCATAAATAGCTTTAATGTTCCATATATTCAAATAGTACAAAATCAATTGTTTAACGTTGATGATTATTTATACATTGTTATTTTGTCCATTCAGATCAATTGCACCGTTTTACAGCAGAACTAACGAGTAAGACCAAAACGTAATATTGCGAATAACTTTCTTCTTTAAAATAAATTTGAAAATGGTTAATATTTTTTTAAAAGAGTTTAAATATGTACTTTTATGCAATAATTTTTATCAGGATATAAAATTGTTTTTTACATATTACTTTAGCTTTTTTTTTTAGTCCTGAGTTCTTTTGTAAAACGTTGCCCTCGGCTTACATCTACATATACAGTATGATGCAATATATATTCGGACAAGAAGGCGGCGTGTATAATTTTAAGGCACTTCCCGCCATCGACTCAATTTTCACCAGCTTACGTGTACGTGGGCTTCTTCAGTATTTCATAAAGGTTAAAGGTTCAGTGAACTTAATTTACTATATAACATTTTGAAATCTGAATATCACACCAAGGTAGGAGGTTAGATAGGTGTTAGGCCTACGTATATTTTAGATCTAAAAAAGCAGCAAAGCTTTCAGGATTAAGGATAGATTCTTCTCATATTTAAATTGTATTTAAAAATTCGTTTAATTTTCCCAGATCGAAGAAGATAATACCACTCAGTAAAGTGTAAATTAAATTTAACAGCTTAATTCTAATAACAATGTACGGACAAGGTCATGTTTTCCTCGATAAAAAAAATGTTGCAAATAATGTAATAATTACTTCTATTTCAAAAAACATGTACTTTTCTTAATGTTGTCCTTATTTTTTCACAAAAGTATAAAGATCCACATAAAGTCTGTCAACTCTCACTACCAGTTTGAAAGATTAGCATTGGCTAACCTGAATGTCCTCTAATTATTCTAATGAAGAATCAAAAACAAAAAAAAATATTGGCGCATAAATGAATATAATCCCAATAAAATTTCCTTTTGAAGCATTGAAAGAGACAGTTTTTCAAATTGATATCCAATTATATCTACTACAAATCAAGATGTGTTTGTGAAACACTGACGCCCATGTATGGCAGCTTATGGCGAAGGTTAAAGATTCTCAAATGCAAGTCAAACCCCAGGTCAAGAGATCAAAAATGTTGGCACCCAAAGAAAGGTCTTGCCTCGAGGAATATACCTTACGTGTACGTGGGCATATGACGTTAAGTAAAAGACTTATGACAGTAGTCCACGAACTTTCCGAACAACCCTCGTAGATACTTTTATGCAATAATTTTTCATCAGGATATGAAATTGTCTTGTTTTTAATATACCTTAAACTTTCTATGCCCCCCTAATCGAAGATTCGGGAGTATATAGTTTTTGCACTGTCTGTCCGTCTGTCTAGCTGTCCGCAAATACTTTAACCTTGCCCATAACTTTTGATTGGTTGAAGCTATGGCTTTCATATTTCACATGTGTATTCCTTGTGACAAGACCTTTCTTTGGATACCACCATATATGACCTTTTGACCTTGACCTTGGAGTTTGACCCAATTTTGCAAAATTTTACCAAACTTTAACCTTGGCCATAACTTTTGAACAGTTGGTGCTAGGGCTTTCATTCTTCACATATGTAATCCTTGTGACAAGACCTTCCTTTGGATGCCAACAACTTTGACCCTTTGACCTTGAAGTTTGACCTATTTTTGGAAAACTTTCACCTTGGCCATAACATTTGAACGGTTGATGCTAGGGCATTCATACTTCACATATGTAATCCTTGTGACAAGACCTTTCTTTGGATACAAACAACTTTGACCCTTTGACCTTGACCTTGGAGTTTGACCTACTTTTGGAAAGCTCTAACCTTGGTCATAACTTTTGAACGATTGGTGCTTCGGCTTTCATATTTAATCTGTGTATTTCTTGGGAGAAGGCCTTTCTTTGGGCACCATTAATTTTGACCATTTGACTTTGGCCTTGATGTTTGACATACTTTTGAAAAAACTTTAACCTTTTCCATATCTATTCAATGGTTACTGCTAGGGCTTTCATATTTCACAGGTTTATTCCTCAAGACAAGACCTTACTTTGGGTACCAACATATTTGATTTGCATTTGAGAAAGTTTAACCTTTGCTATAAGTTGCCATACGGGGGCATCAGTGTTTCACAAACACATCCTGTTTATATAGTCGTGAGTTCTTTTATACAACATGGCCCTCGGCTTACATCTACATATTCGTATAATTGTTTACGGGATTATTAAGGACAGAGGGGTTTTGCTTTTAATTGAAAATTTCAGTTTGATAGTTAATGCTTAAATCAAGCCCATCTCTTTGAGACCTACTTACACTTTTATTATATGTATTAAGTTTGGCAAAATTATATTTTTTTTAAGTTTAGTGGATGGGTTTAATACTAGTACTTCTCATGAAAAACCACTCAATTTTCACCAGCTTACGTGTACGTGGGCTTCTTCAGTATTTCATAAAGGTTAAAGGTTCAGTGAACTTAATTTACTATATAAATTTTTGAAATCTGAATATCACAACAAGGTAGGAGGTTAGATAGGTGTTAGGCCTACGTATATTTTAGATCTAATTCTTAATCTTTATATTGTCCTTTTTCACAAAAGTATAATGATCCACATAAAGTCTGTCAGCTATCACTACCAATTTGAAACACTCCTGAAGAACCACGCATGCTAACTCTCGATTCCCGCCTACATTTTACACCCATTTAATTCAATATAAATGGCAGTTTGGCCATTAAAACTTAAATGAATGCAAAGAAGAGTTCATTATTAATTGATGAATAATTTAAAAACCGTCGTCAAAAACTTAATTGCTCTTATTTACGACTCTTTTCAAAAGGGGGGGTGAAATTTTTATCCATTGAATTCAGGCTTTAAAAATCTCTAGATTTTCAGAAATACATGGAAATTGGAAAACGGCCCTTAAAACTTTCCGTATGTTTACCTTATGTAAAATTAAACATAAAATATTGATAAAAGACGTTATTTTATTCGTAATGTCCTTTGAAATTGATAATAAAATGACCAATTTTGGTAGGTTTTGTAGACATATGCCCCCCCCCCCCTTCCCCCTGTGAAACAATAAAAGCTTTGGTATGAATTTGTGAAATAACAATTCATAAAAACCCATAAAAATGAATTTTTGTTTCACAGGGGGGGGGGGTGTTTTAAAAATGTTTTTAAAATATTTTCCGTTTTCCGTTGATTTCTATAGTGAAAAGCGCAATTTTTACCAAAATTAAAGAGTTATCTCCCTTATTTTTCCCAAATAAGTTATGTTTTATGAAAATTCACATAAATATCTATATAAATATGAAAAATCAATCAAATTTGTTAACTTTTGAAATTTCGGCAGAACAATACTATCGTTCGCAGTTCTTTCCTCTAATTTTTAATGAAGTCACATAATGAATCAAACACAAAAAAATATTGACGCTTAAATGAATAAAATTCCAATTAATTTTCCTTTCGAAGCATTGAAAGAGACAGATTTAATTTTCAAATTGATATCCAATTATATCTACTAGTATTTCAAGTCAATACTCATGAAAACGGAGCGTGAATCTAAAGATGTAGTATGAGTTAAAATATGTCCACAAAAACTTTAACCTTGACATCACTTTTGATTAGTTGGAGATATGGCTTTTATATTACACTTGTGTATTCCTTGTGACAAGACCTTTCTTTGGGTACCAATATATTTGACCTCTTGACCTTGAACTTAGAATTTGACCCAGTTTTGCAAAATTTTACTAAACTTTAACCTTGGTTATAACTTTTGAACGGTTGGTGCTAGGACTTTCATACTTTACATGTGTATTCCTTGTGATAAGACCGTCCCTTGGGTACCAACAATTTTGACTCTTTGACCTTGACCTTGGAGTCTGACCTACTTTCGAAAAACTATAACCCTGGCCATAACTTTTAAATGGTTGCTGTTACTTAGGGCTTTCATATTTCACTTGTGAATTTCTTGTGACAAGGCCTTCCTTTAGGTACCACTAGTTTTGATCTTTCATCTTGTTTTTCATTATTAATATTTTCTGAATTTATTTTCTTTTATTATTTTGTAAAAGCACGAAGTCCTTAGACTGGAAAAGAAAATAGTAAAACAATCGCGCGTTATTAATTAATTGTCATTCATTATTGCTGGTAATTCTTATCGTAACTATTTCCTTTGGAGAAAAAACATTAAAATGTTCATTTGTTCTTAAACTTTCAGATTTTGATCGTTGTAGAAAATTAAACTATCTTTTAAATTTAAAGCATGATATAAATGGGTTAATCTCTAAGTCATCATATGGTCACGCAAAGAACACTGGCTGAATGACGTAAAACCGAGGGTGTCTTTAGTTGATACTGTCGACCCCTACTTATCACAGCGAGCGTGCTAAATCGAACACGTGATTTTTTCAGTACGTTTTTCTCGGTACGTTTGACAGATTTTAGTAAATTTACTGTTAAATGACGAATGTGGCGTAAATGTATACATGTAGGTACATCACGTTATCTTTTTACAGTCATGTTCTAAATTTTGCATTTGCTGAATAGGAGTAAATACAATATTTAAAATATGATTTCTTGTTGTCAGGTTGTAAATTTTGTATTTACTCCCATCCAGTAATTTTAAAATTTAGAACACGATAATATGAGTACTCAAGGGTGAGGCCACGTTAAAATTCTTCATTATCTTAGAAATAAAAAAGGATTCCATATGTAGTGCAAATTCACATTGCACTGCTTCAATAAAAAGTATTTAAGTTCAGAGTCCTCAAAACGCTTTCTTGATGATAAACTGCAAAATGTATTCGGCTGTAAACTATAGGTCACGTTAGCAAATAAATAATTTAATAAGCATTCATTTACGGAATTTTCTTGACAAAGGCATTGGGTAGGAATTAAATGTACTCAGCTTAATACATGTTTATATTTATACTGGTACATCATATAACAGACATGAACTTTTTGAAGCCCCCTAACATTTTACATTTCTTTGATCATCAAATAAAAATCGTTAAACTTTAATGTACAGAGGTAAAAAAAAAATTGTCTAGATTTTATTTTTTATCGCATACTCGCAACGAATTCAAATTTAATACGTAATTCCAATTCTAATTTTTTACTTCACAAAAATTAAGTATGCTTTAAAGTTTTTCAAACAATGTCATATCTAATTTTCTTTTCTTAGCGTATTATTTACTTTATCATATGCAGTGAGCAATTGTGTTACCAAACATTATTTATATAGTTTCCTGTATCCTTGTATATACTTAACAAAGAATATCATTTAGTAATCGTATATTTATAAGTATATTGTGACCTTACACTTTGATGCTTCCTTGTCTCTATAGTAAAGGTTTGTGGATAAATTTACTAATATTAAACCATGATATAATTTTTTGGGCTTGCAGTTATACCACTTGGGATAAATGTATGCTTAAGAAATTATAACATGGGCTTGGCTTAACATAAAACAACTTTGAAGGAAAATATCCATTTATTGAAATATTTTTACACTGACCAATGCCCTCAGCACAGAATTTCGCAGACTTCGGAATGACATTTTAACACCTGTATTCCGCGATTTTCCCTACTCCCAAAGCCTAACTCTGGAACACTAAAAACTGCAATATAAAGACATGCATTTTCCCGAACTAGTCCTAATATTCGTCTCGTGTCTCAAACCATGCTATATTTTTACACAAAACAGTTAAAATTGTTGGGTTATCTAGTATAATATTTTTAGGTCACCTAGATCCTTCAGGTTACCATTTGCTGTTTTTGTCCGTCGTCGTCGTCCCTAGTGCGTTAACATTTGAACATTTTCAGCAATTTCAACCAATTTTGGCATATAGCATCTATGAGTGAAGAGGAACAAAAAATTTGAATTATATGGTCCCTGCCCCTCCCCTTCTGGGGCCTGATAGGGTTGGTCTAAAACCATCAAAATTAATGCAATCTTTAAAAATCTTCTTCTTTACTCCTGGATCGACATCAAGCAGTTAAAGTTGAACTGTTGCAATGATTGTAATAAGCATTGGGCCGTCTCCCAAAATTATAAAAGTTATGGCCCCAGGGTCAGAGGTTCTAGTTAGGGAGAGATTTAATGATAATATAGTGAATATGCAGAAATTCTTTTAAAAACCGTCTCTCCCCTGTATATTTTAGGTCCATGGTTATGATGAGCAAGGGTGCCTCTTCTGAAATTTGTGGCACCGGAGTCATTGAATGGGGGAAGGGAGGCTCTATTGATTATATACAGTGAAAATACATTATTTCTTTAAACATACTCTTCTTTGCTCATGGCTATTAAGCAAACAAACTTAGTGCCTGATTATGATGAGAAAGGGTGGTTCTTCCAAAAATCGAGATAAGATTGAGACTGTAAGTTCTACGTCATTAAAAGGGGAAAGGGGGGACGCTTTCTGTCACTGAAAAGACATATCGTCAGTATATTATCATATATATATTTCAAGGTACAGAAAGCCCACGCATATTCATGGTACTCGTGTCTAGATTAGATAAATGAAATATCCGATGCCAAAATTAGCGCAGTTTATCTCTCGCATAGGCATTAATATGTGTTTGTTTTCCAATCATAATCACGTATCATAAAAAAAGCATATTTTAGTAGTCTTCAGTGGAGATACATCCAATTATACTACCTCCACCCCTACCCCCACCCCACCCCGGGCCCGACCATAAATTTATTATTGGAATCAAATGATCAAGTTGCGTAGTTCTTATAAATCTTTATAAAGTTTATTTTTTAGGGGAAAGCTATTAATTGAGATGGTTGTGGCAAAAGTGATGAATATTACTGAGAAAAGATGTCATCTCTAAAATTATGAAAAGTAAAAGGGGGTTTCCCTTATCCGTGTGTCCTGTATCTGTAAACTTATAATTAATGGCTCTTTTTAAAAAATATAGGTGAATCTTGAGTAGAGCAAGTGTGAGGGAGAGTATTTTATAGAAATTGAAAGTAACAGATCGTTTTGATCGAATAACCCTTGGGTGAGTTGTCTAAGGTCTACTTCTCTTCGTCATTTCCGGTTTAAATCACAGCTAAAATAAAAATTGACAGTGGCCTGTGAGCATATTGTTGACAACCTGTCGTTTAGTCATATGTGTATGGTAAGAAAATCATCTATATATAATTGAAAATTCGAAGACAAAATTTTCAGTTGACAACAGGTACGTATAGAATGAAATGTTAATATAGTTTTTGTCAATAGAAAAAAATCTCTTGCTGTGTACTGAGTTGACGAACGTTAATAATCTAACCTATGTTCCTTAGGTTTTATATTTGTTGTAACTTAAGTCATTGGATTTAAATTAAAATCGTCAAGGTTTCATTCTTGATTAGACCTTTTTTTGTTCAAAATTTTTTCACAGCTGTTGATTTACCAAGTTAGTATAGAAGAATTTATATACATGCATTCCAAAAAATGATCACAATGCTTAATATTAATATTACGGTGAAAGTATATTACATTTTTCCCCCAAATTCCAGATCTGGAGATATAAAGAAATCATTAATACATACTACAAATCATCATGAAAATATACTGCATAGCTGTACTTCACAAAGGGGAAACAAAGGTGAATCCATTAGCCGCAGCCCATGAATTATCATCATTTGGATATTTTCAACGGTCAAGGTACACACATAATCACAAATAGACTCTATGTTGTCATATATATGTGAATTTCTTTATAAAAAACCTATCTGGAGGTTGTGTATGTTGTACTGTTGTTTGTAATGATGTCACTTTTGTGAACTCAACAGATTCTTTCTTTAAGTAATAATTAAATGATAAGAATCCCTACTTAGGAAGGCACTTTGGGACAATCTTTGAAAACCTAGTATTTGTTTTTTTATTTTATATTTCTGTTTTTGAAATTCACAGTGATTTTTTTTTTATTTTTAAAAAGCATATATACATGTATATTACTGATAGTTCCATTCACATATATTAAAAAGTTATTATGGATTGTTGCTGTTTCTTCTGATAGATGTGATAGATTATTATGGTTTCAAATCTTAAGAGTCTAGTAATTTATAACATTCCTGTGATACTGAGAACTAATTAGTAACAATATGGACACTCAACTGAAAACAGCTTAACACTTCTTGTTGAAATCATGTTGAAGTTTAAACAGAAAGAAATATTTAGAACATTTGAAGAATTTCATTTACTTTGTTGTTAAACTGTTCAACACATTTCCTTTTAAATAACCAATTTCTTCAATTAGTTTAAGCTATATTATTTTTCTTTTCAATAGAATGTGAACGTTAAATAGTATTATCAATTGTTTTCAGTGTTAAAGAGTTTATGGACTTTACTTGCAAGATTGTGGCAGAGAGAACAGTTGTTGGGTCAAGGGCATCAGTCAAAGAACAAGGTAAGAAACTTATTTCTGTTAAAAAAAAACCTAGTGGTAGATTCCAAACATAAGGCTGATGTCATAAAGCAAATATATTTTTTATGGTTTAGATTTGTTATATTTATCTTCAGTCAGAGAAATCTCAGAAGGGAATCCCACTACAGATATGGACTTGAGGAAATAGTTCAGTGGTTGTCATTGCTACTAAGAATAACTACTGTAAACCAACTTTTATGCGGGTGCAAGAAATATCTGTGGTTTTCGCGACCTACTTTAACTCAGGAATATTAATCGCCACCAACTATTATTTTGCTTTGTATTTGGAGAGAATGTTGTGAAAATAAATCGTTGCAGATTGATTTCAAATTGAGGAATGGCAAATAAAAGATGACACAATTAATAAATGATAGTTGGTTTACAGTAAACCATTGAAGGAGTGACCATTTAAGCCCTGCATATGAAAATGTTGGTGTCTATAGTAATCATGTCTATCTGTCCATTTGTCTTGTCTATCTCTCCATTTGTCTACACTCTTATGTGTTTGATAGCTTGATTATCTTCAATAAATATAAAGCTACAAGCTCCACATTTTCTACATAGGTGCCAAAGGGCCGTGGCAATACTGAATTGTATAATTATAACTGAATTGTAATGATTTTGTAATTTATTTTTCAGAGTATATTTGTCATGTGTATGTAAGAAGTGATAGTCTTACTGGATTGGTGATAGCAGACCATGAATATCCTCAAAGAGTAGCCCATACTCTTATCAATAAGGTATTTCAGAGTGGCATACATGTAATAGACTTGTCTTTCCTTCATTTTACAATAGTAATCTGTATTCTAAAGACCTATGTGTTATGGAAATCATTTCTTGCCTTGAAATCAAAGAGCTATGTGCGGTATATGTGTATTTTTGCCCCCACAAAAGTCAAATTTTGAAAATTTTTGAAATGTGCTGTAAGAAAAAATTTGAATTAACAAAAAATATTATAGTTTTGAAGTAGGTTATTGGCAGCTTTTGTTTCTGTGACGTCACAGACTATTTGGATTTTGTGCTATTTTTCAGAAATGGGGACAAAATGGACAAATATGTTCCATTTTTACCATAAGATTTATAGAGTGCAGGCCGGCCTGCTCCATAACAATATTCATATATCTTATTGTATTATCATTCTACACATTATATCAAAACATTGAGTTGGAGCAAAAGGTCATTTGGGGAAGTGCAGGGTCACTGGCAGAAAAAGAGTAAAATTCCTATCCAGTTCATATCTCTTAATTGGAGAAACATTGGAGGTTGATATTTGAAACAGAGATTACCTGTGAGTTAAGGGCATGTTATATTCTTGACCACAGGTCATTTTGGTGAGTGCAAGGTCACTGGCAGAAAAAGTGTAAAATTAGTATCTGGTCCATGACTTCCCCCTGAGAAAAATTGGAAGTTAAATATTCATACAAATATTATTTATGTCCTGAAGGTGTGTCATGACATTGACCCAAGGTCAGTTGAGCAAGTTCAAGGTCACTTTAAGAAAAATGTACTTGGGTACTTTGGAAAAATTTGCTGCAAGGAGGGGGGGGGGGGGGGGATTATGTGAGCTCGCTCACAATACCTCTAGTTTGGCCAGGCCCATTTCTCAAGTAACTGAACAAAACTATAAGGGGTAACATATTTATATGTATGCTTACTACTACCGGTAAATATCCTTCAGAAACTGCACCTAGTGACACTTATATTCTATGTATGAATGCCCATGTTGATGTTGTTAAAGAGGTTTATATGAACTTGTGTAGATGATGATATATAGATGCATACCAATACAATTTTTCTGGAGATGATTTCTTACTGTGATGAGAAAAATAATTATTGCATCATATCAGACATTCATTTGAGACTTAGCCCTAATAATATATATCATATTTGTTATACCTGTAGTTGGGTTTCTTTATACATGTATATTCGATAACTAAATTCAAGGTTAATGAATTATAATAATTTCTTGAATTTCTACTTCATTGACAGGTTCTTGAAGATTTCACCAATAAAGTTCCTAAACCACAGTGGCCAACAGCCAATCAGAGGTAAGCTTAGATTTTGGTAGTAGTAGCCAACATTGCCAACTATCTGAACCAACATTGCTCCTGATGATGATCAATGAAATTTTCTTTCAAGGAGAAATTGTATTCTTTTTAAAGGTTCACATCTTGATATCTTAATTACATTTTTACAGCCAACTGGTCAAAAACTTTAGTCTTTAAGATATTTTTAAGCTGAGCATATGATTTAAATGAAATATTTTACTGCTCTAAATGTACATGTAAAATTAAGCATTTGTAGTATAGCGAATAAGATATTTATTTCCAGTTCACAAATGGTTCAACTTTATTGAAATGTGATGTATTAATACTGTTAATGTACTTTTTCCTCTTGGTCATAATTCTGTGGAATCACAATTTATGTTCAATCTTCAGGTAGAAAATGATGCTGATTTCTTAGATTGCCGCTATGTACTTTGAATGTACTCTTAGTACGCTTTATCAATTTCCATAGAAAATTTGAGAACGCATAAATTAATAACACTTGGAAAAAAGTACTTCTACAGTACCTGTTTCTGATTTTCAGTGCAATATAATTTGGAGTATTAACAGTTTGCCTTCAAAAGTACCAGGATCCAAAGCAGGCAGATTCAATACCATGTTTCTGAATTTCACTTTCAGTACAATACAGTTTGGAGAATTAACAGATTACCTTCAGAAGTATCAAGATCCAAAGCAGGCAGATTCAATGACAAAGATACAGAATGAGCTGGATGAGACAAAAATTATACTGGTCAGTGATTTCAATGATTAATAGGTTATCTAGGTAAACCTGGCTTCTGAGTCCTTGAGGAAAATTTAGTCTGGTTAATGTTTAAGTGTAAATTTATCAATACATGTATGCAATATGTACATACACTGTATTCTTAGTATTACACAATGATTCACTGTGTCATTCATGTATAACTTTACAGATTTAGCATGTATATTGTTAAATCATTATACTATAATTTGAATTACCATTAAGTTCATTGTTATATGTTGAGACACATAACCTACAAATTAAAATTTTAATCTAAATTTACAAAAAGTTCCTTCATTGCCAGATTTATTATCCCCTCGCGCAACTAGTTGAGGAGGGGATATAGCATCGCTACTGTGCGTATGTGTGTGTGTTAGTGTGTCCGTTACAGCTTGTGGGCAAAATTTAAAGATAACCTTTGCACTATCATTTCTTAGTCTTCACATACTTATGTGGCATTGTAAAAGGACGAATCCTATTCATTTTCAAATTAATTGGTGAAATAGTTCTTAAAATATCGCATTTTTACTACCTTCAAACCCTGCAATTTTATGTACGAGTTGACAATACTCACTTCCGGTAAATTTAACAGGTTAAAATTCGGGTCATTTCGATAGAGCCGCTTCGGTAAGTTCTACTTTGTATTCGCATATTGTCATATTATTGTGCTGATCTTGAGACAGTTTGTATGAATTAAAAGTGTCATCTCTGTCACTGAGTAACTTAAATAATTTGATGAACGTCGCAGTTTCAATACCAAATCACCACACGTGTGTGTTTACAATAACATAATTCTCGAAAGCTATAAATATAAACTTTCACAAGTATCATTGACATCTCAACACCGGTATATTGTCATTTTTCACTACAAAAAAATATTACTTCCGTGCGTATTTTCAGATTTGATGCATATTGCATGCTACTGTGAGGTTTACTCTGGTAGGTAAATTAATGAAATTTAGAGCATACGTGATATGTTTCTGCTAGGAATAAGGGAAACTGCCCAATCACGTATGCTTGTTATCCCCCCCCCCCCCCCCCCCCCCCCCCCAATGATATCCACCTTGAATTTTGTTAAAATCTAATTAGTGTTGCAATACATTTTAATTTCTTTACCTTATTTTAAAGAAGATGGGTGAACAAGGCGAGCGAAATGCCCATAGTGCAACAAACATGAATGTGAAAATTAAATTTCAATTATAACATAATTTTCTTTGATATTTCATCTAACATTAAAGTATACTTTATGTAAAATCTCCACAATTTGCAAAAATCTCTTAAAGCTTGAAATTATTTGCTTATGAAATAGCATACACACACTAAAGAGGGCAAAAAGTATCATTTTCTCATATTAAAACACAAATTTTCGATATGAATGGGTCTTCGCTCCATATTTTTGAAAGTTTATCCTCAAAGTTTGCGTAAAAATAGACATTTTTTGGTTAACAAAAACATGGAGCAAAGACCCACTCTACCTTTAAAATACACTTTTTTGACACAACATTTGCATCTTTCCGAGAAAAACTTGAAGTCCATTTAGTCAATGGTCATATCACAAACATGATTTAAATGCCACTATTCATCAGGAGCTGTGTAGAGTAGTGGTTATCTTGATAGTCTTAAAAAGAAAATGATGCTCAGGATTTTATTGCTAGGGTTCAAACCCCATGAATACCATATTATTTTTTAATAACAGAATAAATTTTGCAGAGAAAATTCTCCTCAGAAAAATTTTGTTTATCATAATATCAAAAATTTCAATGATGAGAACTTTACTCTAAATACTACATTCACAAATTGATTATGATTTTTATGCCCCCGGATCGAAAGATCCCGGGGGTATATTGTTTTTGTCCTGTCTGTTTTTCTGTTTATCTGTTTGTCTGTTTGTCCGTTTGTCTGTCTGTCTGTTGTCAACTTTAACCTTGCCCATAACTTTTGATTGGTTGGAGCTATGACTTTCATATTTCACATGTGTATTCCTTGTGACAAGACCTTTCTTTGGGTACCATCATATTTGACCTTTTGACCTTGACCTTGGAGTTTGACCCACTTTTGCAAAATTTTATGAGACTTTAACCTTGGCCATAACTTCTGAACAGTTGGTGCTTGGGGTTTCAAACTTCACATGTGTATTCCTTGTGACAAAGCCTTCCTTTAGATACCAACCACTTTGACCTTTTGACCTTGACCTTGGAGTTTGACCTACTTTTGAAAAACTTTAACTTGGCCATAACTTTTGAACAGTTGGTGCTTAGAGTTTCAAACTTCACAAGTGTATTCCTTGTGACAAGACCTTCCTCTGGATATCAACCACTTTGACCCTTTGACCTTGACCTAGGAGTTTGACCTACTTTTGAAAAACTTTAACCTTGGCCATAACTTTTGAATGGTTGGAGCTAGGGCTTTGATACTTCACATATGTAATCCTTGTGACAAGACCTTCCTTTGGATACCAACCACCACTTTGACCTTTTGACCTTGACCTAGGAGTTTGACCTACTTTTGAAAAACTTTAACCTTGGCCATAACTTTTGAATGGTTGATGCTAGGGCTTTCATACATCACATATGTAATCCTTGTGACAAGACCTTCCTTTGGATACCAACCACTTTGACCCTTTGACCTTGACCTTGGAGTTTGACCTACTTTTGAAAAACTTTAACCTTGGCCATAACTTTTGAACAGTTGGTGCTTAGAGTTTCAAACTTCACAAGTGTATTCCTTGTGACAAGACCTTCCTCTGGATATCAACCACTTTGACCCTTTGACCTTGACCTAGGAGTTTGACCTACTTTTGAAAAACTTTAACCTTGGCCATAACTTTTGAATGGTTGGAGCTAGGGCTTTGATACTTCACATATGTAATCCTTGCGACAAGACATTCCTTTGGATACCAACCACCACTTTGACCTTTTGACCTTGACCTAGGAGTTTGACCTACTTTTGAAAAACTTTAACCTTGGCCATAACTTTTGAATGGTTGATGCTAGGGCTTTCATACATCACATATGTAATCCTTGTGACAAGACCTTCCTTTGGATACCAACCACTTTGACCCTTTGACCTTGACCTTGGAGTTTGACCTACTTTTGAAAAACTTTAACCTTGGCCATAACTTTTGAATGGTTGGTGCTAGGGCTTTCATACTTCACACGTGTAATCCTTGTGACAAGACCTTCCTTTGGATACCAACCACTTTGACCCTTTGACCTTGACCTTGGAGTTTGACCTACTTTTGAAAAACTTTAACCTTGGCCATAACTTTTGAATGGTTGGTGCTAGGGCTTTCATACTTCACATATGTAATCTTCGTGACAAGATCTTCCTTTGGATACCAACCACTTTGACCTTGACCTTGACATTTGACTTTTATTTAAAAAACTTTAACCTTCGCCATAACTTTTGAACACTTGTATCTAGGTCTTCCAAATTTCACAGGTCTATTCCTCGAGACAAGACCTTTCTTTGGGTATCAACATTTTTTATCTTTTGGCCTGGATTTTGACTTGCATTTGAAGAAACTGTAACCTTCACCATAAGCTGCCATACGGAGGCATCAGTGTTTCACAAACACATTTTGTTATGTATCTGAAGCTATAGGCATTCTGCGCGCCTTGTTCACTCATCTCTTTTATATAGTAATACTGGGTACCCTTGAATACTAGGCCTAGATGATTGTGTCTTGTTTAACATCCCTCGAGAGAATTTTTCTCTCGTATGGAGACATTGCCATTACCAGTGAAGTTCCTGGCGCGAGGGGATGCTCCTCTTAGAGGTGCTCTTGTTTTAGTAGAGACAAGTGATATTCTTAAAGTTGGTGATATTGAAAGTTTGATGAACAATGATGTCAGAATTGTCATTGTTTGCTTTATTTTTTTGCAGTATGATACAATAGAAAAGATCCTAGAGAGAGAAGAGAAGCTGAATGATTTGGTAGAAAAGTCTGAGGGACTCAGCATGCAGTCTAAAGCTTTTTACAAAACAGTAAGTCTGCAATTGCTCAATTGATTAATGAAGAGTATCATCCATATGTTCTATGTAATGTCTACATGAAAAATACATATGGATTTGAAAAAAAAGAGGAAGAATTAGGGTCTGAATCAACAGATGTTCTTTTTACTCAGCAATATCAAACTGACCTGAAAGTTAATTGTTCTCACATACAATTGAACTTTGGTATCTCTAACACCGATATCTAGAATACCATGGATATGTTGAAGTTGGAAATCCCAACAACATGTTTTAAGTATTTTATCCTTGATATCTTAAATCCTCGGATATCTGGAAGTTTTTTCTCAGTCCCATCGAGATCAAGATAATGAGTTTTGATTGTAAATGGTGGACACATTTCATATAATGCATAAGTGCTTCATTAAAAAATACACTTTTGTGAAAAGTTGTTTCATTATTTGACATGAAGTGCAGATATTGCTACTGGCATTTGAACCAGACATTTCATTCAAGTGCATAAAAAAATCTAAACAGTTAAAAAAAAAAATGGAACTAGAGTTTAAAAAAAAACAGTTACCAACTCGCACCAGTTATTTAGCCTTTATTTTTATTGTTTGTTTGTATTTTATTTCAGGCAAGGAAGACTAACTCCTGTTGTGTTATCTTATGAGTGTATTGACCTTCTGTATTTATTGTAATTATTAAGAAGGAAAGTCAGCCAGCTACAGATTTGTCTGAATTCATGATGAGATTTCTAATATGGACCAATTTTTAAGTCTCTTCAATTTTTTAATGCTTGTCAAAGTGCAATCATGTGTTTGTCAAAAATGTATTTATTTTCACTTTGAAAATTTGACAAGGTGTGATGTTTTAAGTTTGAGTGTGAATGAAAAATATTTAATTAGAAAACAGTTGTACTGTAAGGCATTATCTTTATTTTAAGACTTAAGATATGTAAATGACTCAAAGAGTTTATTTATATTGTGACGATTTTAAAGAGAATGGGTCAATCTTAACTCCTTTTTTAATGCTCCGTAAAATTGACTTTGTATCACTGTTGACCCCTTTTTATGATTTTATGAAGTGTTATCTGTTGGTCTCGTCAGAAAAATCTTTGTTCTCTTTTATGTGCCAGTAAATGTCAATATTGGATCAAACCTGACTTATGTATTTAATGACATTAATTAACTCAAGGAGTTCTTTCTCTTTTGAGAGAGAAATTGGAGTTTTCCATGATGACAATCTGATTAACCCTTTAATGAATCATTATACCCACATATCAAAATTATAGCTTTGAATACCATGTTTATCTACAATACAGTCACATACATTCATGTAAAGAATATTTTCATTGTGATTTTAGAAAAAGTGCTCTATTTGCCAAACACCTCTTTTATTGCAACTGCAATTCTTGACGTGTCTAGTTCATATGTAAGGTGCTTTGCCATTATATATTTTTGCTTTGCATGGTATTTTTATATAGAGTATTATGAAGATCCAATTAACACCATTTCTTTAAGGTGTTCTAATGCTCTGAAAATGCATCTTTACATTGTTATTACTTAGAGTTTGAATCTTTTCACTGATGTTATTAATTACTAAGCGTTTTTTGAGTATTGTAACCTTATATTATTTGATAATAAGACAGTAGGTTTTTCAGCAGAAAAAGGAAGCTTCGGCTTTAACCAGTTTGTCTTTGACTTTCTACATTCGCTTTATTATTCCTTAAGTCAATGTATGAAAAGCCTAAACATCTTGTAGTCCAGGATTTGAGGAATGCAATTATGTAACATATTGCTTTAAAAAAAAACTTTTCTTCTTAACCATCAACAATTCTGAATTTTGATATTTATCCACAATGAAGTGACACATTCCACTTTTCCATATTGACAAAATGATTTTTTTTTTCAAGCTTATTTGATCATACTAAGTTTAGAGAAGTGTGATTCAAACCTTGTGAGGTAGTGTGAATTGGCATGTATGTTTGTAATGATGTGCAAAAGAAAGTTGAATGTTGTGTCCGATTTTATCAAAAGGATAATATTTATTGCCTAATATCAGTTTATTACCAGTTTGCTGTTGAACTGTCTCCAACAAAATTTCAATATATGTTGTTGAAATAAGTATTTGTTAAGTTTATCACCGAATGATATTGGGCTTTTTTTTTTTTTTTGCCAATAATGTATCCAACAGCAAACATGTTCAGTTGTGTGCTTGCATTTTTAATTAAGAAAGGGTAAATGTACTATAAATTGAAATGTTACAATACTGAATATGAAATAGACAATTATTGTATAACTATCACATAATGTCAGCAACCCACAGTATTTTCTTTCCATTTATAATTTTAGATAATGAATTGTAAAGGATTTTCACAGGCATATCCTGCTGTATGGTTTTAAACTGAACTGAAGCAGGCAATGTTTAAATTGGAAGAAACAGTTCCCTTACCTGTAAATATTATTATTTGAATATCTGTGAGTGTATTTTATTGAATGAATGTAATAAACAAGAATAAAATATTGAATGCAAAGTGTTCCTAAAATAGTTACTTGTATTTTGTTAATAAAATGGAAATTACATAACATGTACAACATTGGAAAATGAATAATGATTAACATGCCTGGGTATTTATGCCTATCATTGTGGATAAATATAATGCCTTTATTAATATTGTCCTCCTTGTGGGTATGTTTTCAAGGAAGTTACCCAAAACGTTGTTCTGTAGACATTTGATACATGGGGGGGGGGGGGGGGGGGGGTGCAAACCATTATCACTATGATAATGGTTTCTTGAAAAATATTGGTTTACAAAAAAAATTTGTTATTGCCATATTTTGGCTCTCAACATAAACATCCAATAATTGTAATTATACCACTTCTGTATTATATCATAGTCACTAAACAAAGTAGAATCTTTTTCTTATAAGAATGAAAAAAAGCTTTTTTCCAGAATAATGCACAGGTGCTTGTGGACAGAACCCCTCTCCCCCCCCCCCCCCCCCCCCCCCCGAATATTCACCCGGGTATGATACCGCGGGTATGATTTTTTTTTTTTTTAAGGAAAGCGTTATTTTTTTTCAAATTTCCATATGGAATACAATGTAAATGTTTGCTAGAAGAATAATTTATGAAAGAAGACAGTCCTTGGATTCGGAGGGTGTATGCGGGGGGTGGGGGTCTTCTCCACAAGCACCTGTGGAAAATGCTTTATAATTGCAATAGAATACCCGGTAACAGTTTTCTGACTCTATCAATGTTACACCTTGGTATGTTTTAAGTTCCCTACATCTGGAATGAAATTCCGAAACAATTCAGGTGGTTGCGTGCAGTTCCCAAGTATGAGAGCAAAATATTGAGATGACACTGGGTAAATAAATTTCCAAGTCATTAATGTACAATGAAAATAGAAAGGGTGGCGAATTTTCACCTTGTCTAACAGCAACGAAATCTTGTAGTTTTTGACCTATTTGTCCCTTTAATTGTATACTTTGATATCTTTGTACATATACATACAACATTTTCCATGTATCCCACTTTTTAAAAATATTTGGTCGAAACACTAAGACAAATAGAATAATTTAACTGTGTCTCTGGACAAGCCCTCACCGGGTCCGTAGGGCAATATCATTTTAACGATAAAATGTTTTATCTAAAAGATAAACAGCATAGCTAAGGTAATACAGGCAAGCGTTACTTTGTTCTCTATTAGGCCACACAAAATTGAATCTTTGTTTTACGTTCCGGGCTGGTAGTTTTCAAAGAAATGAAATAAAAGAAATACAATAAAATAAAATAAAAACAAGCATTCTTTCAAATCATTTTCTCCGTATTCTTCATAAATGCCCAAATCCGTTCGATTTTTAGAAAACAACAGTATCTTTTTAAACCTAATATAAGTCTTTTCTGGAATCCTTATCTGAAGAATCCGGGCTACTATTAGTTTACACATAGATTTGTATAGAGAAAATAGGTGTTGTACGTGTATATGGGTCATAACATTTTTAAACTAAAAATGTATTTCTAAAAAAAAAAAAAAAAAAAAAAAAATCGGTATGAGCTTAAACAATCTGTCCACAAAGCATGCATAAGAATAGGGAGTTTTTATGGGGGCATTCTCTGGTATTAAAAAATAAATCTGACTTCATGCTCTTAAAATTGTAATAAAAATACAACCCCAAATACTGATTACTTTTAAAATATACAATGGAATACACTTTGAATTAACCACACGAATGCATATCACGGTAAACTTTAAATCTATGATCAGTAAGTCTCATTTATCTGACCTTCAACCTTAAAAACCCATGGGTAAATTTTATTTTCAAAATTATAACCTCTTTTGGATTTTTCGACATTTAGAATAGTATGAACAAAATACCAATGACAGGACTTGGTTCAGCAAAGAACCAATTTATCAAATCAAAGTACTGAAAGAACTGATGGGAGTTGATTTTAATGACGGGTTCAATAAAATTTTGTGTGTTTGTAACCTCGTTCACATCTTTTCAAATTATGCACAACATTAATGCTTCTAAATTTGGTATGTGAGAATAAAATGAATAAGAAAATGTCACGATCCTACAGAATCAAAGGTACTAATTCTTGTTTTGATTTGACCATAACAACGATATGCGAAAATGTGTAAGACTTCTTCACTGCTCCAAATTTTTCAGTAATTTAAGGCATTTTACTGACCAAAATTTTGTTTAAAAGTGCTATTAATAGCAACTTAGCTTTTCGCCAGAATGTGATACAAGTCGTGAATTCCACTCCTATTTATATAATCCTTGAATAAATAATTTCTAAGTGTACATTTGAAATTTACATATACATGTAGAATTCCATCGTCATCTAAAAATTACAGTTGTGAGTCATTAACTTAATTTTATAAACCTAAATGACTTGCTACAAGTAGTTTACAGGAAAAAAACGGAGTCCCATGTTGTGACAAAGATGCATCACTTTTGAGTCTATAAGGGACACAGACTCAAAAGAGTTCAAACGGTGTCCCTCGGAGAATTCTCACGCAGGGATATTAATTAAACATATGTCATAAGTGCAGTCTTCAGATTCCCAGTTTTGGTATAAAACCAACAGTTATTTAAAGAATGAATTTAATTGTTACCGAGGTTATACTGTATAACCTGGGTCGGGACAGTTTACGCTCTATAAACCGCGAAGAATTAGATATATGTTACACGATCAGTATGTACTGGTCCCAGCTGACAAAGCAGCTGACAAATTTTTCTTTGTTTGTAAAGCTCCTTATTTTAATTGTATTTTAGAGGAACTGGGATTGAATTCTACAAGTGATAATCCAACATGTCCATATATAATTCTCTTTCTAAGGAGGAAATTCTTCAAGATCATATGTCAGTTTTAAATATTTTTAACATTCCCAACAATCAATGTGAATTTGAATTACCATGCATATCTACACTGGATTCCTAAACTTAATAAAAATCCTTACAAACAAAGATACATAGCGGGTTCCAGTAAATGTTTTACCAAGCCTCTTTCTCTGCTCCTAACTAAAATAAAAACTTCAGGAGTACTGTACAACAATATATTTGAGGAGTAAAACTTACAAGGTTACTTACCTTGTCGTTGGTCATTTGCAAAATTATTTTGTTAAAAAAAACACTCTGATTGCACACACATGTACTCAGTAAATATGAGATGCTTGAGTTTCTGATTGAAAATATCTACGTAGTTTTTGGAGATTAAATCTTCCAATAATCTGTCGGTATTCCCATGGATAATCGCATATTCATATGAAGCAAACTTTTACATGAAAAAAGGCGCCTTGATATGGCCTTCAACTCGACATTTAGATATATCGACGACGTGTTTTCAGTTAACAATACAACTGTAGTTACTTCCATTCATATTTGGATATTTTACTAGATAAAGACGTTAATGGTAACCTAACAACAAAACCTTATGATAAACGGAATGAACTCAATTAACTTTTCTATCGTCAGCTTCCCTTACTTATATAGCAATATACCCTTATTACCTGTATATGGGGTTTAAATCTCCTAGTTGATTCGATACACAAGAGCATGCTCCACGTACGAAAAATTTCAAAAACAGACAAACAAGTTGATGAAACAAGGATATCAACAGTCTCGTTTAAAGTCATCATTACTCACATTCTATGGTCGATACAATGACCTTGTCAGCAAAGACAATCTATCATCAAGTCAAATGCTGACTGATGTTTTTCATACTATAATTGTTAGGCCATTATTTAAACACTGAATTGTCTATACGGAATTACCGTTTGCCGATCATAACAATGAGCATACGGCGTGGAATGCTTACTCCTCAATGGCACCTGATCCCATCTCTGATGTTTTAAGAGCTAGGTCTGTGTTTGCTCTGCTCCCGATTTGTATTGTTCAATTAACTTTTGGGCTTGATTACTGTTCGTTATCTCTATACATGTATTTCATGCATAAATTTGACATAGACAACAAAACCACACAGGTGTTTGTTTTCATCTTTTTTTATTTTGTTTGTTTTATCATTGTGTAATTACAGAAATGACATTTTCACCTTAAATAACTGGGATATTTTCGTTTGTTTGTTTTGTTTTGTTTTTATCTCTGCGATAAGGAAATATGAGAAGCCAAGAGCTTCAGGTTTCCTATCATTATGTTCCCAAATAGGAACATCTTTAATTGAATTACATTGCATGAAATATAACCCGAGACAGATGTTAGTTTGCAACAACCTTAGATATTGTCTTACAATCCAACATTCAGTCTTTAATAATATCCGACTTTAAATATTGATTTTTCCAACTTTAAAGTTGGTAATGCCAACTCTAATCTTTACTTTTCCAACTTTTACGGCATTTGAGCACTTTTAACCCCTTTTCTTGCCCCCCCCCCCTTAAAATTATTCCTAACTTTATTAATGCAAACTTAATGCATTGAAACAAATATTTGTGAGCAATTAAAGGAGAACAAGGCGCGCAGAATGCATGTAGCTTCAGATATATAAAAATCATATTCAATCTGTGAATTTAGCATTTAGAATCAAGTTCTCATTATTGAAATTATGAAATTGTGTTAAACAAAACTTCTCCGAGGAAAATTATATTTGCAAAAATTATTCTGTCATTAAAAAATAATGTGGTATTCGTGGGGTTCGAACCCTAGCAATAAAAATCCTTAGTATCATTTTTATGCCCCGTATCGAAGATTCGGGGGTATATAGTTTTTGCCCTGTCTGTCCGTCTGTCTGTCTGTTTGTCCGCAAAAGAAACTTTAACATTGCCCATAACTTTTGATTCATATTTCACATGTGTATTCCTTGTGACAAGACCTTTCTTCGGGTACCACCATAATTGACCATTTGACCTTGACCTTGGAGTTTGACCCAGTTTTGCAAAATTTTTCCCAACTTTAACTTGGCCATAACTTTTGAACAATTGATGCTATGGCTGTCATATTTCACATGAGTAATACTTGTGACAAGACCTTCCTTTGGATACCAACAACTTTGACTCTTTGACCTTGACCTTGGAGTTTGAACTACTTTTGAAAAACTTTAACATTGGCTATAACTTTTGAACGGCTGGTGCTAGGGCTTTCCTACTTCACATATGTAATCCTTGTGACAAGACCTTCCTTTGGATACCAACAACTTTGGCCTTTGACCTTGACCTTGGAGTTTGACCCACTTTTGAAAAACTTTAACATTTGCTATCACTTTTGAACGGCTAGTGCTAGGGCTTTCATACTTCACATATGTAATCCTTGTGACAAAACCTTCCTTGGATACCAACAACTTTGACCTTGACCTTGGACTTTGATCTACTTTTGGAAAACTTTAACCTTGGACACAACTTTTGAAAATTTGCTGCTAGGGCTTTCATATTTAACATGTTTTTTCCTTGTGACAAGACCTTCCTTTGGATACCAACAATTGTAATCCATTGACCTTGACCTTGGAATTTGACCTACTTACTTTTGAAAAACTTTAACCTTGGTCATAACTTTTGAATGATTGGTTCTTCAGCTTTCATATTTCACCTGTATATTTCTTGTTAGAATGCCTTTCCTTAGGCACCATTAATTTTGACCATTTGACCTTGACCTTGATGTTTGACTTACTTTTGAAAACCTTTTTCCATATCTATTCAATGGTTGCTACTAGGGCTTTCATATTTCACAGGAACATTCCTCGAGACAAGCCTTTACTTTGGGTACCAACTTATTTGATTTGCATTTGAAAAAGTTTAACCTTTGCTTTAAGTTGCCATACGGGGGCATCAGTGTTTCACGAACACATCTTGTTCTTCGAGACTTACATGCTAACCACTACGCTACGCAGCCCCTGAGTAGCGCAGTGGTTAGAGCGTCTGTTCTAGAGTCGCGGAGCAAGGAGTTGATCCTTACGTCGCGGGTTCGAATCCCACTGTGGGACGTGGAGACAGGTCCTTTGGATAAGACCGTATAAACCGAGGTCCCGTGTCGCAGTAGGTGCTGGCATGCGTAAAGAATGGCCCCGAGTGCCGATTATAGGTCAAAATTTGCAGCTCTCCACCGGCAAGTGGTGGCGTCTCCATATGAGTGATAAATTCTCGAAAGTGACGTTAAACAACAATAAACAAACAAACAAACGCAGCCCCTGATAAATAGTGGCATTTAAATAATGTCTGTGATATGAACCTTGACTAAATGCACTTAAGTATTTCTCGGAAAGATGCGAATGTTGTGTCATACAAGTGTATTTTTAAGGTATAGTGGGTTTTGTTAACCAAAAACTTTACATTTTTACGCAAATTTTGAGGAAAATCAGCGAAGACCCACTCATATCGAAAAATTGCGTTATAGTATGAGATAATGATCATTTTTGCCCTCTTTAGTCTGTGTGTGTGTGTGTGTGTGCAATTTCATAGGCAAATATTTTAAATCTTTGTGAGATTCTTGCAAATTGTGGAGATTTTACATAAAGTATACTTTGATGTTAGCTGAAATATCAAAGAAAATTTTGTTATAATTGAGATTTTATTTAAAACCTTCATGTTTGTCGCACTATAGGCAATTCGCTCGCCTTGTTCGCTCATCTTCTTTGTCAATTATTTTTACCTTGACCTTCCCTATACTTTGGTGTTTGATATTACACTTTATTTCATACAACTGAAGTATATGTGTCAATTCTGTAAATGAAAACACAACGAAATCGTTCTTTCTAGTTCCATCATTATCATTTTCATAATCAACTCGCTTCTTTCAATTTTAATCACATGTATAAAACAGCAACATGAGTCTAGCTACAAGGTTTATGGCCATAACGCATAAAACAGTACAAAGTTGGAAAAGCCAAGAATAAAGTTGGAAAAGCCAACCTTAAAGTCATCTTTGCTACTCAAGGGATTTTGATCCATTACTCACGAAGAGAGTTTGCAAGGAGAGTAGCGGATCAGAAACCCTTGACTAACGAAGATGCTTTAAAGTTGGAAAAGCCAAAATTAAAGTTGGAAAAACAAGATTAAAGTTGGAATTACCAACTTTAATGTTGGAAAATTCAAGGTTAAAGTTGGAAAAAGCCAACTTTCAAGTTGGAATTACCAACTCTAAAAAAATGTATAACATGGCACTAATACGCTTCTTTACGACATATACTACCGTCGCGGTAGTTCAGTCGGTAGAGCGCTCGCTCCGTGATTGGGAAGTCGTGTGTTCGAATCACGGCCGCGACTGACCTAAGTCGATAAAAAATAGGTAGCAACTGTTCCTCAGCCAAGCGCTCGGCACATTGAAGTGAAAGTTGCGGGTCATTCGGATGAGACCTTAAAAACCGAGGCCCCGTGTCAAGGTGGGCGTTGGCACGCCAAAGAACCGGCCCCACTGCTCAATGGCCCTGAGTGCCGAGTAGAGGTCTAAATTTGAAGCGCCCTTCACCGGTATATGGTGACGTCTCTATAATATGCGTGAAAAATTCTAGAACGAGACGTATAACAACATACATTATGACATATACCACTCAGTATTTTGACGTGTACAGTAAAACCCGAATACATGTAGGCTACTTGTCGTTCATTAGGAAACTACATCTGAGTACAGAACGAAAATCAATATAGAATCTACGAATCACCATTGCATAGGTCCCAAATGTAGGGTTAATCACCATCCCATCCAACCCTTACAAAGAAAGAAAGGTTAGATAACGATGGAAAAGTGAATTTTTAACGGAGTGTTAACAATTCTTTTTTAAGTTAAGTTAAAGGATTAACAGGGTATGCTTTCCATTTTCTACTGATTTGTACTACATTTACATGCTCGAAATACTTCGCTAATTAACACACGTACAGTGTAAAATAATAATAATACAGGACCATTTTTAATTGAAGTTTTGAAAACAGCTCCTTCTATTCCTGTGCATATCAATAGATGAATTTGAACATCTGTTGGACTATTTGCTATTTGTGAAATATTTTGAGTTATATTCAAGGAACAGATGTTTAACAAATGGAAAGTTACAGAAGGGCCACTAATTGAAAAAAATATATACTTTGCTATTATAAAGATTTTACGACAGAGTTCATATTTAAAACTATTAAAGACACTATGTAATTGCATCGCATTTCTTTTTTTAGTGGAGCACTTTTATATATCTAGAGCTTTTGTGGGCATGCTTTTCATAAACTTTTCTCAAGCGATAGGGACATGTTTCGATATCTGTATACACCTGATACGAACAGAGTTACAGCTCTGAACCGACAAAAAAGTTAACGGGGTTACAGCTCTCAATGCTGTCTGTGGTATTACCATTATACCATATACTATTGGGGTTAGCGTTCAGAACAGTAACACCAGACGCAATACGGAAAGCCTCGCTCTCTTTCGCACAGAACGTATTGCGCGCGGATTACTTTTAAAAAATCATATTTTATATATATATATATATATATATATATATATATATATATATATATATATATATATATATATATATATATATATATATATATATATATATATAATTAAAAAAAACGAACACAGATGATTCGTAATATTGCTCTATATGTATTCATACCTTTTTTTTTAAAATTATTTTAGTCTTCTATATTTAAAATACAATCAGTTTGATTTTTTTTCAAGCTCTTACGTATATCCATGCACAATACTTAAATCAGAATCAGTAGAAATATTTCATGTGCATCAAACACATTATCAATTTAAAGCTTAAGTCAGGATTTACGTTAATTGTATTCATTATAGATCCATATTGCATAAATTATATAGGTCCTAACATTTAGTATATGGTTGTACTTAAAACATAGACCGTATATTATTTATAAAAATAATAAATATTGTACATGTATTTTTAAAACTCCTCTATACGTATAATTTGTTCAGATAAGTTATAATAATTAAAAAATTACAAATAAATATAAATGATTAAAGGCTAATCAGCTGTTGGTGGCTTATAGATTTAACTGTGATAGAAATAATATACATATTTTTTTAATTATAAACCATAAAAATTTCTACATTTGTTATTTTATGAAAGTAGGACGTTCACGTCATGCAGAGAAAATAAAAAAAAAACTGCAGATGTAGCACGGTGCAGTATAACAGGCTGGTATAAAGGACCCCCCCCCCCCCCCCCCCAAAAAAAAATCCTCGCTGCTTCTCTGAGTAGTGGTATTATCGATGAAACAATACAACATGAATATCTCTGCGTGATAAATTAACACTTCCTAATGAAATACCCACAAAATTATGGGTCATTTTTAATTGCACTCTGTAGGATACATAGGCCTATCTGTTTAATGTCTCTGTTATCCGTACCCATTGTGAAGTCACGTGATAAGATGGAGCTTCAGAACGGTCACGTGGATGGACACCAGTACCATGGGTCAAAGGCGCAGGCATACCTTTCTGCAACATTTGTCAACAGTCCAGTACAAGGTAAGAAAATGTTTTAACAGCTGATTGAAAAGGGGGCTCGTTTTAATCGTTCTCATCCTCCTTACTAGGTACTAACTCGAGGAAAGTTGAAGCCACGCTTTTCAAAAGTTTTGTCCCTTGGCCGCCATCTTTCTCAATTCCCATCTAGGCCTTATCTCAGCGAGCTTCGTAGAGACTAAAAATTTTGGTCTGGTGACCGCAGAGACACCGTACCAACACTTTTAGTCTCTACGAATCTCGCTGAGATTAATCTAGGCCTATAGGTCTATGTAGCGAACCCTTTGCAATTTTTGTCTTTTAACATGTTTTACAGGAAAAAGGTCTTTGCTTCTTGTATTTTGATTTCCCAAGAACATGGGGCATTGAAAAAAAAATTAATGACAGTACGCCCTTTTCAATTGAAAAAAACCCCGCCAAATTGGGGGGGGGGGGGCGCAATACATCATGAAGTTTCTACATCTTTAAGGTAGGGAAATATAGATTAAATCATGACACTTTTTTAACATGTTTAAAAAATCTTTTTCTATTATAGACCCAGTCTATTTAGTAGCCTACTTTTTAACCAAAAATAAACCAAAATGAATATTTTCACTTTTTTTTTTAATTCTTACAAAAAAGATTTCTATATTCAAAATAAGTTTTGCTAATTTGTCTTTGCAAATACCCTTATATTTATGTATTGATTTATCATATCATGTGTATCCCCCACTGCATCACAATATACATTGTTGCACCCTAAATCATTTCTTTTGATCCTTTTGACCTTTTGGTTGACCCAACACAAAGCCACAACTTTTGAAAAGATGAATTTGCAAAGTAAGGACTAGCCTCTACAATGTATTTACCCACAGCCACATGACACTTGCTCACACCTATGTCTGACTTAACCCCATCTATCAATATTTTGTAATATTAAATTAAATTCAACATTACTTATTCATTTGTATTTATCAGACCTGAAGGAAGCAATTTCAGTTTAGAGGAGGGAGTACAATCATATATTTTCAGTTGGGGAGGGGGCACCACCAAGAATTCCATAACAAGCCATAAAAAGAACTAGTCCGTTGTTTGTTGTAGTCGTTTTTGTTGTTGTCATTTTTATTAATTCCAGTGAAGTGTACCTTTTTGCATTACGACACAACCTATGAGGACAGCTGCACTCAAGGTAAATAGTAGTCTCTCCTTATCCCTGATTGGTTGCTTGTGCAACAGACTATTTCCGTGTCAATGTTGACAAAATGATTTGACCAATCACACAGGTCTTATACCGGGGGCGTGAATTGTTTACGCTGGGCGCATCTGTCGAGATAGATTGTCACGTAATGCCAAATGGCACACTTCACTGGAATTGATAATAACTTTTTTACAATTGCATCCTCTTCTCCAGAAACACTGGGCCACTTTCAACGAGTTTGTTTTGATAAAGGGGATTCAAATTTGTTCAAATAAAGGGCCACACCCTCTTCCAAGGAGAGGTAATGAAGAAATAGTAAAAAGTTAGGGTCATTTAAAAACTTTAAAAATCTTCTCAAGAACTATTTGGGCCAGAAAAGAAGAATTTTTTTTTTCAAGTCATGACCCCCAGAGGTAGGTCAGGGCCACTTTGGGCAAACAAAGTTTTACATTGGTATATATAGGAAAAATCTTTTCAAATCTTCTTAAAAACAGCAAAGTCATGATCAGTCATATTTAAAAAGAAACATTCTCAGGTAGTGTAGATTTTAAATTTATTACATTCATGACCCCCAGGGGAAGGGTGGGGCCAAAATTAGCAATCAAAGTATTGCATAGGAAAACAAAGGAAATATTTTTAAAAAGCCTTTTCCAAGGAACAGCATAGTCATGATTAGTCATAATATTTAGGCATCCTCATGTAGTGTAGATTCAAGTTTGTTCAAATCATGACCTTGGGCATAGGGTGGGGCCATAATGGGCAATTGGAATACATATAAGAAAAAATGCTTGAAAATCTCTTCAAGAACAGGAAAACCATGATAGTCATATTTATATGGAAGCATTCACAGATAGTGTAGATTGAAGTTTGTTCACATCATAAACCCCGGGGATAGGGTGGGGCTACAACTTGCAATTTATATTGGAATGTATCACACAATTGAAAGATGAATCTGCTGATTAAGAACAGGAAGAGCTCAGATGAGCCCATGGGCCTCTTGTTTATTGTGGGGACACGAGCATATTTATACACAATATAGTAGCTTTGTTTTCTATAATATTCTATATCATTATGTCCGCAAAAAAAAAAAATTGTTGGGGGGACACAGGCCCCTCCCCCCTTTCTTATGCCCATGTTCATCACTATTATGTATTGATAGCTAGATCCCATATTTTAAGATAAGGTATTATTTAGACATAATTTTTTTTTTTTTGATTTATGTTAACATTTACATATTAACATTCTCTACAGCTTGGTTACATTCTGAGGATCAGATAGTGAAGCAGTGGCTATGTCAAGGTCAAATAATTATTTGAAATCATTGTCATATGTTGATAAGCTTTTGTCAATATTGAGTGTATTATGTCCAGAATTACATGTTGGTATTTTTCATTTTTATTGTTCAGATATGCCACTTAAAAGCAAAGATGCCACTTAGAAGTAAAAAATATTCACAAAAAATTAAAGTAATTAAATACAAGGAAGAGGGAAAAGAAATTGAATTTGTGAAGTCTGAGCCAAAATGTTCAGGTTCCAAGAAACCAAAGAAAATTGCCACAGAGGAACTGTTGGATCAGCCATCAACTTCAGTTGTTCAGGAAGGTAATTGTATGAATTAATTTTACATGCATCCTCATAGCAATAAGGACTTTAAATATAACCACCACATTTCTTTTTTACTTCCAGAATGAGAATCAAGTTTTTCATGGTAATACATGTATATAATGATTATGAACTGTCTAAATTCCTCTATAAAAATCAAGACCAATGTTTTTCATGTTGATACTGAAGCATCCCCATCTTATGTGGATTCAGACCACTTAAGCCAAGACCTCTTGGGTGAAGGGTGGGTCAACAATATGAGGTCAAAATTTTTCATGGGAATAAAGTGGGAAACAATTGTGAAACCTTTCCTGACAAACATCAGGACCAAGGTGTCAGACTCAATTGAGATTTAGGGATTACAGTTCTCTGGTTTACTTTAAATCTGTTGCTCATTGTCTATCATGGGTCCTCCAAGACCGTCTAATCTCTTAGTAAAAAAATAATAAGAAAGGAAAAGCAACAAAGTTATCAGAGTTAAGCATGTGAACCAATTTGTTATCTATTACAAACTTTAGAATATTTTATTAATTTTATTTTGAAAAATAGATGTAAGGACTTATGTATCCAGAAAAACTAAAGAACGAGAAGGATGGGAAACAGTACAGCCTTCAATGCTAAGGGCTAGAATTGAGGAAATGTGCCCATCAACATGGGAATGTTGTTTTTGTGGCAAGGAGACGATGCATATTATCTACTGTCCAGACTGTGGTCCAACAGCATACTATTGTGAAACATGCTGCACAAAACTCCACAGTGTAGTGCTTTTTCACAAGCCATGTGTTTGGAAAGTAAATAATAATCAGCTGGTCATCTTTAAAAAGAATTGTTTGTTTGCCCTCTTCCGACCGACTGACTAAAAACAGCCTGATTCAAAAAATTTTTGACCTCCAGGAAACAAATTTTTCTTTATTCATTAATAACTATTTTAACTTCAATTTGCAGGTGTTTTTGACTAAAAGAATATTTGCCCCTACCTACCTACCCATTTTTTTTTATCCTCGGTTGGGAGAGGGCAAACAAACAAATTTTTGGCCTTATTTACTTTTTTTTTTTTCACAATTATATGAACTTCCTTAAAATGAACGTTAATTTAATACAAAAATTACAAAATTAAAGTTTATAAATATCCCTTCTGGTTTATATGCATTTTTTAAATTTCCTTTGTCTTTTTAAGAATGATATGTATGTCCCATATGAGAATTCATCAGAAACATGCATTGGAAGGGAAGATCATAAGGAATGTCCCACCACCTACACCAAGTCCTTGCTGTGATAAGCCTATCAGGTAACCACATTTCTAAATGTTAGCTCACCTGAGCTGAAAGCTCAAGTGAGCTTTTCTGATCACCCGTTGTCCGTCCGTCCGTCTGTAAACTTTTCACATTTTCAACTTCTTCTCAAGAACCACTGGGCCAGTTTTAACCAAAATTATTACAAAACATCCTTGTGCGAAGGGAAGTTTAAATTGTTAAAATAAAGGGCCAAGCCCCCTAACAAGGTGAGATAATCAAGAAAAAACAAAAATAGGGTGGGGTCATTCAAAAATCTTCTTAAGAACCACTGGGCCAGAAAAGCTGAAACTTAAGTGGAAGCATACTGGGGTTGTGTAGATTCTAAATTATTCAAATCATGACCCCTTGGGGTAGGGCGGGGCCACAAAGGGTATTAAAAGGGGGGAAATCAGGTGAATAACAGCAGGGAAAAAAACTACTCAGGTGAGCGCTGTGGCCCGTGGGCCTCTTGTAGTTTATAATCTATGTCTCCAAATGTTTTTTTTAAATTTTTTAATTTTTTTCTTATTTTTTGCAGTTGAATGTAAGAAAGACTGAAAAAGCATATTTTTTTTGTTTTTAAATGCCCACTTCAGATTAAGGGGAAGTACTTTTGTCAAGTAAAAAAAAAAAAGAAAAAAAAGAAACGCACACACCTCAAATGTATTAAATTAACATTCACGATTGTGAGATGTTAAAATTTTGTACAAAATTGAATCGTTTCCTGAGTAAATGGGAATTGGTTTTAGAGAGCTAAATGTCCCTTCTTTAAGCTGTTTATACCCCCCCCCCCTCAAATAAAGGTGGGTGGGTGGGGATATAGTAATCACCTTGGCCATCTGTCTGTCTATGCAATCTTTTCCAAGCTGTACTTTGTAATGTAGATTCACTGAAACCTTATACATGGTACAAAGATTTTTTTTATGCCTGCAGTTGTGTCTTGATCTTGCTCCAAGTTCATTCTGGCAAGTTCAAGGTCACTGGCAGAATAATTGTAAAATTTATGATGTGTGTATTTTCTAACGGAAAAAAATTGGATGTCCATCTTTCACTCAACGAATACTTGAAATCTAAAATCATGTCCTTTTTTCTTTTTTTTAATCAAGGACAATTTGGCAAGATCAAGGACACACTTGCAAAAATTGATTACAAATAGGCATTTTAAAAATATTGCACCAGGGGGCATTACTTTGTGAACTTGCTAACATTACCTGTAGTTCATTACAGTGAATGAGGGTTAGTTCCAGACCCTAACAAAAAATTAAATTTTGATCAAGTCATGACTCCTTGGGCTAGGACAGGCATAGAATAGTTTGTACAAATATTTGCATATAAATAAAGCTTAAATCTTTTAGCAAGTTAAGTGTATTCTGTCTCAAATGAAATTTATAAGTGTTATTGTATGTTAGCATCCCCATCTACTGCAGATTAAAGTTTATTTGATATGTCTTGACCCTCAGAGCTAGGAAAGGGCCACAAAAGAAGGGTTCAAAATTTAAATCAAAGATCTTATATGAAACATTATGTACCAATGTTTTAAAAGTAAAAGTCATCAAGATTAAGAAATTTGAAAAACATGCAGACACAAATGGTAGTATTTTAGGTTCTTGAGCCTCCATATGTATATAGTTTATTTGTTATAATGAATTTCACTCTCATTAACAGTTTTCCTTGGCAAATTTGTAAACAATATGAAATTATTCAAGCATTTATTAAAAAAAAAAAAGAATAACCCTGAAAATAACATTTATATCGGTTCTAATTGAATTTCAGGACATCAGCATAAGATAAATATGCAATTTTGCAAGTGTGAGAAGGAGTCTATCACTTTGGTCAGGTACAGACTTTGGCCATTATTCTCCTGAAACTCCCCGTGTTGCATTTGATCTTAAATTGATGGAATTGGCTGTGGTCCTTCAGCTTGAGGGGCATTTATCTTTAAAATCCTTCTGTGATGCCATCATTCAATCTCAAAATGGATTTCCTGTTATGGTGCGACCTGATGAGGTAATTGTTATTGTTATATATACATCTCTCTCTCTCTCTCTCTCTCTCTCTCTCTATACATATATTATATATATATTAACTTTACCTCAACTGCTTTATAGAAGATCCTATTTAAGAGAGGACTGATAGGAGATGCATTGTAGTAATGATTATGTTGCTCAGTTGTCTTCTTTGTATCATTATTTATTGCAATATTGATAAAAGAGGGAAGTGGAATTTGTTTAAAAAAAGAAAAGAAAAGAAATAATTACCGGTATAACACTTGAAAGAGCTTTTTATGCCAGCATCAGTGTGGGCTTAGGGAAGTTTTTGAGAGGAGTAAAAGTTTCAGACAACCAATCGGATCTATATCTTAATTCACATCTTTATCTTATTCAAAGGACATGTCACAATGAGATGCATGCACTGCCTTGTTGAGTTTAAAATCTTCATTAAAGGTAAAGGTCACAGTAGGCAATTCAAATTAGACTGAAGAATATACTTTTGAGTCATATTTAATCAAAGAAACTTGACCTGAAGGGAATCGTTCAATTCATATAAATTTTATTTTAGCATGATGATTAAATTCTGAAATAATATTTATATCAAGATGACAGAAACTGAATGACATCTGAGTAAATTGACATTTAAATACAACAAAATATAATTGGAATACAATTAAATTGTATACTGTTAAATCACTAATTTTCATGGGATAAAATTTTATGGTTAGGAAAAGTCATTACTTGTTCAAAGAGATTTTATTTTGTGATTAAAGAGGAAACATTATTTTAATGCTGCAATATTGAAATTCAATATTTTTTTTTTGGGGGGGGGGGGTACATTTATGAATTCTTGAGTCTCTTCATGTCATGAAAACTATAATAAATAAATCCCCGTGAAATTCATCAATTTTACATTATATATGGATGTGCTATATATCTTTGCCTTTGTAGTACAGTAAAACATGCTTATAACGAAGTGCCAGGGACAGGCGATTTTGCTTCGCCATAAGCCTAATTCGTTTTATCTGTTAAGTTTACAATATATTTTAAAGTCTGATGGGAAATGAAAATCACTTTGCTATAAGTTTCAATTCATTATAAGCGTGTTCACTATAAGCGTGTTTTACTGTAGTTTATCAAGCAGCAGTTTATTGAAGAACAGTATTTTCAGCATCAATAAAACCAGTTATCTCTTGAAATGTATATTTTTATTGCAAAAAGCTTAAATATTTTGTTTCTGTACCTACAGGTGAAAGATATATACAGAAGTCTTGTTGGGGATTCTTTCAATGAATATCGTTTCCATAGATCTCAGTTTAACAATAGAGAGATGTATGAAGAGAACCATATTGAAAGTACCAATGAATGCCCTATCTGTAGTGAGGTATGTGTGTAAAAATGATAAAAGTGAATCTTGATACCTGTTACTTCTTTTCCAATATCAGATTGAGCCTTTTCTTTTTTTTTTTTTAGTAAACTGAAATATCTAACAGTAACTTCAATGGGAGATATGGGTATATATTTCACGTATATTGATGAAAATTGTTTGAAATATAGTATCTTGACTTTTTTAGTATGGGTAAACAAGTTTTTCTTCGATCATGTAAGATATTTGCATAAGATCTACACTTGAAAAGTGAAATTTACTCATTGCTTATTTTAACAAAGATTATTAGAAGAAAAATGTGAATGTATTCACATTTTTGTATTTGCAAGATTTCAGAGTATACAGCATCCAGGTTTTACAAGTTTCACTGTGGCTGCATTTCATTTCTGGAATTTTTTTAAAATTTTCAACTTTTCATTTCCGACATTTTAAAGTTTTCATCTCCAACATTTTTCATGTAGTACTTTTCGGAAATGAAAGCAGGATTGAAGATTTTACTTATAAAAAAATATTTAAGAATAGATGATGAATAAATCATTAAAATCTAAATAATGAGTTTTGCATAGCTATTAATAAAGGGAAAATAAGATTTTTTTCCTGAGGCACATGTAAGTGTTGTGAACTTTCGCAAACCCTGCAAAAATCCCAGAAATGAAAAAAATAAATGTCAGCAATGCTATGCAAAATTCCGGAAATGAAATGCAGCGTTCACTGTATAACTGTCAGTGGACAGAGGAGTGAATTAATTGTCCACATGTTAGAGGTGTGAAACACTGTTTTGATATGAAGGTTTTTGTGTGCATTGTGTATTTAACATTGGCTAAAATTTTACATAAAATTTATGCTGAAGTATGGTATACTTCCAGTCTGCAAATTTCAATATCGGGCATCTCTAATGATAAATCACTAAACACTAAATTCTCAGTAAATCAGCCACTGGACCCTCTAATCCATCTGTTTCAATCAGTCTGGCACTTGTCAGTTTTGATAATGTAAGTTTCACTATACAAATTAAAATTTTACATGTTGTAATGCAATCATTTTTTTATGATGAGCTATCTAGGTCTAAGAGTATCATAAATTGTCTTTATTTAAGAAATGAATTTAATTTTTAAAGATTTATGAGGACATGAATTATGACGCCAACACTTTATGCTGGCATAGTTCATAAAGCGCATTAGCGCTTCGTGATAAATATGCTGGCGTAAAGTGTTGTAGTTCATGTACCTCATGAATTTTCAAAAATCAAATTCATTTCTTATATTTACATTATTTTTCTGATGAGTTGCCACAAATTATGCCATTCAACTGTCATTTTTAAAGCCAAAGTTTGCACTATAGTTTTGACATCAAGTATGGTATTATGATGTAACATTGGAGATATTCATGCTCATCCACAGTAGTTCATGGGAAAATGAACAATCTTCTAATTTGCAAAGAAACTTAAGGATAAATATTTGGAAATGTAAATATATCTAAACAGATCTTTGGGGAAAAAATGTAAGTATAATGAAAAGGTGTATTTATATTAACAATATAAATTTTCAGAGTGAAGTAACTAAAATACTTTCCTTGGATGGTAACTTTGGTCTTGTACATAAGAAATCATCAGGAGAGGGAAGTGGCATGCCCAGAAGAAAAGAAAGATTTTTCATGGACCAAGACAAAGTTGACGCATTTGTGTCAACTTATGGTCTAGATACCAAAAAGCAAAGTATTGTAAGTGTTTTATTTTATTGAAGAAGGTTCACATAAGGCTGTATCAATTAATTAGCATAATTAGAAAAGGCAAAAAAAGTAAATGAGTTTATAGAGGAATGTTGTTGATTTGATTGTTATATTAAGATAAATGTTTATATTTTGGGTTTCTGAAATGGCATATCTGTCCCAAAAAATATGACATACATATTTATAGAAAACTGTGATTTAGTATTAGTGATATCAATCTTTATTGTTCTTGAATCAGTATTACCAAATTCATAGTGATGCATATAAAATCGTAATTGTCAGTTTGATTCAATTTCATAGTATGAATACATGTAACTTGCTGGCTATTGTATGCAGGAAATATCATGCATATAATGCATTGCAGCATCTTTATTAGCCAAGGGTTTCTAATCTGCTACTTTGCTCACAAACCCTTGGCTAGCTATGTTGCTATCAAAAGTCTGGATTGTTTTTGTCATGTGATTTCCAATCTTACATCATATACACAGCTTGCATCATTGTTAGACATAAAGAGTGTTTCAGGTATGCAGTTAGAATGAAAATGCAGCAACTTTTTTTAATGTGTTCTTGTTATGTTTCAGAATTGCTCAGATTTTCAAGCAGGAAATATCATCCGTTCTAAAAAGAAGACTGATAAATTAGATATCACTGGTTTATTTGGTTCTGTGTGCCAACATGATATCCCACAGATTTTTTTAAATCTGAAACATGGTGAAAGGTAATTAATTTAAAAAAAAAAACGGACTTCATATATTTGAGTGTATTGATATGAGATCATATACTTTATAGTCTGCAACAATTAATGGAAATAGGAAAAGTATGGTTATATATAGAGGTAGTACATGATGTTCTTTGTTCAGTGATTGAAAAAAGACTAGTTCCTTTTTTTTTTTCTTTTTTTTTTTTGGAAAATTTGTCAGTTCTTTAAAATACTAAATGTGTACATATGTAAATAGTTGTTGACAAGTCATGAAATTTCATTTGAATAATGTACTACAAGTTACAGTATGATTAGATTCTACTGAATTTATTTAGATTGGCATATTCAGTGCACCTCCTACAACACTTGGTTGACAATTCTGAGCAGGATGAAAGACCAGGAACTATTATGTATGACATAGCATGTAGCCTAAAGAGACACTTGCAGGTATAAATAATAAAAATCAGTATATAGATTTAGAAATATTTTTGACCTAACTGTCTCATTAAAACTCTGTTTTTATTTATTGTTACTTCATTTTTTTGTCAAACAGAAAGAAAACAAAGACCTACAGGCATATTTCAAGTTTGTTGTGCCAGTTTTTCACAGTTATGCACATAATATGGCATGCCAGGTATGCTCTATTAAAATTTATAATATAAAAGTATGCTGATTGTTTTCAAATGCAGCTGCCTAAATTTAATCGTTTAGCACACTGTGAAGGCATTGGAATTCTTCGGCATTTAGTTTTAATGCGTCCCCCATAAAATGGTCGGGAACATATAGTGTTAACCTGTTCTGTCATTCCGTCATCATTGACTTTCCGTTCATTATCTTGGCAACAGTTGCACACATTCAATTCAAATTTGACATATGGATACATCATAGAAATGCGTCAAGTTTGAATTTGGTCGTGGTCTGATGATTTTTGACAGAGTTATCCCTCTTGAACTTAGCCAAACATAGGAAATTCTCACTTTCCCCTCACTAACTTTTGGAAGGATGTATGTATAAGGTAGAAATTGCCTAGATGTGAAGATATTTTACCAGAAAATACAGGTCAAGTTCGAATTTGGTCCTGGTCTGGTGATTTTTGACAGTTATCCCCATTGTACTTAGAAAAGATTTATATTTCTTTAAAAATTCACAATTTCTAATCAGTATGGCATTTGAAATTTTGGCTACCTGCGGGGGCATTGATGGTGTTACGACACATCTAGTTCTCAATTATTGTGTAATATCTTATTGTAAAAGAATATTTTTTGAATTAAGTGTTTGGGAGAATTGGCATTATTTTTTTTAAATTGGAAATAGCAAGTTTAAGGGGGCATAGGTGATTACTGGAGTGAATGAAATAGTTGAAATTGTGAAACAGATTTATTGATGTGATTTAAATGAAATCTGCAAGTGTAAAAATCTACCCTATTTTTAACTTGTTTGTGAGAATGTCAGCTGCAATTTTTTCATTCTTAAATTTCTTAATTGTTTTGATGATGAATGCCCTACAGTGGAAACCAGTCAACAAAGTGAATTAACTGGCATATCAATTTCCAAAATATGTTGATAATATGTTAAATTCTTTAAGTTTTTTGTCTTTAAATTCAGACCCTATTGATTACAGCATAACAATTTCTAGTTAGAATCATCCCCAATTTAATTTAAATATGTTCATATCCAGACTTGTCTTTGTTTTGATAGCCAAAAAGTAAATTTTGCCAAATAAAATGTAATATATTGATCCAAAATTTTTTTCAGCTTGAATATGGGCAGAGGTTTGTTGAAGGAACTGGACTAAATGATGGAGAAGGTGTAGAGAGATTGTGGTCCTACCTCAGAAAATTCAGTTCCATCACAAAAGAAATGACTGTTTCAAATAGACAACATTTGATTGTGGATGCACTTGAACATTATTCTAATAGAATAAAAGAAAAATTGGGTACATTTCTTTTTACATGACAATATCTTTAACTTATCCATTTTTGGAGGTAGATTATTAGATTTATAGAATTCCTGTATGATTTATTTATTAGTAAACATATTTTTATTATTTGATACACTGATATTTGTTGTTTTATAATTTGAATTTTGAAATAACTTTAAGGCGAACGATTGAAGGCCATGCTGGAGAAAGCCAAAAAAATACAACAAGAAACCAGAGATGTGTACACTGCTGTTGAAGCCAAACATGATGGTATGCTATAAATTTATGAAATTTGATAAGGTAAAAAAAATAATTAGGATGAAGCATGGAGAGGCTATCAATGAATTTACTTCACTAAATCAAAAATGTTTATCTGTTGAAGGTAGTTCCTCAGAATGGTTTTTACTCTGGAAAGAGTTATCGAGAAGTGGAAGATAGGTTTCCGGTAAGATTGAATGCTACTGAGTAATGAGCTTAGAGTTGTTTTTTCTTTATATCGAGTAAAATTGTATATTGCTATTTACAGATGTAACATATTTATTTCTTTGAAACAGAATTTTCCTGATTATCATGAAATCCTTTTTTTTTTTTTTTTTTTGTCTTTTCATGACTCATTAGAACCATGCATGCATGTATTTTTACACTTTGCATATGTACTCGTATAACCAGTTAATGCTATATTCGTTGTCAATTTCTTACAGTCACCTTAACACCAGATGAGAGGTACTGTTGGCTTTCCAATCAGATTGTTACACAGAGGTAAGTAGAATTACTTCAAAGACTTCAAATGGTTATTTCTAGAAATAATAATATTTTTTTTTTGGTTAATCAAATGGAAAGTATAATTGTTTTGTGGTAGCTAGTAGTTTAAAGAATTTATTTAGACTTTTTAAAGTTGAATAATCTTTAACAAATTGTATAAGATTAATTGGGAACTAAATGTTATTAATGGATTGAAATTATTTACAAGCTATAGATATACAGTTAAACTTTGGTATCTCAAACACTGATATCTTAAATACCTTGGATATGTGGAGGTGATTTGGAAATCCTTACCAATTATTCTTTAAGTATTTTAACCCTGATATCATGAATCTTTGATATCTCTCATAATATTATAACAAGGTTCAAATGTATTTGAAATTAATAAAATATATTTTTCTTTGCATCTGCATGTATTCATTTCAGATATATTTTGAAATGAAACATTTTGATATTTATATTATTTGCAGGACAATGTTGGCTGATTCCCTTGATGAGGATGAAAAAATACTATTGAAAGGCCATATTCAAAAGTAAGTTTGTGAGTAAGTATTAGTGATATCCACAAGTAACTGAGTACTGGACTGTCTTTTGGATACTGATCATCTACCTTTTTTCATTCAGTTACTCATTGAAAATGTTTCTCCTAATAGAAATCCTAAATTCTAGCTGATATAATTAAAAAGATTTTTTCTTCAGCTGGTTTACTACAAAGTGGTTATTCTGGTATGCATTGGGGAAATTAACAATAGTTTTGCAGTAGCTTTATTAAACTACATAGAATTGCTCCATGTCCCTTGCATATGGTTACAAAAAACCTCTTTACTGTTAGATTTTTCATATTTATTAATTGTTAAATTCACCTTATCAACACTCTATTGAGTGGACCTATGAGCTTACATGTCATAAAACTAATTATTTATATGAGGATCAATGCTATTTGTATTATTGCACTGTACATATAAGGAATGTGCTTGTTTGCAAGATGTTCCACTTAGCAGTGCTCTTATTAGCCTCTTACAACGGAGTTGGAAGGGAATGTAGTAACGCATGTATGTGGGTTAGTTTATCCTTTGTGGGAAATGGAAGTGACATAATTTGCATTTGGATTGATGTTTAGTGCTGCCTTAATTTATAGAAATGCTCCTTGCAAGGGGATGCTATGCTTTGCAGTGCCCTTGTTCTCAAAATTAAGTAAAATGTAATTTTAATTTATAACTTAATTGCTGTCCATGGCCATTTGAATAGTTTTATGGTTTAGTTTCATGTTATCAAAGAAACATTATCATTTTCAGAGAAATGGCAGTCTCAAGTTCAACCACTTTTTCTTGATGTTTTAACTTCATTTTGTCTAATTCTTGGAATACATTTTAAAGTTTGATCGGAATCATGGCAAGTTGAGATAACAAGGTTTAACTAGTAAAGTTTGAGAAAAGACGTTTATAACCCCTTTTAAAGCTTAATTTTGCATTTTTTTTTAACATAGCTATATATACTTTTTGAAAAGGATCTGAATTTTAACAAAAGTGACTAGTAAAGGAACACGGTTGCACAACAGTATTAAATTTTGCTGTATATTCTTACCAAAAATGCGCAAATTTGAGTAGGTGGTATTAATTGAAAACAAACTTTTGAGAAGTTTCCTTGTCAGATCTTGTAAAACAATTCTTTATAAAGATTTTAGTACCAAAAAATACATAGGCATCCTGCAAGGCACGCAAGTTTGTTTCGGTCGAAGTCGAGCAGGTGCTTGAAAATCAAGTCCAGGACCTAATCACTCCCCACTCAAATACAGTATATAGAAAAATCAGCACGCCCTAAATTATAATGAATCTAGTCAATGCAGGAAGTTTACATATTGTTTTTCATCTCATAAAAAAATTCAGCTCCAGTCTCGTGTTAAAATGCCCGAATCGGAAGGGAAGATTCTGGAATTATTTTGCGTCAGCCATGATTTGACGTGAACCTCAAGTGAAATACTGTTATGACACCAAATAGCAGAATAAACAGCATGTTGATAAGATTTATCTTTTGCTTGTAATAAATTTTAAAACTGTTGATGTTTAGATTTTTTTATTCTTTTGCAGAACAGAAAGTGAATTGAAAAAAGCAAAGAAAACTTTACAATTAGATGTTCAAAGTTTGGACGCCAGGAAAGAAGAACTTTCTGAGTCTGCGAAAAATAAATTAAAACATGGGCATCTTAAAAAACTGCAAATGTTTGCCAATGAAAGGCAGTACATTCTGTCCTTGCTGAAGAAATATTTCGGTAAAAAAAAAATGTTTATCTTTCTTTTATTCATTGCTAAATACAGTTTAACATCTTTATCTCTAACATCAATATCTCAAAATTAATGTATATGTAAAAATGAGTTTTGACTCCCAACCATTTAAACCGTAATAAGATGATTTTCCTTAATTTGTTTTTGTAATTATTTCAGTGTTTTACATAATTTTAGTAATTTGTGTATGCAATTGAGCATGAATGCAACTTCTAATTTTCTAATGTTCTTTTATAATTTGGACAGATGGACAAGAAATGACAAAAAGAATTTCTAAGCAGTTGTCCTCCAACAGTGAGAGAATAAAGAAGTGTCTCAAAGAATTTAATAGCAACTTCAGTGAAAGTTTTTCTTTTGCTGAAGTCAGCATACCAACTGCTGCAATTTACAAAGATTTGGAAATTACAGCCATCCTAGATGATGGCAAAATTAAGGCTTGCCAGGCTTACTCTCTCCACCAACATGCAATGGAACAGGAACACATGACAAATACAGAAATTAAAGCTTTGCTTAAATATATTGATGATACCAACCAAAAATTATTAAATCTTATAGTTGAATCTAAACAAGAAGATAGATATCAAATTGGGCGTAAACACATGCTTATGATGTTTAAGCTGAAGGCAGAAGAACTGTGGATCAGATATTTATTATCATTGTTTGAGTTTTCTGCCAAAAGCGCTGAGAGTCAAATTCATTCCTTCATTGACATGCCTCTGCAGACAGATTTTGTTGATATAGATTGTATATTTGGTGAAGTATCTGACTTGTCTGAATCTGATGAGAGTGACACTGAATGAAATCAATATTGTTATTTCAACCAACCATAAGCAACCCCACAAAGTTATTTTGAGGGTGTACCATAATCATGATGTCTATCTGTCTCTTTTTTTTTCTCCATGTACCTGGTACAGTTGTTATATTTTTGGAATATTAGATTAGGTTTTTTTTTTAATGAATTAGGTACATATTTATTACATTTTCAACAGTGAAATACTGTGATTTATTAATTGAATAAAAGTGATATTCTCTCACAGCGTGAAAGGATACCAAAATGATATTCTCTCACAGTGTGAAAGGATATCAAAGTAAGTAAAAAATAATTTCTGGCCTGTCATAAGATAGAGATAGTAACTAACCATCTTGGTAGAGCTAAAACTGCACATTTCTTCCCAAATATGTTGCTAAAATCCATGCTAAGTAATGTTTTTCAATCTCACAACTGCTAAGCTATGACGTCTCAACCGCTCAACTATGACGTCAAGCTATTACACTGTGTTAAGAGAAGACAGAGGCAAAAGGAAAATCAACGAAAATGTAATAAACAGAAAATTCAATGTTCAACTCGTGAGACGGGATTTTTTGATATTTTCACTCGTGCTTCGCACTCATGAAAATATAAAAAAATCCTGTCCCACTCGTGAAATAAATTCCATATTCATCTACAAAACATTGAATATCCTCTATTTATTTATTTATTTAATTATTTTTGCTGTGTGTGGAGAAAAGGATGTTATTTTTAAATCAATTTAAATGACTTGTTCACCAAATTTAAATTTCATATGTAAGTTGAAATTATTTGCCTCATAGTGTACAGTGTTTTATAGTTCACTATTTTCCAGTTGTATGTGGGTTTTTTTTTTTCATATATATATATATATATATATTTGTCTTGGTATATAATGAGTTCACATTTGCTAGAGTCTTTATACTAAAGTTCTATTTTCATCATTTTATCAATGATACAATTTTTTGAAAATTTATTGCCCTTGAAAAGTTAATTTTTCTTTCTTTTCATAAATGTTCAGCATTAAATGATAGTTTTTGTTTCATATTCATCCTGTAATATTTCCACATTCTTTGGCTTTCAAATACTAAAAAGAATTGCATTTCATCAATAGATTTTGTATCTTTTTTAAATATTTAAAAGGTATTTAAACAAAACTTCTGTGGAGGCTTACGTATGTTAGATTCATTCATGTACACTGATTGGTTAATGATTAATCTAAGCCATTATTCAACATCAATTGCAATATTGACATGTGTTTCCGTCATTTCACCTGTATCTTGTATATTTTTTTGTATATATTGTACATAGAACCTCATGTACCAATAATTGGTTTGAGAGAATAAATTGAACTTGAACATGAAAATTAATGTTATTATCCCATTTGCCACTGGGAAGGAAAAGAGGATGTTATTAGACTATTTTAAAAAGTTTTAGATTGCAGTTGGTTATAGGCCTACTTTTCACTTCACCTTTTTGATTTGTTCAGAATTAAATTGATATAATGTTCAGAAACTGCCACTAATGAACAATTTTGACCTTTCAGTGGAAATACATAGAGTGGTTAGAAAATTAGATATTAATTTAATATTTTGAATATTGTAGACATAAATTGAAACTTTTGAATTGTTGTGGTTTAAATACTCCATTACACGATCATTCTTATGAATATTTGTTTTATTATTAATAATCAGTACTCTCATTGTTTACTGATTTGAAGTTTAATGTGTGGTTGATTTGTTTTGTAAATATAAATATATATATATATCCAAAAGCAAAATAAATATTATTACAGTGTCCAGTAATTAATGATGCCCTCGTATGGCAGCTTTTGGCGAAGGTAAAAGTTTCTCAAATGCAAGTCAACTCCAAGGTCAAGAAAATTGTTGTTACCCAAAGAAAGGACTTGTCTCAATAAAGATAACTGTGAAATAAGAAAACCCAAGCACTGACCATTAAAAAGTTTTAGACAAGATTTTTTTTTTTTTTTAAATGCAGATCAAATGCCAAGGTCAAAGGTCCAAGGATCAAATTAAAGGTACCCAGGAGAAGGCTTTGTCATTAAAAATATACATGAGAAATATAATATCCCTAGCACCAACTGCTCAAAATTTATGGCCAAGGTTAAAGTTTTCAAAAGTATGCCAAAGGTCAAAGTTGGTGTACAAAGGAAGGCCATATCATAAGGAACACACATGTGAAATATGAAGGCTCAAGATTAAAAGTTTTATAAAAGAGGGTCGAACTAAAGGTCAAAATTTTCCATGGAAATGTCTTGTCACAATAACTACACATGTGAAGTATAAAAGGTCCAGTATGAAAGCCCTTGCACTAACTGTTCAAAAGTTATGGCCAAGGTTAAAGTTTGGCAAATTCTTGCAAAAGTAGGTAAAACTCAAAAAAAGGCCTTGTCACAAGGAATAAATATGTAAAATATGAAAGCAACAGCTCCAACTAATAAAAAATAATATAATATATATTTGGACTGTGTGCGGATGAAAATGAACATTTGTGTGAAATAGTTGTGAATATTATGCCATTGAACCATGAATAACACGAAATAAGCAAATGCAGCCGCATAAATATAAAATTTTGGTCACATGCGGCTGAAAATTGATCTTTTTCATAAAACAGTAGGAATATCATGCCCATGAACCCTAATTGGCATGAATTAAGCAAATGAAGCCGCATAAAAGTGAAATATTGGCCTACTGCGGTTGAAAATAAACTTTTCCACGAAATATAGTTAAGAATATTATGCACATAAACATTATTTTCACAAAATACACAAATTTCACCGCATTTGATATATATTGTACTTTGTGCGGATGGAAATGAACATTTTTGTGAAATAGTTGTGAATATTATGCCATTGTACCATGAATAACACGAAATAAGCAAATGCAGCCGCATAAATATAAAATTTTGGTCACATGCGGCTGAAATTGATCTTTTTCATAAAACAGTTGGAATATCATGCCCATGAACCCTAACTGGCATGAATTAAGCAAATGCAGCCGCATAAAAGTAAAATTTTGGCCTATTGCGGTTGAAAATAAACTTTTTCACAAAATATAGTTAAGAGTATTATGCACATAAACATTATTTTCACAAAATACACAAATTTCGCAGCATTTGATATATATTTGTACTTTGTGCGGATGGAAATGAACATTTGTGTGAAATAGTTGTGAATATTATGCCATTGTACCATGAATAACACGAAATAAGCAAATGCTTCCGCATAAATATAAAATTTTGGTCACATGCGGCTGAAATTGATCTTTTTCATAAAACAGTAGGAATATCATGCCCATGAACCCTAATTGGCATGAATTAAGCAAATGCAGCCGCATAAAAGTAAAATTTTGGCCTATTGCGGTTGAAAATAAACTTTTTCACAAAATATAGTTAAGAGTATTATGCACATAAACATTATTTTCACAAAATACACAAATTTCGCAGCATTTGATATATATTTGTACTTTGTGCGGATGGAAATGAACATTTGTGTGAAATAGTTGTGAATATTATGCCATTGTACCATGAATAACACGAAATAAGCAAATGCTTCCGCATAAATATAAAATTTTGGTCACATGCGGCTGAAATTGATCTTTTTCATAAAACAGTAGGAATATCATGCCCATGAACCCTAATTGGCATGAATTAAGCAAATGCAGCCGCATAAAAGTAAAATTTTGGCCTATTGCGGTTGAAAATAAACTTTTTCACAAAATATAGTTAAGAGTATTATGCACATAAACATTATTTTCACAAAATACACAAATTTCGCAGCATTTGATATATATTTGTACTTTGTGCGGATGGAAATGAACATTTGTGTGAAATAGTTGTGAATATTATGCCATTGTACCATGAATAACACGAAATAAGCAAATGCAGCCGCATAAATATAAAATTTTGGTCACATGCGGCTGAAATTGATCTTTTTCATAAAACAGTTGGAATATCATGCCCATGAACCCTAATTGGCCGCATAAAAGTAAAATTTTGGCCTATTGCGGTTGAAAATAAACTTTTTCACAAAATATTTTAGTACATTCTGCATATAAACATTATTTTCATAAAATACGCAAATTCCGCCGCATTTACTTTATTTTTGTACAAAGTGCGGATGAAAATGAACATTTTTTAAAAAAAATATTTGTGAATAGTATGCCATTGCCCATGAATAGCATGAAATGAGCAAAACAGTCCCATTAAAATAAAATATTGGCCTTATGCCGCTTAAAATAAACTTTTTCATAAAATAATTGAGACTGTTATACTTATGTTCCATGAATAGCAGGAAACGAGCATATTAAGCCGCATAAAAATAAAACATTGACCAAATGCGGCTAAAATGAACTTTTTGCACTACATAGTTCAGAAAATCATGCCCATGAACTTAATTTGCACGAAAAGAGCAATGCAGCCGCATAAAGATAAAAAAAAAAGCAAATTAACAATGGTGGTTAAGAATGAACATTTTAATTACCTGTAATGCCCATTGAACGGTTGAAATAAGTCAGTGAAGTCCAAAAAATTGGAAGAGTATGTGCTGTTACATTTTTTTTCTTTTTTCCCCCAAATGATTTATTTTAAAGAAATATCTGCTTTATACTTATTTCCATGCATAACAAGGGAAATCTTTTAACTCATCAGAGAACAAAGATTTTATTTCAATTATTGAGCCATATTTCTGGGGTTTTGCAAAGGAATGGGAGTCTGAAGTCATTTAGCATGATTGACTATGAAAACGTAATGATACAGAATAAATAGAAAAGATCCCTTTCTCTCTCAATACCAGGACTTATTTCACCCAAAATAATAAATGTTCAGCAACAGGGTATTTCAAAACTAGTGTAGAATTAATGGTTTTCTTCATCCATTTCCATATTTTTTTTTATGAAGTAAAAGATCTATGTTCAAGATCAACATCTCTTTGCCATAAAAATTAAAGCAAGTAAATAAGGTTATGTTTAAAACAATATTTACTGACTTCAATTTAACAAGAATGACCAATATTTGTAGTAGTAGTAAATTTTATTTATAGTCAAATTATATACATTTTACAAAAAAACAATAGCTTAAAGCTCTTTAACAAACTGGTAACATAACACTTATAGCACAATTAAAATTTACATATACATATATAGCAAACAAACACAAATAAAAAGAAGAAACATACATATTTGGTATGAGACATAAAAAGGAACTGCACATACAATTAATTAGTTCCCCACATCAAGTTGAAATGTATAGTTTCATAATTAAAAGAAGTAACACGTAAAATGACAATGAATTAAACACAGGAACTCAAAGGACAATGAATCAGCATTAAACATAGTAACACGAAGGACAATAAATCAGCTAAATTTTACAATGCAAACGCATTACATAAAATTAATCAACAATGACATATACTTTGAAAGTTGTCCACTGTTGTGTACTAATAAATGCATTTTAACTGTAAAACACCACCAATGTAGTAAATACTAGAATGAGATATTCTACATGTATGACAATGATAAAACATGGAGTATTCTCAGCTCTTTATTGCTACAGCTAGTACGTTGAATGTGGTATAGGGATGAAATTAAAATCATCTCCAAGTATACACCTTTTTTCATCACAATTCACAATCAATGGTAAATTTGGTTAATTAAAGTAGCTCTTTAGAATTATAGGTACACATGTGCATTTAGGCCTCTTGCTAAGTAATAAAAATTTATGTAAAATACTTTTGTTATTGTTTAACATTAAGATTAATTATCCTTTATGTAATTACACTGTAGCTATCTACTCTAGTTGGGAAAAAAAACAAAACAAAACAAAAACAATTTCCATAACAAGTTCACCATTTTTTGCAGTATACACCATGTTTGTACTTTTAAAACATCAATAATATTTATTTCTTGAACATTATTTCTAGGAGGAGTGTTTCAATCTCAAATGCTAAAATCAATCATTAAATGATTTACAAGGCAAACTGCCATCTCAGAAAGTCTCCATAATTCATAATCATATCCCTATTAATACTAATTAAAATTTGAGTACCCTGTGTGAAAAAAAAATCTTTCAGTTCTTATTAGCATAAATTAAAAATAAATTTTCTACTCAGCAACGTTTTACAAGGAATTTTTTTACATCCCTAAAATCAAGTATCTATGTTAGCAAATTGCCATCACTATTGCTATCTTGGCAATGTTTTAATTAAGGGAAGATGGGGCAGTAAAATTTAACAACAAATAGTACAAAAACAGATGACTAATAAAATTTGCACTTTATCACTTTTTTGCATTCAATGATCAGAAAAAATTAGTTGGAGGTTGATATGTATGCACCCCCCCCCCCCCCCCCCCCCCCCCCCCCCCCCCCCCCCGCAAATTCCCACAACTTTCAATTTAAGCAGTTAAAAAGCATTAAAACTCATAATAAAATACAATATTTCAAAATAAAGTTCTAAACAAGTCTTATCTGTTCCATTAACTGGTTACTCTGTCAAAAAAATCTACAACTAACTGATTACAAAAAAAATTTACAATTGCCATCCTTACTAATAATTTATTCACATTCCCAGACACAATAATTATTAAATTTTCAGACATTCATAAACTCCTCAATAAGATGTGTGGGGATGTTTCTCTCTGGTTCCCACGTGGGATCTTCATATCCTTCCCACTTAATAAGAAATTCTGATTTTCCATTTTTCTTCCTTTCACTTAATATTTCATCTACATAGTAGAATCCTGGTTCATTGTCTGTAATTATCAATTTAAAGTAGCAATTAAAAACATGTATTACCTTTCTTTACAAAATACATCAAAAAATATATCATTACATTTAAGAAAAGAATAACAAGTTTAAAAACTTGAATGGGAAATGAAGTGGGTTGGTCATGTGATCAAATCCTGTGAAGGCCATAGGCCTTCTTAGAAGATTTGATCACGTACCGACCCACTTCAGTTCCCATTGAAGTTTTTAAACTTATTTTTTATTACTTATATATACATTTGAGATGGACAATCAAATATAATTGAGTATAAATTTTGCACTAACTGTACATCATAGATTTTGAAAAAATTACGCAAGGTGCAAATCGGCTTGAAAAGCGGTTATGTTTCAAATTCATCAGACAGAGGATTCTGTTTTGAAAGTAATATTTTGTTATAGGCAACTTGTGATCAACCATAGTGAGCAGTTTGTTGTCTGGAAATTTTTGAATTTGTGAGAATCAATATTGGATGCTAAAGTCACAGAAACACCTCCGAAGTTTGTTAATCAAAAGTTGGAGGAATTAATTTCAGTTGAAAAGGGATGGATGGAGACACTTGTCAGAGCCAGTTAACTTGAAATCAAATATAAAATTTGATCAAAAACAGTAAATCTTTGATTCCTGTAAGGCGTATTTATTATGATGTAAACACAGAGACACTGGCAACAGCATACACTGTTAAGACAATGCTCTTGATGATTGAATTGTGCTTGTAAACCAAAGTGTTTGTCAGTTCTTTATGCCATGTTTGCATTGCATTGATATTTTCCAACATTAACAGAATTATCATGGGTGATGTTTAATGAAAAAAAATATATAGAATAGCATTTAAAGTTTATGATGTGGATTTAACTAAAAGAAAAATAAGGGTAAATGTTGAGACTGTGAAGTTGACATGAAACTATAACACTTAGTTTTCTATTCTCTATGTAAATTAAATGAAAGAACTGAATTAATTACTTGTTTACATTGTAAAGGATTATTATTTTATTTGTGTATTTTATACATTCTATTACATAAAAAGCATGCTAATACTGTTGAGCAGAACATGTCTTTTTATGTAGATATTATTGTTCCATGTGAGTATAGGTCACGTAATGACCTATGACCTGAGAAAAACTTCATACAGGTATGAAGATATTTGTTCTCTGCAGGTTTATATAATAGAGAGATACCACAAATGTATATATATACATATATAAGTACAGTATGTTGAAAGATTTATATTAGTATTTTTCTAGATTCAATTATGAAATTTATTATTTAATTTCTTGTCACCAAAGTATTGTTTTAAAAGATGTTAATGTGAATTTATATACATACCATCAAATGCCATTTTCTTCTGTTTTGCCTTTGATTCCTTACCTATAAAGAAATGTAGCAATATAGATACATTAAATTAATATTCTATATGAAAACTAAAGAGATATGAATTAAATTTGTTTGCACAAAAGATTTTTTTTCTGAAGTTGGATAACTCTGTCAAAAATCATTGGACCATGACCAAATTCCAACTTGACCTGTATTCTTTAGGAAATTACCTGCATATGCAATTTAAACCTTATACATACATCCCTTCTAAATTTTGAAAGGGGAAACTGACAAATTCTTATTTTTTTCTAAGTTCAAAAGGGATAACTCTGTCAAAATCATTGGACCATAGCCAAATTTGAACTTGACCTGCATATTCCTATTACATAGCCATAGGTAAAATTTGAGTTGAATGTGTGCAACTGTTGCCTAGATAATGAACGGAAAGTCATTGATGACACAATGACGGAACAGGTTAACACTATAAGCCCCTGGCCATTTTATGGTGAGGGCATTATAAAAATGCAAGACTTTTCCACAAATCCATATTTTAGAACTGTTTGTAGTTTGTGGGGACAAAGGATGTCAAATTCCATTTTATTATTCATTTCAAGCAGAAAAAGTTTGCAAACAACAGTTTACACATTACTTGCACAATATCATATCAATTCCTAGTAAAAAAAAAAAACTCTCTATATCTATAAACACAATCCTCTAGGCCTGATTTTAAATATCGGTGTAATAATCTCTCAGAAAACGCAATTATATTAGTTCAATATCAAAATCCTTTAATCATCCTTGTTTCAATTAAGCTACAATCATGCAGGTTTGAAACCGAGTAAAGGCATTAGATTTCTACAATTTTATCTATTTTTATTACATATTGTAGAGGTAAACAGATTAATTAATTTCTTCAATTCTTATTGAAGTTACTTGTGTTATTGAAAAGGCCGGGTAAAGAAGATTACTTCATTTTTATCTAAGTTTATCATAATATTGTAAAGGTAAAAATTTAACTCTAACATTTAATGTTTCTAACCTTTTGATATATTTGATAATATATTTTCAAGATTATATAATAAATTTATTAATAATTTCCTTTTTACTTTGTTACAATTAAGCTCAAGATCTAATGAATAAAAGGTGCCCACAGATTTCTCAAATTTGAGATACACATTCCTTTAATGATCCTTTACGAATATAGCTTGGTAAAATAAGGTGTATCCAGACATAATTTTGGGGTAAACTCATCAGAAGAACATATTATAAACTGCCCATTTTCAATGAAAAATGAAGAAAGTCAGTTATAAACATGGGAGTTTTCTCCATTTAAGGCAAAGGAAATGTATCAATATTGCCTACCGTCTCTTAGAAAACGGTTTTTCATATCTTCTTGATCTCTACTTTAAAATGATATTAAACGGAATAAGGGTATTAGGGCTACATTTTACATGATATCAAGTTGAATTCCATGAAAGTGCTTTATTTTCTACATAATTCTATTGCAGCCGTAAAGTACGGGAAAAATTAAGTTTAAATCATTTATGACGTCATAATGAATCTAGCACCAAGAAGAAAGTCTAAACTCATTTACTAGATCTTGACCTTAAAAAGAATGTTTACTCTTGTAATTTGACGCCTCATTAGGAATTCATCCCAAACAAGCACTGTGGCCCATGGGCCTTTTGTGACATTTTTTTTTGAAAGGGATATTTTATATGTATTCAAATAGAAGAGAATGATTGACCCTGAAGAGAAGAAAAGACAAAAAAAAAGGGTTCATATAAAACTTATTCTCAGTAGAAGTGCCAATCTTAAAAAAAAATTGCAATATACTGTAGTTTCAGATTTATCAAATGCTTGGAAGGGTATCATAATAGGATATCATACTTGCTAAAATACAAAAAAAAACTCATAAAATATGAGCAGACATTATGATTTAGAGTTAGGGTTTGACATTTCTCAAGTTTTCAACGCTCGAGTTCAGTCAGATTAGTTCCTGTTCACTTTAACAAATGAAGTTCACAATTTTTTTTTTATCTTTCTTTTTATCTCTTTTGCCCCAAATTTGTTATTAAAAAACCAAAGAATACTTGATAGTTTGTGGTTTAAAAAAATCTTAGTTGACACCTGTTTAAAAATCTGCATTTATTTAATTGAACTAAAGACAGAGACAACAAGAGGGTAATAAATCATGATTGCTTGTTGTTAAGGTGAAATCAAAACCAAATAACACCCATAAAAGAATTTGAAAATGGTCACCAACTTGCATGAAAATAATATTGCTTCAATAGTACCTACATGTATAAATAATTCTATTGCAAGACTAAGATACTGTGTTTCTTCCAACTCAAAAAATTGTGATGACCATGAATGTATATTAATATTCTCACTTCATTCAATATGACATATATATTTCTATGTAGAAATTTGATCCCCCACTGTGACCCATCCTACCCCCGGGGGTCATGATTTGACAAAATATGAATTTACACTATGTAGTGATGCAACTAATACTGGCTTTACTGCTCTTGAGAAGATTTTTCTAAGGATTTTTCCTAATAAATTTCTGTGAAACTTATATCCCCAATTGTGGCCCCACCCTACCCCTGAGGGTCATGATTTAAACGAATTTGAATTTTTACTATGTAAAGAAGGTTTTAAATAAGCCTCGACCTTTTTGCTCCTGTTTTTCATATAAAAAGGTTTTTAAATGATACCACAAAATTTGCACTATTTCTGAATTATCTCCCCTTGAAAGAAGGCTTGGCCCTTCATTTGAACATGCATACTTCAACCTCCATCACACAAGGATGCTTTGTAGCATGTTTGGTTGAAATTGGCCCAATGTTTAAAGAGAAGAAGTTGAAAATGTGAAAAGTTTACAGACAGACAGACTACAGACAAAATGTAATCAGAAAAGCTCACTTGAGCTTCCAGCAATAGATTACCAATAAACAAAAAAATTCTTCAAGAATAAAAACCTCTTGGGAAAAACAACTTCAATATTTAATAGAGCTTATTCTTTAACTAAATATATATATATAAATTATATATATATATATAATCTTATATTTTATTACCTTTGCTTTTCCCTTTTTGTTTCGTCATTTTCCTCATTTCTTTCTTAATTTTCTTCTCTGAACACAAAAAAAAAATTTGATGTTAACTTCACGCTAATAATTCTTTTTCAGTCCTCTTAAATAACTATTAGTGAATCTTTTGGAAAAAATAGTTGTGGTAGAAATAGAAGATTATTCCAAATGAATTAATTTTTTTATTATTTTTTTATTTTAAATAAAGTTTTCAAAAATCAAAGTTTTACCATTCGGCTCCACAAATACGGCACTGGAAACAAGGTTCCTTTCCTCCACAGACACATCAGTACCTTAAAAATAGACAAAGTTTCTAACAATAAAGCCCAAGGGGTTAAATGGTCACCTAAGTATAATACAACACCATGAAAAATCCATTGTGATACAAGTAAAGACTAATAATAACTAACAGGTAAAGATATGTTGCCAAAAGAAGGAGGATGATAGGAATCAACAAAATAAATAGTCTAGTACGTACTCCATAACAAAATTTAAGGTAGCTCTATCTAATTTTCTTAACATACCCCCAGTTGTCACTATCATGATGCAAACTAAACAAAAGAAAAGTGCTTCGATCAGCACTTTTAGTGCACCCATCTTGTTCCCTCTAACATTGGCTTCTCTTAATCTTTGAAGAAAATTTAATTTACGAAGATATTAGATTTTAAAACCTGGTCTATAGAGATAACACCAGACCCCCCACCCCCACACAAGAGCATGAAATTCATAATTTTGGAGGACACACCCTTGCTCATCATTATCATGCACCATTTTTACAAAATACCCAGAAACAATGAATATTTTAAAAGAATGCATTTTCACTTAACAATCAGTAGAGCCCCACCTTAAAATTATTTAACTCCTGCCCTAGGGTCCTGAAAAATCTCTAGTGTAGAAGAGACACTATGCTTTTCATTACTATACATTTAGTTTTCTTATACCAAAACAGAAAAAAGGATTGTCAGAGAAATTGTGCATTTTCACGGTGTCTTCCCACTTAGTCAACATTTTGAAAAAATACAGGTAAAACACAGGTAAATGTGTGTTGGCTAAGTGGGAATGGGGTGCATATGGAGAACAAAAGAAATAAAGGACTATATTCGGTAATGACCAATATTTGCCCCCAAAATCAAACTTTGATGGAGAAATATATAATTATGTTCTAAAACAGGGGGATATCTGCAGACTTCAAAGCGCTGAATATTTTCATAATCCACGACGCCAAATGTTAGATATTACGTCAGAAAAATGACGTAAATTCAAAATTTCCATGATTTATACAGAAAAAGGTGTATATTATGTCAATATTTTGAGTAAAAGTCACCGAGCGCAAATCTGCTCCAACTCAATATTTTGATATAATGTGTAGAATGATAATATCAATGAAATATGTAAATATTGTTCTGGAGCAGGCCTGCGCTGTATAATTTTATAGTAAAAATTGAACAAATTTTGTCCATTTTTTCCTGTTCCTGAAAAAGAACACAAAATCCTAATAGTTTGTGATGTCATAGAAGAAAAAATTGCTAATAACCTACTTTGAAACTATAACATTTTTTGCTAATTTAGAATTCTCATACAATATATACAATTCAGCACATTTCAAGATATTATCAAAAAATGACTTTTGTGGGGGCAAAAATATGCATATACTGCATATAGTTCTTACAGGTAGACTATAGTCTGTTTTAAGCTATATGTACATGTGTAAGCCAAATAAAATAATTTATTTAATTTTGTAGCATGTACATAAGAACACCATGATGAATGTAATATTTTTGTGATGAATTGAGTTTCAGTGCAAGTACAAAAATAACTTTTCTTAAATATATAATAATAATTGATTACAGTGTGATTTAATTAATTATTTTCAATAATTAACGGTTTTAATCTTCTTTATTGCTGTGTTGTATCACAATTTGTTTGTTTGTTTTAATTTTTAATTTTCTTTGTCACATTTGTAACATCTTTGGCGAGAAATGTTTTTAAATATATTTATTATAAAATAAATATTCAAAAATCGATCACTGTATAATCAATAGAGCTCTCCCCAACCACCACCAGAACCCCTTTGGGGCCATAACTGTCACAATTTTGGTAAAGGTAGAGTAATTGCTTGATCTTCATAACTATGCACCAAGTTTATCTGCTAAATATAAGATGATAAGAAAAAAAATATATGCATTAATTTTCACAATAAGATTACAGCTCAACTCTTTCTCTAGAACCCTGACCTTGGGGCCATGAATTTCACAAAATTGAAAGAGGAAACAATGTGCATTACAATCATGGTAACAGTTTAACTGCTCAATGCCTGTGAGCAAGGAAGATTTTTTTTAAAGATTAAAGATTTTATGGTTTTAGTGCCACCCCTCAGATCCCAGTGGGACAGGCACAACGAAAATCAAAAAAATTTGTTTCCCTTTACTCAAAGATGCTTAATGTAAAAGGTGGTTGAAATTGGTTCTGCGGTTCCAGGGATAAATCTGAAAATGTTCCAAAGTTAATGGTGGACTGACGACTGATGATAGATTAAAAAAGAATGACAAACAAAAACAGTAACAATAAGTCACCTGAGGTGACCTTAAAAATTTCAATTTCCGCAATTGAAGTGCTTAAAATTACAAATTAAACAATTACAAGTTGCAGAATACCTAGTTCTGATGTCACTCCAAGTATGCCAATAAGGTCATTTCCCACATCCTCCATCTCTGTAGTGGCATGTTGTGCTGAAAAACATTTTTACAGATGTTAATTCACATGTACCTTATTGAGTAATATTAGTTTCACATGACAGTCACCATGGACAAACCACCCTACAATGGTTCAACAAATAAATCATTTTAAGTAATTTACCTATCAAACTGGTTGTTGAAGCAGATGCTGCACAAACAATAATATCCGGTATTTTTTTAAAAAAAATGCAAATTAAAGTTGAACACAACTCATAAATAGGCAAACGCCATATTTATTTTCTTATCTCCTATCTATCAACATTGTGGTATATAAACCCTTGCGTTTGTTAATCAGGATTTTTTGTATGTTGTCACTGTGGCATATAGAATATGAAACAATTTTGCACCACCTTGATTGCTATGCAGCAAACGATGAAGACAAAATCATACATTTCTACATCACAACATAAACTAAGGCTAGTAAATCTAAGTTCAGGCAAGTTAAACTGTAATTTCAACACATTTGTTCAGACTGACAAGGGAATATTTCTCAGAAAAACATGTACTGTTATCTAACCTACATTAGTGTGTAAATAAAACAATGGATTGAAGTGAACACTTATTTCCACTAGGAAAGTGATTGACATTGTATATGCATTCAGAATCCCTCCAAAGCATTTCTAGATTGTACTCTTTATTAAAAAAATCTTCTTTATTCTGTTTTCTTTCCTGATGAATATGCTCTACCTGTAAAACCTTTGTTACCTACTAAGTACTTATTTTTATTTCCTCATAAAATATTAGTAATAAGATGTGTCCTGATCAAAATATGTACTGTATGTTTTGTGGCAACTGTTTTCCTTAAGCATTGCCTCACAATTAATCATTTCTGAAAATCAAAATTTAAGAAAAAATCCTACTGAAAATGATTTTTAGAAATATTGTAAAGTAAACAGGGTTATTTCTTCTAGGCAGCTTGAGTTTACCATGTTATCAACATTCTTTTCTAGTACGTAGCTCAAGCTGCTTAACAGGCATTGATGTAACTGGTCACATTTTTTTTTGTAACATTTACAGTACATGTAGTAAACTACTAATCTAGATTTTGTATCAGTTTAAAGATTACATAAAAAACATCTGTGAGCGAGGAAAATACATTATAATGAAAGCTTTATATCACTACCAATCAGATATATATGCATACATGATGATATAGGCAATGGTTCCAATGATGATGGCCTAGTAGAGGAGGTAGATGGTTCATTAGAGGATGCAGATGATGAGTGTTCAATGAATGGTTCCTGGGATAGAGAATCTGTAGGTTCTTCTGCTGACTGTGGATAACTTGATAATAGGGAAAAAAATCAAAATAATTGCATGAATTAGGAATTTTAATGTAATATATTAAAAAAACTAAATGTGTCCTATTGAAGCTAATTGTGACCATTGGGCATAATAATGAAACATTCAATACAAACATATTTAAAAAATGTACAAACTGAATATATACCCCAAAAAATGAAATTTCATTGATTTCAAACAGTGTAAATGTGTCCAAGAATACCAGTCGTAGTTTAAGGATATTTCATCCCCTGGCCATAAGCAACCTTTGCATCAAGTTTGAGTCTCTGCAATCTCTACATATTCTGAAATGATGCACTTGGCCTAGCTTCTTGACACTCCCTAATATAATCATTTTTTTGGTGAAAAATTAGGGTCGAGCTATAAGGAAAAATTCAGTAAACCCTCTGAACACCCCAATTAAGTCAAAACTAACCCTTCCTTTGCAAAGTTTGGGCTTCCAAAACCCTACCAAATGTCCCTGGAGGAGAAAATAATATTTCCCCTATTAAGGAGGAGCAGTGAAGCAGTCTTTTTTCTGTAGAAATGCTTATATGCCCATTCAAAGTAGTGATGTTCTCCATGAAAAAAACATAAAGTAGACAAACTTGTTCATCTAAGCTTCTGAATTTCTTGTGAGTTAGAGAGGAAAGGAAACATTTTCTTTGAATAAGTGAATTTCGATCTTTACATGTGAATCAGCTACTATATGTAATTAAAGCTTAATGAAATGTTAAAAGCATTTCTACAGTAGAACATAGGTATATGCTAAGAGTGCAAATTCATCCGAGTGTTACTTCTTTCTTATTATCAAAATAAAGAGACTACCATATACAGTGTAACCCTGGCTCTTAAAGGTTTGTGCCTTTAAATGCTTTTTAAAGTATTAAACACTTTTGATCAAATATGACTATTATACACATACTTTATTGAAATGCTGGGACAAGATAACAACAGCTGCAGCTTTTCTTCTCCATAGTGTGATGGAGGGTGCAAAGGTAAGACAGCCTGGGGAAGTCCCTCCACCACAATATCCCCTTTACGCACCATCTTGTAGGGAAAGCACCCTGCTTTGCCTGAAGCCTTTCCTGTTAAAACAACTTTACATCATTTTCCATAGTATCAGTCATGAACTATTAGTGTTCATCTTCAAAGTAACCCACAAAAGATTCTACAATTCTGACCTTAGCTGAGGGTCTACACATTTTTGGAGGAATTTAAATAAAGCTTTTGAAAATTAATTACAATATATATATATTTATATATATATATATATATCCTGGGAAAGCATTTTTTTTCAATAGGAATCTTATTTGAAAAATTTATCAAGCTATCAAAGTAAAGAAAATAAATAGGAAACAGAAGCAGGCAGAGCATATTACATCTCTTTGGAGAATGTTTTGAAATTAATTACATTCACAAACTTGATAGGTATAAAAAATTTTTTGAATGATTATTTTAAAATATCCACATATAAACATATTTGGAGAGTTTAACTTATGTTAGGACTCAAAACATTGCAACACATTCTGAACTAAAGATAGTTTTAAAACTTCTGATTTTTTTCTTTAAACCACTGAAGTTTGAAAAATTTAATTCTCGGGACTTAATATTGTACTTTGATCATTTAATTAGGTAGTTAATAACACACATTTTGATAGGGCCAGTGCTTGATGTATCCATCAACATTAATTCTTGTCATGTAACATGACCGATCTATAATGAGATTTAAACTGAAGTTTGTGACATATTTCTGGCTAAGCCAAGTCGATACACTAAAATGTTTTCCAGAATTGGGATATAAAAAATTAATCCTTCATTTATTTTATGAATCATTTCCAATTCAATTAGATTTCAGCTATAAAGCAGGAATAAACTTAATTTTTATTATTATACATGTACATGTATATGCAATATATTTTCGGATTTTGACAAAAGGAACATCGTCTCCCTAAGAACCCAAATGGTAGCTAAGGGACAAAACTGGTCTGAAGAAACTGAAACCACTTTTGACCTATACTGTTCAATAAAAAATCTCAGATATATTATATATTTGTATGATTTTAACAATTAAAAAAAAATTCAACACACTTCTATACACTAGACTTGAAATGATCATAAAATCTATACTAACTGTATAATTCGTTCATGTGTACTTGAACTGTCTTTCGCAGCTCATTGACTTTTGATTTCTCTGGAGTAGAATAATCTGTAATAAATAAAGATTATTAAAAATACATATTTCCTTTTTGTGATTCTCATTTCATTATAAAAAAAAGGGTCATCATATATTTTTGAAAAAAAAAAGATTTTCAGACAAGACAAAAAATTTTTTTCTTTGATCTTCAATCTGGGACAGATTGAAATATCAAATGGATAACAAAATGCAGAAATACAAAATACAGGAAAACATAAAATTTACAATCCATGAAATACACTTAACTTAATATGTACTTTATTTTCTCCATACCTAAGAATTTATGTTTAAAATATATTTTTTACTAAAGGATGAATTCCCGGAACTATGATCTGGGGCCCCTTTTCTACGATGAATTATAATAAACCTCATATCAATCTGGTAATTTTAAAATAAGAGTAAAGGAAAATAACACCTTGAGAAAATAAATATCTATAGTTTGTATTCTTTATAAGTTGTAGGAATACCACATTATAGAGGAATTTTTAGACCCTAGCTATTACAGCTATAACTGGTTTGTGGCTTTTTTTTTATTAATATAGATGAAAGGAATGGGCAGATAAGTATTAAAGAAGGATATACAGGTCTGAGAAATTATTTTAAAGGGCTATTGTTATTATTTCACAGTTCACAAAGAGTTGCTTATTGACAAAAATTGTCCAATCCAATGAATGAATGATGCTTACAACAAATTTGCATTTTATCACAGACACATATGGTTCAGGTCAATTTACATCCCATCTCTTCTACATTTCAAACTTTAAGTGGTCAACAAAGGCCATTTATAAATGATGATGTGAGGAACCTGTCTATTTTTCTGGGACAAGTCAAGAAATGCACATAAAATTTGTATTCACTGATACAAGGGAATATATATAGGCAATTGTCCATCAATCCCTTGCCAAATGGAGTGGAGAAAAATAGAATTCTAGAAAGTATGTCAATAAAACAATTGTTTTTAATTGTGAGCATAGAAATAATTAATAGCAAAGTATGGTTCATATTTCATCTGACTAAAATGCATGAAAAAATAATATTGTCTATATCCAAAAGCAAAAAAAAAAGTTGTTTTTTTTCTTAAATACTAAAATTTCCTAGCATTTGTATTTTTGTATTATTCACCTGAAATGCTACTCATTTATCTGATTGGTTGGTTTGAATGTCACATTGGTACCTCAATTAGCACGTGAATTTATTTTGATTGGAAAGGCCAACAAGATTTTCAAATGTTTTAAAACACACTATTTGAGTACATTTTTCTCCTTTCACATATAGGTATGTATAGACAATAAAATACAAAGATATATGCCAAAGGGGCAAAATGTACCCTCTTTTGCTGGTATATTTTTAAGGCTTCATTTCAAAGAGTGAGGCAACTTCATGGGCCAAAATTCAATGGAAATCGGATGTAAACATGGTAGGCCTACCCCCCAAAAATATTTAATCTTTCACATGGTGTTTGTTTTTGGTAAAAGTGGTATTCCATGATATTATACTTTCACGTAAATTATTAGAATCTGATTCATCGAGAAACATTTGTTAAAAAACACTATTAATGAAGCCACGCCCTCCAGCATAGCAACAGTCAACATTGCTTGACGAAGGGTGTTATTCCAAAAAATATTGACTGCGCAGAATTTATGCACGCAAGGTTCACTGTAATATGTATTTGTATAAAACATTCAGTATAATATAATAAATACTGCATGTAGCTGAGTGTAACATTGAAAATTTTCACCCCTCAAAAAAACCATTGTCAACCTCGGCTGTGCCTCGGTTGACAATGGTTTTCTTTGAGTGAAAATTTTCAATGTTACACTCAACTACATGCAGTATTTTTATAATGATACACATATCAACAATTAAGTGCATGTATGAATAAGAGTAAAATTAAGATTTTATTTTTTTGTCATATTACCGGGGGCCTTATGGCACGTAATCCTTATCGATTATTACAAAAGTTGACATATAAACCAATATCAATTTATAGACCTACTAACCTTGATTACAAAATCGGCTGAAATTTGGTTCAATATCCTCACGATCAAGGAATTCTCGACCCCTCCCTGTTCCAACGCTGTGGACAGTATTATTTTCAGCCACCAAAGCGAAATTGGGCAAGCCCATATTTTCCAATCGCCTACTCTACAAATATAGATCATTTTACATTATCAAAATGAGTTCAACTAAAAGAAGACTCAAATAGAAGTCAAGAAATCAGCATTTTTTGGTCCCAAGATGACTGCAAAAACCTGATACTTATAATTTTCATGATATATAATATGAAAACAGATTCTTTTCAACAAAAAATGGAGATTAAATGACATCATAAACATGACAGTTATAATAAAACAGGCCTTTCAAGATCTGCTAGTACCTGATATTTTTACCTAGCTGAAATTATGATTATACCAGCCAAAATATTTGATAGAGAAAAATTGAATACTTCATTTAATCAAAATCTTTTCTATAAGTTTCCTCCTATTTTTATAAAAATACCATCTGTTTCTAGTCAGGAAATAAGTTTGTTTTGAGTGACTTAATTTATATACATAAACAATGCATACCTTAGTACATGCATGCATTTATGAATATAATATTAACAAATTAATTAATTTGTTTACATTATTGTGATAATTAAAACAAGCTTGGATTAAACTATCATAAAGGGGAATCATATTAATCTGTGGTGGTTGGTTCATATGTGGTAGTGTACATTAGATACAGTACATGGAATCCTACTAGCTTGGACTAGTGGGTTAACCCACTGGACTGGCATGCCAGAGTCCCTGGATTCAATCCGAAGCCAATTCAGATAAATGTCTCTGTTGCACATTGACAACCAAAATTTAACTGGATTTTGGGGTCATAATGATTTCATATTTACAAAACATTCGTTGTAGTGTACTGATACATTGTAAGATGTTCCTTGTGGATATGTTAATTCATAGGCAAGATTAAATTCATGAAATCCATGAATATTAGTCCTTCATAATCAATTATTAATCCACAGCAGTAGAGGCAAAAATAATTAGGTTAACATGAATAATTGTAAAAAATCAAAAATCTCTACTAAATATATAAATATCAAAATCTAAGGTATTTACAGTCCATTCCAGTTGCTTCAGAAGGGTTCTAATGGTCTTCTTCTGAGTAGTGGGATCATCATTTGTTGATACACTTCCCCCCTCTTCTGACATCTCCCTCGCCATCTTTGCGTACCTCTCTTTCTCCTTCTCTCCAGCTGCCTCCCACTCCATTTTCCATATTGAAGGATTAAAGCCAGGATGATCTACAAATTTGAGTATTTTTCAAGTGAAATAGAACATACATGTAATCAAGATAATAATGTAAAATAATTTTCTTACTAGATTAATAAAACTTAATAAATATATGTATGAATGTATGTGGCATCCGGTTATAAAAAAGGAAATGAAGATACAATGAAATAATATTATTTGACAAACAAGAGGCCCATGGGCCTTATAGGTCACCTGAGTATCATGTAGCAATTGAATTTGGTTCTTGTGTTAAACCAGAGGACATGAAATTCACAATTTTGAAGGAGGCAGTACCATTGCTCATCATAACTCTACACTTAGCCTGCTTACTTTGATTACTTAATACCAAGAGGGAGAGCAGAAGAACAAAGAAAAAATGCATTTCCACCATATAATCAGTAGTGCCCCACCTCACAGGAATCCCTGACCCTGGGGACACACATATCACAATTTTGGGAAAGGTACCCTTGCTCATCATAAATCTTTGATTAATAACAAAGAGCAGATTTTAAAAGCATTAATTAAATTTCAGAATATAATCATTAGGGGCCCCCAGCCAACAGGTACCCCCCAGGGGCCATCAAATTAACAACTTTGGAAGAGGCACCCTTCCTCATAATAACTATGTACTTATATCATCGGCATAAAACCCAGGACCAGAAGAGAAGATTTTCAAAGAATTAATGCATTTCCACTATATAATCAATAGAGCCCCGCCCTAACACCAGAACCCCTGACCCAGGGGCCATGAAATTCACAATTTTGGAAGAGGCACCCTTCCTCATCATAACTATGTACACAGTTCATTGGCTTAATACCCACGAGCAGAGGGGAAGATTTTTTAAGAAATAATGCATTTTCACTAAATTCAATAGAGCCCCATCCTAGCACCGGAACTCCTGATCCTGGGGCCATGAATTTCACAATTTTGGTAGAGGACTCATTGCTTCTTACATGTACAATCATGCGAACAGTTTGACTGCTTGATGTCCAGGAGCAAAGAAGAAGATTTTTAAAGATTGCATTAATTTTAGTGGTTTTTGCCCCACCCCTCAGGCCCCAGGGGGGCAAGAGCCATGGATTTCACAATTTTTACTCCTCTTCACCTATAGATGCTATAAGCCAAAACTGGTTGAAATTGGTTCAGTGGTTTCAGAGAAGAAGCTAAAAATGTTCAAAAGTATACGACCGATTGACAACGAACGACGACAGATGAAAACATATATCAATAGGTCACCTGAGTGAGTCAGGTGACCTAAAAAAGGGAACTGTCACTTAACTACATCAAAACTTGATTGGTTACTGGATTAAATTTACCAGATTCTATAATTTTCAAAGTGAATTATAATTCATTGGAAAAGTTTAAAAAAAGGTTTTTTAAAATTTCAATAGTCAGATCTTACCCTTGGAGTATTCCTTACAAAATAAGGAATAAGCAGTTGGTCTTACTGCTGGGAGTGTCTTCCTTTGAACCAATTTACCATGTCCACTTTTGGATTTGTGGTAATTTCCCAACCAATTCTGAAATAAAGTATATATATATATATATATATATATATATATATATATATATATATATATATATATATATGAAAAAATAAAACACCACAATCAAGCATTTAATATTAATATTATTAATACGTACTTCTGTTATTGTAAAAATATGGATTAACCTAGAGCTTTTGATCAAACTGAGGCAAATACATGGTACATGTACCAAGGTTTATTTATCTAAAAACAAATTTAAAGCATAAATGGATAAGGGAACTACCTTTACTTGAAGTTCTGTTAAATTTAATTTTGCTGCCAGTTCCTGGTGAGCACCTAACCAGGCCTTTCCTTTCCTTGTGCCCTGTCCATAGGCCTCCTCCAGCATCCTCACTTGTTCTGGCGTAAATTCTGTTCTCTTTTGCTAAAACATTGAATGTTCGAACAAAACTAAATTTTCACTATACTCAGTTTTACAACAGAATTTGAGATAAAAATTGATCTTTCTGGGACATTAAATAGTGAGTATTTATCAAAGTGTACATGTAAAGAATTATTTAGATTAATCAACTACATAAATGTACATATACTAAAAAATAAACACCCTCACTTTTGTACCTTTCATCATTGTTACTGTGGATACCCACAGGTACATTAATAATATAAAGAAGTCAATTGATGAGTACACAATACACATGCCATAGGCGTAGGAACTGGTGGGGGGGGGGGGGCTAGGGGGGGCTTACTTTTTTTGCAAAGATATACATAATATAGGCATTGAAAATTGGGGCTTACCTTTTTTCGTTGGTTTAGCCCCCCACTTTCAATTAGCCACCCCACTTTTAATTTGCTTCCGACGCCTATGCATGCATATAAATCTATAAACATGATAATTAAATGCATTCCTATACAGAGTATGGATATCTTTCTCATCATAAAAGGGGGTTTAATTGGTATGTGGTTGAAGAATTTCTGACAGGGGCTAGCAATTTAATTATTCAGGTCAATGGGAAGGAATTCCATGAATTTTCCCACTACAGCCCCCCCTTTTTTTTCAATAGACCTTGGGGGGGGGGGGGGGGTGTCATGCCAAGCTCGCTGACACCCCTATTATTTTGTTGAAAAATGCGATAGAAAACACAACCATTATGTGTCATCTCAATAATTACATCCGAGAACTTTTTTACTTGGCAGTGCCTGGAGTCCAAACTGAAAATATTTGCCCACCCCCTCCCAATCTGAAATTGTTTCTATATATATATTCATTAAAACGGTACCACTTCTTCTAAACAGCTTGTGTATGAGATTACTTTTAGTTTATGTGAATATTCAATATAAAAATGTAAATTTATCATCATATTATTATGTATGTATAAATACTGAGTGTACAAAACTTTTTACAATGATTCTGAAAAATAACCCGCGACCCCCCCCCCCCCCCTTTCCATTTTATTTTATCTACATTTTTCATAAGCAAACTGGTGTTTTACACTTACCTTTTCCATTTTAAGTCTTCAAATCAGTAAAGGATTGACAAAACTATACTAAACTTCCTTGATTACTCTCTTCTTTTGTCTTTGTAAAGCGCACGTGCAATATAAAATGGCGAGTGACGGTGAGGCTGATCATCAACACCCGTCTTTAAATTATCACGTGACAAAATTTTACATCAGTCTGTTAAATATTTTATAATTTGCTAGGCTATTATATAGGCTAAATATGAAATAAATCAAAGTGTACACATGTGATGGTTAACAGCAGGAGCGGGCATCTGGCACTGATAACAAACATGACGGGGGGGGGGGGGGGTCTAATAGGTATGCAGCCGACACTGTATCATATATCATATTTAAAAAAACAACAACAAACAAACACATTTCAAATGTATTACTTAATAAATATATAAATTATCGTACTATTGTAACTTGATTTGTTCTTCTCAATAAAATTAATAAAAAAAAAAAGTTAAGAAAAGAAAAAAAACTTAGGTACTCTATTAGGGGAAGTGCAGTACGTGCTCAGCAAAATCGTTTTCAAAAGTCTCATATCCAGATATATTTGGCCTTCTCATATTTATATATTTATTTATGCATTTTGTTACATTCCTAAAAAAAAAAATCATGAGTATGAATAATACTCGTACGAATTAGTTCTTCCTCTGTTAAGACCAGAGACTTTCCGTATTGCGTCTGGTGTTACTGTTCTGAACGCTAACCCCAATAGTATATGGTATAATGGTAATACCACAGACAGCATTGAGAGCTGTAACCCCGTTAACTTTTTTGTCGGTTCAGAGCTGTAACTCTGTTCGAATCAGGTGCTGTATATCAGCTTAATAGTAAGTAAATTTTCTTATTTGCATTTTGTTAAATTCCATTCTACTTCTCGGATACATATTTTATCTTTAAAAATTATTAATCTAAACGATTATGTCCTTATGTCTGTAAAGGATATTCAGTTGATAATATTTATATTCACAACATTTTAATAATCAACTCTTCAGATCTTAATTGCGACTACGTATACAGTTGTCACTGTCACAAAGGGGGATAAAAAGAATTATTGCATAGAAAGCAGTGAAGGCAGGGAAAGCTGCGAAAGAAAATGTGGATCCGCCGAGTAAATATTAAAATCATTTGTATAAGTGCTCTCTCTCTCTCTCTCTCTCAATTTATAAATATCATTGTAAGGACGCTTTTGAGATCGAATTTTAAATATACCCCCATAGTAAAGCTCAATCATTTAGTGAGACAAACTCATCAGTAAAGAAAGGTATCCGTTTTTTCAAAATGAAAAATCGTTGATTTCATTTGTCAAAAGGATTATTTACTCACCTGAGCAAAAGGCCCAAGTGAGCTTTCTCTGGTCGAAATTTGTCCGTTGTCTGTCGTTATCGCAAAATTTTCACATTCAATCTTGTCCTCCAGAATTACTTCAACAATTTCAACCAAACTTGCCACAAAGCATGCTCGGAAAAAAGGCAATTCAAATTTGTTCAATATTGAAGGGCCACACCCTCTTTCAAGAGGAGATAATTAAGAAATCGTTTTAAAAAATGACGGCTTCTTTTAAAATCCTCTTCTCAAGAACTATTGGGACAGAAAATTCATAACTTAGAGGAACATACTTAATTCCTTTTTATTGCTCAAATTCAAGTTTGTTAAAATCGTGACCCTTGGGGAAGGCTAGGACCACAATATCTAGGGGATCAAAGTTTTACATAGAAATATAATTAAGGGTAAAAACTTAAAAAAATCTTGTAAAGAACAGCAAGCCATGATTATAATGGTACTAGCCCCTAATACGTGTTCTTGATCAGGTCGAAACCACTAGGTTTTCTGACGTCAGCATAAATATGCATGTAAAATTAGCTATCTACTAGTATAGATACGAACTCAGGTGTAAATCAAATCAAAAAATAATTCAGAGAGTAATTTGGCGTGTTTTCTGCGGTTATGGAGGATGGTGACGGAGTTTGGGTAATAGGGGATACAGCAGAACGAATGTCAGACACTTCGGCCCAACGACACCTCGGCCCAACGACATCTCGGCCCATTGACACCTCGGCCCCGACGGGTCGGCCCGAGATTTGAGACACCTCGGCTCACGTAAAAGACACTTCGGCACAAACAAAAATGTATTATTTTAAACATATTTATTTGATATTTTCTTAAGTATTTTATTATTATAGGGACTATATGCGACGGATTATATTATTATATATATCCATGAAATAAAAAAGAAAATAATTGAATAATCTTCCGAGAGTAAGTTGACGGTAATTAAAAAAAAAATTGTCTATCACATTGTGCTAATCGTTAAACAAACAAGAAGACGCAGCGCATCCTTCGAAGTCTCAAGCGTGTGTCATATGGGGTGGTGACAATGAGGAGTTAATTACGAGCAGGCTAATTAATCCAATTGTTGGGTACAAACCACATATCTTCCTTGGTTGGTTTAGGGAAATATATCCATTATGCTCTAATATTACGCAAAGATCTATCAGGTTAACGTAACTTCTATATCTGTGTAAGGTTAAGTTGAGTTTATAAATTAAAAAAAAAAGAATCAATTAAGACATCTTATTGATCAGGACAGAATACCTAAGGACATATGCTACTGTGCACTGGTTTATAAATATAATTATTATATATAGTTAAGTGTACAATACGCCCCTACTACAAAGTGATTTTTAAGTAAAAGAATTCTAAATATTATGAAATGAATAAAGTTGCATTTTCATAAGCAACAAAATAAATAAATAAATAGATCTCCTATCTCCCACTCAATAAATACAGCAGCTGACATCTATGCTGTCGTTCGTTCAAAAATTCTGAAATTATTTGCCCGTTTATCGTATACATATCGTCATTATAAACATACATACATTTATATTACCATAGTGAATACAGATAATTATTCTAAAAAAAAATTCCTTGGGCCGAGGTGTCTTTAGTATGGGCCGAGGTGTCAATAATTTTGGGCCGACCTGTCAGGGCCGAGGTATCAAGCGCGACGGGCCGAGGTGTCGTTGGGCCGAGGTGTCTGTCTACCAGCAGAACCATTTACTCAGGTTAGCGTTATGGCACATGGGCCTCTTTTTCGTTTGTGTACTTCTTTTGAAAGTTACTCCAGTATACTAAATTGATACATGTGAGACACATGTGAGACATGTACGAACAATAGCAGCTTTACATATTTAAACCTGTAGATCCGCCCATGAAGAAAAAGAAGTTCTCGTTAGCCGTCGAGATCCTGGCGAGAGAGGTTGCAATATGGCGGCCAGCTGTTGTGGAGTTAAAAAACAAAAACTAAACAATTCAATGCCTGCCTCTATGTGTTGTAATGGATCCTCAGTTCATCCCAATGGTTACAAACACAACTATTCTGTGGCTAGAATAGAGATGTGTATATTTTGTTTTGACGTTCTCCATAGCCATCTTCACAGTTATGAACCACCCAAAAACCCGTCTTTCACTAATGAAGCCTTGTAAGTAAATTTCATATGTCACTAATCTGAACTCTTTAATTCTTTTATTATATAAGTCGATATTAAAACTTCGATATAATATATGTATTTTATGATGTAGTTTTGGTCAGTGCACATGGTTACCTAAATTACATGTTATACAAAGGAAAGTGAATGTAAACAAAGGATATGAGTCATTGTTATGGAGACTACGACCAGCTGATAGAAATGGGTCAAATGGACTGACCTCCAGAGTGCGAACTGGACAAAGAGAAAATTGTCATTTAGATATATATGTATAAAATTGGAGAAAAAACTTTTGGTATTTGATTTAAAATATTTTTTTATCTTAAATTTAACAATTTCACTGAATTTGAGAATCTTAAAACAGGAAGGGAGAAAATGTCAATAGATTAGTGCTGTATCAACTTTGTTGTCTGGCCACTGGTTAAGGAACTTTCCACACGTAGGAATGACCATCCTCTATCCTATTCAGTTTTTGGTTTCTTAGGTTCAGTGACCCAGTAAATTAAATGGCTTGTTGCATCCTTCACAATCATAGACATTCTGTGGGGTGTTTATATTTTTCATAATTTAAGTCTTTTACTGATTAAGAGCATCCCCCCCAAAAAAGGGGGGGTATAAAAAATTAATCAGTAAGTGGGCAACTCTAATATATTTTTAAGTTTATATACCCACACATAGATTTATTTTATTATCTAGATAGTCCACATATATACAGTCATTAGATCTTCTACTTTGGTCTTAAAGGACAGACCAGGAAATTGATTTTATTTGGTATTAATAAATAATTTAAGATAACTGGCAATCCTAATAAACTTCTGAAAGCAATGATCCAAGTTCCTGTTATATTTGATAGCAAAGTCCAAACTTAGGTTTGAGCAAAGTGAGCAAAATACTGGAATGTATTGGCTAAGAAGGAGAGAAGATTGTTGTAAATTTAATTTTAAATTAAGGGTTTTTCCTCCTTTCAAATTACAAATTACAACAATAGTTTAAAGCTAAAGTTTGTTATCATGGTTCAGTCAGTGCAGAATAATAAGTTGAACAGCAAATTGCAATAACCTAGCAGGGTGAAGAAATTTTTGTCATACAGTTCTACCAACATGAAAAGTTCAAGGATAATGTGATTTAACACCATTTCATAATATAATTTTTGATATGATTTCCAAAAAATTTCCAGCAGTAACAATATATTTTCCAAAATTTTGATAATGAAATATTAGCTTGAAATGTGCAATTCAGAGTCTTTATTTAAATCCAGATGTTTTGAGAAATTAAATTACAATAGTAGGTGGGTATATATGTATACAAGTACATGTATAACCATAATTCTGATTCAGAAGATTATGGTTTTCTATATATTCAAATATGGTCATTACACATATCAACCCAACTGAAGCTGTTTTAAAGATTTAACACATTTGAAAAGGAAGAGGTCTTTGTTTTGCTTTTATTTGAACAAAAATGTAAATATTTTTTTATTTAAGTAAAAAATATCTTGAATTTATATAATTTACAATTCAATAAGAATTACAAGAATTCTGGTTTCTCAGCATTAATGGTCATTTGAATACATTTATTTCATTATTTTGGCTGAACCACAAAAATGCTTCACAAAACTCTCACTGGTGCAGAAAAAAATTGGGATGAATCTCTGGTTGTCCTTCCATTTTATTTTTTCTTTTAGATTAGGGGGCTACAGAACTGTAGCTAGTGCAAAATTGTTCATTGCAAGATTGTGATATTTTCCAATATTTGTGGCTATGCCTTTGCACTACAGCTGTGTTTTCTTTTGGTAGTCCTCTGTTTGTCACCTGGAAGATCGGTCATAGCCGTCGTCTGCGAGGTTGCATTGGAACCTTCACCTCTATTAGTCTTCACAGCGGCCTCAGGGAATATGCAGTCACCAGGTATCAGATATCATACTTAATTAATATAGGTAATCATACTTATAGGTAATCATACTTATTAATGTAGGCAATCACTTGTTTATGTTGATAAGCATAGCAACAGGAGCATCACAGCTGTCAATCATAATAAGAATCATTGGAAATGCCTATATATTTTGAGACTACCAAGTGGTATTTACAAGTGGATTTTTTCATGAATATCATGCTTTACTAAATGTGTTTAGCTGAAGAAAAAAACAAATTAATTAATAGTCTGGTAGGAATCATTTTCTTTTTATATATTTAATATGAGAGAAGGTGTTCTAATTTCGAATTTTTAAAAAAAAAAAAAAAAAAAAAAAAAAACACTGTTTAAGTAGAGAAAAAAAATAATTTATTTTCCAAACATATCAAACATTATCAACAACAAGAATGACTTACAATCCCTAGTATTAAATTTTTATTAATTTTTTTAATGATTTTTTATTGTATTATGAGTTGACAAATGGTGTGAACAAGTTTTGCTGTTATTTCAGTGCTATTAAAGATAGCCGGTTTAGTCCCATCGCCAAGGAAGAATTTAGCAAGCTTCATGTTTCCGTGTCCATCCTGACCAACTTTGAGGATGCCCGTGATTACCTGGATTGGGAGGTAAGGACACATTATATCAGATGTCTTCAGGATGTCCATGATTACCTGGATGTCCTGATTACCTGGATTGAGAGGTAAGGACAGATTATATCAGATGTCTTTGGAATGTCATGATTACCTGGATTGGGAGGTAAGGACAGATTGTATCAGATATCTACAGGATGTCCATGATTACCTGGATGTCGTGATTACCTGGATAGTGAGGTAAGGACAGATTGTATCAGATATCTACAGGATGTCCATGATTACCTGGATGTCGTGATTACCTGGATAGTGAGGTAAGGACAGATTATATCAGATGTCTACAGGATGTCCATGATTACCTGGATGTCGTGATTACCTGGATTGGGAGGTAAGGACAGAGTATATCAGATGTCTACAGGATGTCCATGATTACCTGGATTGGGAGGTAAGGACAGATTATATCAGATGCCTTCAGGATGTCCATGATTACCTGGATGTCATGGTTACTTGGATTGGGAGGTAAGGACAGATTATATCAGATGTCTTCAGGATGTCCATGATTACCTGGATGTCATGATTATCTGGATTGGGAGGTAAGGACAGATTATATCAGATGTCTACAGGATGTCCATGATTACCTGGATGTCGTGATTACCTGGATTGGGAGGTAAGGACAGAGTATATCAGATGTCTACAGGATGTCCATGATTACCTGGATTGGGAGGTAAGGACAGATTATATCAGATGCCTTCAGGATGTCCATGATTACCTGGATGTCATGGTTACTTGGATTGGGAGGTAAGGACAGATTATATCAGATGTCTTCAGGATGTCCATGATTACCTGGATGTCATGATTATCTGGATTGGGAGGTAAGGACAGATTATATCAGATATCTACAGGATGTCCATGATTACCTGGATGTCGTGATTACCTGGATTGGGAGGTAAGGACAGATTTTATCAGATGTCTATAGGATGCCTGTGATTAACTGGATAGGGAGGTAAGGACAGATTATATCACATGAACTGTGTTAGCTCAAAAAGAAAGTTGTATCAATGACCTCTCTTTGCGCAGTTTAGCAGCCCAGCTTACGAATAAAAAAAAATGTGTCATTGTTGTCTTTATGAAGTCAGTTGACTGTCAGAAAACCCAGTTATACTACATCTTTTGAGACAAAGTACTTCAATTAAACTTTTCTTCCTTAAATATAAAGTTTAATCTCTATGATCAAATATACTATGTTAGATTTTTGTCCTCTTCAGTAAATTTACCTTTTAAAGTTTCTATGGCTTTCTATTATTTTTTGAATATTCAGAAAGTGGTAAAAGAGAGGGACTAAGAATATTAGAGATGCCAAAGCAAACAGCCGATGTTCCTCAGAACTTAGTACATTATTATTGTCGGTCTTTAATGTCTATTTGCATTCTTCCATTGGCAGTGGTTCCTGAGAAGGGAGTGTGTACTTTAGACAATTGTCTTTCACTCTTTGTCTTTTTGATTATTAAGTGCTCTATTACGTAAACTTATATACATATATCTAAATCTTTTTGTTGTCCATTCGACTTCATTTAGTTATAACTTTCTGGCAGATTCACACAATTTTCTCTCATTTTTTCAGGTGGGAGTCCATGGAATCAGGATAGAATTCCTCAATGAGAAAGGCCACAAGAAAACAGCTACTTACCTGCCTGAGGTTGCCATAGAGCAAGGTACATTTACTTTCAATACATTCAACTTGGTTTGTGGTGAAAATCTTCATACCTGTTAAAATTTTATTACATCTATTTCACACACATTTTGAAATCTTGAAGGGAAAAATTTGTTCAAAACTGAAAATCAGATTAATTAGTAAATAATAATAAGTTTTTTTCAACTTTACTGTCTTTACATAGTACATGTACTTAATAAGGACACTTTATCCTAATATTACCGGAAAGGCATTTCATCCTGAATTTGTTGCTGTAATAAAAATATATATTTCACAATTTATTTCATTAATTTAATCATCCATTTCTTAAAGAGTAAAACATTGGTAGTTATATTTTTGACACTGTACCAGTGTTCTTTATGGTTCAGATGCATTTCCAGTGATCTAAATACTCTGCGCACTAACAAGGTCTAGCTGATTTGATGGTACATGTATTTTTATGCAGTTAGAGTGATCTGCCGTTAGATCTAAATTTAAATAAATTGAAATCTACAGTAAATTTAATTACTTGATGTAGAATCATTTCAAGAATTTTAAATATTTTATAAGGCCAATTAAGATAAATTATTTGAACACTATATATGTATGTAATTTCCACATTTAAGTAAGCAAGAGTGAAGTGATTTCTTTTGTCTTGAAAAAAATTTTTTTGGGGGGGGGGAGGGTCTGGTACCCTTTGTTGAAAATCAGATAGATAATATCTATACCTTTATATGAAACAACTATCAATGTCAAAAAACATTTTTCATTAGTGTGAAGAGGGTCCTTATGAAATAGTTGAATTATTAAAGGGCACCAAGTCTTTGATTGAAATTGTCATGATTATTTCTGCAATATCATTACAACAAGGTAGGTAAATTTCATTTATTTAATGTAAGACATATGTGGCATGTTTCTGCTAGGTATAAGGGAAACTGCCCAACCACATATGCAGTAGAGCTATCTATTTTGACATTAACTTATTTTAATCTGTTATTAATTTTGTTAAAATCCTTCAATTTGCAATCATTAAAATGGAATAGAAATAGAAATGGCCACTATTTCAGCATTTATGTTTATCAAGCACATCTTGTATACATGGATTAAAAAAACTTTAGCACTGGATGCAAAGAAAGAACGAAGTATTTTCAAAAGTCACCGGACACTAATGCCAAGGTTAAGAGGATGAGATGTGACACAGGGATATCCCTATAAACTCCTCTTCAGCATTGGTCACTGATGTTTTTGTCCATGCTCTGGTCTTTTGCTTCCCTTGGTCATGATGACTGCCTGCTTCACAACATCTGTACATCTACCAAATGAATGGCCACGATAATAGTTCAGCTGCAGTGTTAATCTGCAGGGATCAAAGCATGATGCATTGAATTCCTGTTTGGAGTACCATTGATATAAAACATCTTTTTGTTTGTAATACAATTAATTTTGGTATCTCAAACAAAGGTATTTCGAATACCATGGATATGTCAAAGTTGGAAGACACAACCACATTTTTTTTCCCCAACAATGGCCAACATTTTTTATGCCCCGCCATGAATATGGCCGGGGCATATAGTGTTTGTCATGTCCGTCTTCCGTCCTTCCGTCCTTCCGTCCTTCTGTCCTTCCGTCTGTCCTTCCGTCACACTTTGCGTTTAGCTCTGTTCAAAGCTCAGTTTCAAAGAAACTATCCAAGATATTTTTATCAAACTTCATATGCTGATAGATATTGATGAGGGCTATGCAACTGCATCAACATTTTTTGACCTTGACCTTTCCTTTGACCTTGACCTCACTTTTCTTAAATTAGTGTTTAGGTTAGTTTTAAAGATACCATTCAAGATAGTGTAATGAAACTTCATATGTTGATACCTACTGACATAAGCTATTCAACTGCATCAACATTTTTTGACCTTGACCTTTCTTTTGACCTTGACCTCACTTTTCTTAAATTAGTGTTTAGCTCAGTTTTAAAGATATCATTCAAGAAAGTGTAATCAAACTTCATATGTTGATACATACTGATGTAAGCTATTCAACTGCATCAATTTTTTTTGACCTTGACCTTACTTTTGACCTTGACCTCACTTTTCTTAAATTGGTGTTTAGCTCAGTTTTAAAGATACCATTCAAGATAGTGTAATCAAACTTCATATGTTGATACATACTGATGTATGCTATTCAATTGCATCAACATTTTTTTGACCTTGACCTTTCTTTTGACCTTGACCTCACTTTCCTTAAATTAGTGTTAAGCTCAGTTTTAATGAAACCATTCAAGATATTTTTAACAAACTTCATATCCTGATACATACTGATGTAACCTTTTCAACTGCATCAACATTTTTTGACCTTGACCTTTCCTCTGACCTTGACCTCACTTTTCTTAAATTAGTGTCAAACTTCATATGCTGATACATACCGATAAGAGCTATTCAACTGCATCAATATATTTTGACCTTGACCTTTTCTTTGACCTTGACCTCACTTTTCTTAAATTAGTGTTTAGCTCATTTTTAAAGAAACCATTCGTAATATTTTCATCAAACTTCATATGCTTATACATACTGATGTAACCTTTTCAACTGCATCAACATTTTTTGACCTTGACCTTTTCTCTGACCTTGACCTCACTTTTCTTAAATTAGTGTCAAACTTCATATGCTGATACATACCGATGAGAGCTATTCAACTGCATCAATGTTTTTTGACCTTTACCTTTCCTTTGACCTTGACCTCACTTTTCTCAATTTGTGTTAAAATGTTGCATTACTAATATACCCTCGGCGGGGCATTCATGTCCTATGGACATATTTCTAGTTTTACCATACATTCACTAGCATCAGTTGAAAGGCTGTTCCATATGCCATAAATCACTAAAAAGCCTCATCTGACTTCATGTAAAATAGCAAATTGGTATCATATAGAGCAGTGGGGTTTTCTTTCTTTTTCCGTTTCTTGCAAACTGTTGCAATACAGGTAAATCTTCAATAAATGCATGTAAAAGCATAGATTGTACTGTATAATGGTTGCATTTCATTTCTGACTTTTTTTTCCAGATGTTTTACTTTTCAAATCTGTCATTTATTACATACGGTATTATCATTTAGAGAATTCTTGCTCCATTCTTTAGAATATTAGAAAAATATTTTAAAGAATGGAGCATAGCCAGTACATGTAATTTGGAATTGAATGAGGTAACAAAATTGCCAAAAAAGTACTACTGTAAATAGTGTCAGATATTTAAAGAAATAAATGAAGAAAATGAAAGTAATGAATGAAAGAAATACTGAGCATAATGTAGATATGAAATACAGCAATATTAACAGTGAAAACAAGAATGCAAATATTAACTTGGATGACAACATGTTTTGTAATTGTTATATCTCATAGCACTCTAGGTTAGTTGGAGTAAGATTTTTTTCACTTATATCTTGAACTCAATTGTTGTAAGCAATATTACTGCTAATTAAGTTATATTATTTCTAAAGAAAGAGATGAAAAAGGAAAATTTGTTATGGACTTAGATTTATCTCATGGTAAACTAAATCTTTTGGCTTCAAGTCTCGGTGTTTATTTACCAGTACTTGTATATGCATGGATATAAAATACGAGTGACACTGTTTTAAAGAGCAAGGTTCACTTAAAGCATATTTTGGCCCTGTGAATTTCTCAAAAATCAAAAATGCTTATCGTTTTAGTTGGCAATGCATTAAATATCACTTGTTGGCAATGCATTAAATATCACTTGGACCCTTGGTGACCGCATATCTACTAAAAATGAAGTAATTTTCTTGCTAGTCAATACATTATGACATCATGAATTGTGTCATTATTTCCATATCCTCTATATTTCTTCCAAAATGGCCAGAAGATGAAGCTGTTTTTCAGTATTCCATATACAGCACAACCTCTGATCCAAAATGTGTGATTATAAAATGAAAGAACTACTTCTGAAGATTATGAAACATATTTTAGTTTTTCGATTGAGGGGTGTGCTCATGCATAGTTTAATTCTTTGCTGAAGGTACTCAAATACACCTGTTTTCTGCGAAGTTCAAGAACATTGCAATTTCACACAGCCTGTTTTCCAATACCTGGACTCTTACAGTAAACTTTTTTATACGAAAAGAAAGCATTAAGTCTCTACTTTATATTGATGTTGAAAATGGGACAGAAGATATTAGTCAATAAATTGGTAAACCGTTAGGGCCATTTTAAGTATAAAGTGAACCTAGCTCTTTTGGGAATCAAGATTGAAAATATCAGTAACATTGAATTAAGTAATAACCAATACATGTACTAATATATACTTGTTTTCTTTCACAAATACTTTCAGGATGGGATATTCTACAGACAATTGATTCTCTTCTAAGGAAAGGTGGATATAAGGGACCAATAGACCATGAAGTGAGAAAATCACTTAAACTAACTCGTTATCGCAGTGAAAAATTGACATTAGGATATAACGACTATGTGGCCAATAAGCAGAATGGTCATGCATGATGCCGGTGAATTTTAGGATTCGGGCAGCACCACACCTTGATCATTGCAGTATAAAAGAAGAACAATAGCAGCATGAAAACAGCGTATTATAGAAGCATAAATGTATATGTCAGCATATGGTAAAAAGAAGATAAATAGATTCTTTGGTATGATTGGATAGAATTCTTATGTGTACTGGTTGTCTTTCTTTTGTTATAAATTGTAGTGATTTTACCCAGGGTTTGAAATGAGTATATTTCCTAATTAACATATAGAAAGTTTTCTCACCATGAATTTTAATATCACACAGATGTTGTGAAGTAATACTGTACGTATTTCTCAATGTCACTGGATTTATCTTGTAGATAATAGCAGATATCTTTTGATAGGGGTAGAGAATTGCCTATATATATGTATTTTTTTAGTAGTGAGTTTCATACTTGGATAGTTTTTTTCTTTATCATGTTACACCCTTCTTGAAGAACTTCCCCTAGCAGTGTTTGCATGCCTAGATAATTGAACAAGTGAATGGGTACCCATCAATAAGTCGGAGATGAAATCTTGTGAATATTTCTTTCTCAGTCCTTTCTGTAAACATTTTAAACAGAAGGATTGTAGTCCTCTCTACTTCTTTTATTTTAATTATTTTAGTTGTAGATCCTGAATCAATAGAAACTTTGAGTATCAGGAGTTGAGGCAGATTCATCAAAATTTCTGCTTGAAAACTCTGAACTAGAAAATTGACTTAAAATTGAAGGCAATTTTAGTGGTTTTTAAAAGGCAACATTTTAATGCTATATCCTGCTCAAAATCCTACTTCCACCTCCTCGTGGTGAGCAGGGGGCAACAGATTTATGATCTGGACAACGGAAGAGGTCACCCTTGGATGAATGTCAAATCTGAGGCTAATCATTTCTTTTAATATTAAATATTCAGGTTTATTTTTAATCATTTATTAAAGAAAAGTTGGGTAGAAGTTTGAACATTATTAGGGTGTACATGTACTACTATGGAGTGAGAAAAGAAATTATTGTTTCAGTTTAAAGGCTCTTTCATTATTAAATACATGATCTGAAATACACACACAAAAAATATTGTTTTAAATAAGTTCTTCTTAAAAAAAATGGATATGTATATATAAAGGATTTTTTTTTCATCAACAAAAGGGGGCCCACTATTTTAACTCAACTGAGCCAAAAGCTCAAGTTAGCTTTTCTGATCAAAATTTGTCTGACATTGTCAGCATCCTTGTTGTTGTTGAAACTTTTCACATTTTTATCTTCTTTTCCAGAACCACTGGATCAATTTCAACCAAGCTTGCCACAAATCATCTTCGGGTGAAGGGGATTCAAGGTCACACCCTATTTGAAGGGAGATAATTAAAAAATAGCAAAAATATTATGGCATCATAACTCTCATAAACCACTGAGCCAGAAAAGTCTATACTTAGGTGAATGCTTCCTTATATAAGTAGTATTAAAGGTCATATGAAACAGTTCTTAACACTAGGAGTTTACACTTTAAACGTAAAGACTGGTATGAAAGAAAGTCAAATTACGTTTAGTAAAAAAAAATTGCCTTTGCTTAACTGAAAAATGAAGACCTAAACTTGTCCACTTGATAAATTTGTTACCCGCTTATCGTTCTTGATTTCGTGTTTTTATGACGTCACAAAGACCCATTGATGTAAATAACGCATTAGATCTAGTGTGATTTTACCCTATTTTATTGAGTTAATTTTAGTCATTTTTGTGGGTATAAATGTGATTATGTTTTCAGATGAGCTATCTGATTCTAAAACACAGTTTACTCTATTTGAACTAATCGTTAATTAGACACAGCAACTGAAAATGAGAGCTTTTCATCGTAGGATGACCCTGATGAATACCCCGTAGTTCTAAATCAAGATTTTTCTCCTCCAACTATGATTAATTATTTTAAATTAATACTTCAGAAACAAAAGTCTTCTTATTTCTGTTTGATACGTATATGATACATGATGTTTTTTTTCCATTCCCAGTGAAATCGTATAATTAACAACAAAAAACAGTGTAATTAATTAATATTGACCTGAAGCTTCTTACGACAAAAAATTTAATGGGCATGCAAAATCTGTAAAATAAAGTTGTGTCATATATTGAGAGGGAAAAATATGTAGCTCAAGAGTACCCCCCCTTTTTTCCCCAAATAAACACGGGGATGATAATTAAAGTGGATCAATGAAAAATCGGCGTATTTGAATGCGCACTTTCTGCAATCTGAAACACGAGGACTAATGTAAAAACAATATAGAAATAGGGGTTTATGACGACATCATCGTAATTTTGCTGTCACAAGAAGCACGATTTTATTAAAAAAAAAAAAAAAGGCTCGAAACTTTCCGGCATTACGAGAGTGTACGTGTATATATACATGTACTGTAATGTTACGGTGCTGATACTTCTTACAGTTTGGCTGAGCAATTGCAGATTGAAAATACTCATACACTTCGTGCATAAATTGATCAGTTAAAAAAATCCATACCCCCATTATTTGCAAGACTGGATCTGAACAATTTTCAAAATTAATATTTTGACAGTTCATTTTTTTTTTTAAATCAGGCTAATCTGTGTTAAAATAAAATGATACAAATTTGAACAATTCGGTCTGTAAAAAAGTGGATAGAATTTCGTTTAATGTCTGACTTTTTAAAATTATTACGATAATATAGTTACAGTGTTACATGTACACTGTATATGTACCAACTTTTTGGTAGGAAAAAAATACGGAGAGAGAGAGAGAGTCATCGAGACAGGGAAAACCAGAGAGAGAAGAGGAAAAGTGATTAAGAAAGGAGGAAAGCGAGAAAGCGATGGAATCATTTCATTTCCCATAAATAAATGAAATCATTTATATGCAGGTTTAGTTTCAATTTTACACACCGCGGTCAATCGAATTCAGCTAGGCGCGTACTACCGAGTACATAGATAGCATCGTCTAATCATGGCTTAAAAATTTTAATCAGAAAACAAATCATCAATATTCTTATGTAAGAAATTTATTCAATTGTAAATTATTTGACAGCGTCTATATACAGTTACTCGAGTACAGATCCCCGCTCTTTGTCGTATCGTTTCTGTCGATTGAATTTAAGTGTCGAAGAAAGACAATAAATTACACAGACAAAACATACTAAAATCTTGCAAATATGCAATAGGATGTGAAAAGACACATACTATCTTGTTTGAACATCGTATATTTATGCGACGTTTTAGCCCAGATAATGATATTTCTTAAAAATTATGCTGCAAAAGTGTTAGTACTGAATGTAGTGACTGGGTCTTACCGACGTCATAAGCAAGGGAGATAAGCCGCACTAGTTGAAGTTCATTTCTGCAGTCAAGTAATTTTGATCGACTCTGCTGCCACTAACTTGCATAAAAAATCCAAAATGTAATTTCAGGCTTATTAAAGTAGCTCAGATGAACTCATTTCCGTATACAACCAAAAATGCTCTGGACATTGTTTCATATGACCTTTAAAGGTTGTTCAAATCATGGTCCCTGGGGGTAGGAGAAGCCCACAAAAGGGGGTGAAAGTTGCATGTAGAAATATATAGGAAATATCTTTAAAAATTGTACTCTCAAGAGCAGCAGTGTTTCGGTTGTTCAAGTCATGTCTCTCAGGGGTGGGAGGGGGGCATGATAGGGGATTAAATTTTTACATAGGAATAAATAAGGGCATTTTTTTATTTTGGAAATCAGGAAAAAATTCTAGCAATTCTACCACACTAAATCATATAAATATACAAACATTACCTAGTTGTGTGGATTCAAGTTTATTCCTGTGATTGAGTCAGGGAAATGATATAGCTAAACCACTGGGGATCATATTTTACACAATGCATGGATATAGAAAAAGGATCTTTCAAAAATCCCCTCCTCCAGAAGAGCAAGACCATGTTTATTCAGGATACAGGTTTAGTTATGTCATGACCCTTTGAGGATAGAGTGGGACCGCAATACATTTTCTTGATGCAGAGTTTTTAGCTCACCTGAGCTGAAAGCTCAAGTGAGCTTTTCTGATCACATTTTGTCCGGCGTCCGTCTGTCTGTCCGTCTGTCTGTCTGTCTGTAAACTTTTCACATTTTCGACTTCTTCTCAAGAACCACTGGGCCAATTTCAACCAAACTTGCCACAAAGTATCCTTGGGTAAAGGGGATTCAAGTTTGTTCAAATGAAGGGCCACGCCCTCTTTCAAGGGGAGATAATTAGGAATTACTGAAAAAATAATGGCATCATTTAAAAATCTTCTTCTCAAGAACCATAGGGCCAGGAAAGATGAAACTCATGTGGAAGCATCCTTAGGTAGTGTACATTCAAGTTTGTTCAAATCATGACCCCCGGGGGTAGGGCGGGGCTGCAATGGAGGATCAAAGTTTTACATAGAAATATATAGGAAAAATCTTTAAAAATCTTCTTCTCAAGAACAGCAAAGCCATGATGAGTCATATTTATATGGAAGCATCCTCAGGTAGTGTAGATTCAAGTTTGTTCAAATCATGACCCCTGGGGGTAGGGTGGGGCCACAATGGAGGATCAAAGTTTTACATAGAAATATATAGGAAAAATCTTTAAAAATCTTCTTCTCAAGAACAGCAAAGCTATGATTGGTCATATTTATATGGAAGCATCCTCAGGTAGTGTAGATTCAAATTTGTTCAAATCATGACCCCCGGGGATAGGGCGGGGCTGCAATGGAGGATCAAAGTTTTACATAGAAATATATAGGAAAAATCTCTAAAAATCTTCTTCTCAAGAACAGCAAAGCCATGATTGGTCATATTTATATGGAAGCATCCTCAGATAGTGTAGATTCAAGTTTGTTCAAATCATGACCCCTGGGGGTAGGGCGGGGCTGCAATGGAGGATCAAAGTTTTACATAGAAATATATAGGAAAAATCTTTAAAAATCTTCTTCTCAAGAACAGCAAAGCCATGATAAGTCATATTTATTTGGAAGCATCCTCAGGTAGTGTAGATTCAAGTTTGTTCAAATCATGACCCCCGGGGGTAGGGCGGGGCCACAATGGAGGATCAAAGTTTTACATAGAAATATATAGGAAAAATCTTTAAAAATCTTCTTCTCAAGAACAGGAAAGCCATGATGAGTCATATTTATATGGAAGCATCCTCAGGTAGTGTAGATTCAAATTTGTTCAAATCATGACCCCCGGGGGTAGGGCGGGGCTGCAATGGAGGATCAAAGTTTTACATAGAAATATATAGGAAAAATCTTTAAAAATCTTCTTCTCAAGAACAGCAAAGCCATGATGAGTCATATTTATATGGAAGCATCCTCAGGTAGTGTAGATTCAAATTTGATCAAACCATGGCCCCCGGGGGTAGGGCGGGGCCACAATGGAGGATCAAAGTTTTACATAGAATTATATAGGAAAAATCTTTAAAAATCTTCTTCTCAAGAACAGCAAAGCCATGATGAGTCATATTTATATGGAAGCATCCTCAGGTAGTGTAAATTCAATTTTGTTCAAACCATGACCCCCAGGGGTAGGGCGGGGCCACAATGGAGGTTCAAAGTTTTACATAGAAATATAAAGGAAAATATCTTCTTCTGAAGAACTGTAAACCATGATTAATCATTTTGATATGGAAGCATCCTCAGGTAGTGTAGATTCAATTTTGTTCAAATGATGACCCCCAGGGGTAGGGTTGGGCCCAATGGTGGAAGGAAAGTTTTACATAAGAAAATATAGAAAAAATATTTCTTCTCAAGAACAGAAAAGCTATGTTTAGTCATATTGATATGGAAGCATCCTCAGGTAGTGTAGATTGAAGTTTGTTCAAACCATGACCCCCGGGGATAGGGTGGAGCCACAATGGAGGATCAAAGTTTTACATAGAAATATAAAGGAAAATATCTTCTTCTGGAGAACAGAAAAGCTATGTTTAGTCATATTGGTATGGAAGCATCCTCAGGTAGTGTAGATTCAATTTTGTTCAAATGATGACCCCCAGGGGTAGGATGGGGCCCAATGGGGGATGGAAAGTTTTACATAAGAACATATAGAAAAAATATTTCTTCTCAAGAACAGAAAAGCTATGTTTAGTCATATTGATATGGAAGCATCCTTAGGTAGTGTAGATTCAAGTTTGTTCAAATGATGACCCCTGGGATAGGGAGGAGCCACAATGAGGGATCAAATTTTTACAAAGGAATATTTGGGAATTTTTTTAAAAAAAATCTTCTCAAGTACAACAAAGCCATTTGTTATATTGAGATGGAAGCATCATCAGGTAGTTTAAAATTCAAGCCCCCCCCCCCCCCCCCCCCCCAAGTCTTTTCAATACTGAACTGATTGTGCTTTTGCCTAGCCAATGTGCTCAGGTGAGCGATGTGGCCCATGGGCCTCTTGTTACTGATACTCTGGAACCCCTTCCCCCCTTCTGATGAACATTCTCTAAAACTTCAGGCCATTGAAGGGTTATGTGGTAAAAATTTTCATGTAAATGAATAAGAAAAAAGTGTTCTGAAGAACAACAGAGCCAAGTATACTCAGGTGAGGGTTGTGGCCATGGGCCTCTTGTTTATCTTTCACCCTGGTCATTTTATGCTTACAACTCTTAAAAACTAATTCTCAGACAATTGATCACAGTTATCATTTTATTATCTTATTTTTAGACCTTGAATCTCACTCATGTTTTAATTAGGATTTTAATTTTTTTTTGGAAGTTAACCAGAGGACAAACCATATGCTGTGTGATGAAAAAATGTGTAAAATTATATGCCTGTCATGAGTGACAATGAGTTTGAGATGTTGAAGTTTTAAGTCAGTAGTATGAAATATTGCAGTGGTACATGTATAGCTCATGGGAAATATTTGTCCTTTTCTTCATGGAAAAAAAATTGATGTTGTTCAATGCTATAAGCATTCAAAGTTCATGTAAGTGAAATGTTCTTTTTAATTAAAATTCAAAGTGACTACATAATAAAGTAAATAAAAATCAAGAAGATAACATTTTCCCCAGTATATTCTATCAAAAGGATGTGTAAATAAGTGTCATATACATAAAATAAATGGCAAATGATCAAAGGGATTAACTACTCAATTAGCAATCTGAGTCAGGTTACTGCTTCAAATTGGCATTTTACAAAGGCCTTCAGATCACTTTAACCTGACTGACATACTAGGGGGATAAAAAAAAAAGGACTTTGTTATACCCCCAGTACGTCAGTCAGGTTTAAGTGAACTGAAAGCCTGTGACATTTGAAAACAATGACTGATTTTTTAGCTAAAGTAAAAATTATCTAAATAGATCGACTGAATAATGTGAAATCTGTAAATAAGGCTTCATCTATTTTTTTTTTTTCGGTTATAAATATGTTTCCATATCAGCTGAAGAGAAATTATTATCACTGCACACATCTTTGGTGTGTATATCGAGTACCAGGTATGCACATGAGGGATATTCAATTTTTTTTATTGCACAAGTGGGACATGATCTTTTAATGTTTTCATGAATGCTAAGCATGAGTGAACGAAAAGAAAACCTGCCTTGCAATTGAATCCAAGTAAAACACATTGATTTTTTTGTCTATACATTTCCTCTGTTCTACTTTGACCCTTTTAGCTGTCTCTTATTGAAATTCAAAACAATATTGCACAGTGAATTTATGTCTAGCAGAATGATGCAAAAGAGAAGGAACTCAATAAATTTGAACAATTAGTCAATTTTGATTTAAACTTATGGTAATTTTAACATGAAAATATGAAGTACTGAAAAATTTAAGCATGGAAAAAGTAGTTCTGGTTTTTATTATAACACTTTAGTCATTACACTGTGAAAACATCTGTGGATATATCAATTTTATTCAACAGATAAATTGCTGTAGATCATTGTTTAAAGTGTACCAGTAATAAAAAGAGTTATTTCTAGTTTTTCTAACATTCTTATTCTCTAACTCTCTGACCTAATTAATCTAAAACATTTTTATTAAACAAAATTGTATTAAAAGATATGTACTGGGGAAGATCTCAAAATCTTAGGTAAAATTGTAATATTTCTTTAAAAAATCGAAGTTTTCATTAAATAAAAATATCAAATGGAATGATACTCTGCTATAGCACAGTGCCTCTGTGACCTTGACCCAGATTTGCTATTTGACAAAGAAGGGTGTGGCTTATAATTACACCTCAGGGATCAAATTTTCATGTTTTTATTGAAAGTCATTGAATTTTGATGATTATTGTGATAATAATGACATGGTAAGATCAGAATTTATTGTATTAATAAAGGATTACTTTTATTTTGGTTACTGTTGATTTCTTGTATACTTTTGCTGAAGTTTTTCTCATTTTAAAGAATACTTTTTGAAAGGACGTAAAGTAGGACAATTTTAATATTTTGAATTCATTTTGTGTTTTATTACAAGAAATGTCAGTTAAGGGGTTGTAAATTTAATGATTTATTTTCTCAAAATACTTTTTTTTTTGATTCTCAGAAGTCGATTCCTTGACAAGAAATTCAATTAATGTATAATCAGTCAATTTGATTAAAACATTGCTAGTGTATATTATTATTTCAATATCTCAAGACATAATACTTATAACAGCCTTCACTGGAGGTTTTTTTCCTAATGTATTACTAGATATAAAAGCAGCACAACTTATCATATTGTAAATGATGTTCTGTGGTCTCTATTGGTGTTAATTTATTTTGTTTATAATTTCACGGAACTTTTACCACTGATTAACAAGTACACCAAGTGTACAGGTATTTGGAATAGCAATAAAGCTCTTATCAAATGCATCAATATTATGAAGTCAGTTTTGTGTAGTTTTTCCAACCTTGGTGTGTTCACAATGTGTGTGCATTGAAACTAGTTTATCTGAGCTTGTCATGTGACTCCTATGACAAAATAATGTTGAAAGCATTTTAACTGTGTATGTTCAGCAAAAAGTACTGGATATTTGTTTGAGTAGAGAGAAAATTTAAACTTGATTCCATCCAAATGTTGCAGATACTCTGCACATATTAAAATAATGAGCATGTCCTATTATTACAATGATATTTGAAGCGGCGATATGCATTACAAGTCTAAGGCAAGCATATCTAAAGCTCATGATTTTATATTTTTTAATTGTATTTAATCATTATATATATATATATATTGTATTGTGTAGTCATCATTCAATAAATTCAATAAGATACTATAATATTGTGATTTGAACTTGACTAAATTGATTAGAATGTACTCATCAGTGGTGACACAGTGGCATAGTAATAGACCTAGAAAGAGTTTCCATAAATCAGAATACAGTTTAACTTTGGTATCTTGAACACAGATATCTTGAATACCATGGATATGTTGAAGTCATTTTGAAGTCCCAACTGCTTATTCTTTAAGTATGTTACCCTGGATATCTCGAATCCTTGGTTATTTCGAAGTATTTTCTCAGTTCCTTTGAGTTCGAGATAACAAGGTTTGACTGTATTATATGTTTCTCATTATAAGTTTACCTGGCATTTTAAGGTTTCTTGTTTAAAACAATAATTATAGCTGAATGGGTATAGTAATGCAACTGTACTTTTACATCTTGCCAACAAATGCATAGTTTACATGTATGCTATACCAGCTGCAATTCTTAAAAGACCATCATCTTTTTAGCCTGCTAGATCAGAAACATATTTTGGTCGGTCCTTTTCTTTATATGCATGTCTGTGACTTCATTTGAGGGCCTCAAGCATATAGAAGAAAAATTCTTTCCCTTATAAACGGAAGAGTTCTGGGTCATAAAAAGTTTTCTTCGGTTGACTTAAAGGGGCTTGGACACAGATTTGAAGTTAGTATTTTCTCAAATTTTCTGTATAATATCATGACTTATATATTTCAATAGCATTTCACACGAAAATATAATTAAAAACTTATTTTATCTGGAAATTATTTGAACTACGAATTCCTGGACGCGTTTGATTAACACATCCTTGCACTTTCAAAAATTTTATCTTTATCCTTAATATTTAAGAAAAGAAGCGATTTTATTGTGTATTAATGAAAAACATTACATCTATAATCCAGAAAATTCAGAGTAGAAATGTGTGAAAGCAAACCCCCTCACTAATATTGTCAGCCCGTGCTCAGTGTTGAGTACAGAGTTTAACAAATTGAATACACCCGTGAAACGTAAACTGTTTTTGTAAACAGGGCGCGAGCTCTGTTATTGTTACTGTTTTCAATTCACCGGGTGTATTCAATTGTTAAAGTCTGCACACACCACTGAGCACGGACTGACAATACTGTGAGTGGGTTTTGCTTTCGAACATTTCTACTCTGAATTTTCTGGATTATAGTTTTAATAATTTTCATTAACACACAATAACATTGCCACTTTTCTTAAGTATTAAGAACAAAATTAAAATTTGTTAAAGTGCAAGGATGTGTTAATCAAACGCACCCAGAAATTTTAAGTTTCAATAACTTCGAGATGAAATAAGATTTTTATTATATTTTAGTATGAAATGCTATAGCAACATATAAGTCATGAAATTATACAGAAAATTTGAGAAAATATTAACTTCAAATCTGTGTCCAAGCACCTTTAATAGTGTCAATTGAGAACATAGCGGTAAATATTAAAATTAACAGAATTTTTTTATGCCCCCGGATCGAAAGATCCCGGGGGTATATTGTTTTTGTCCTGTCTGTCTGTTTGTCTGTTTATCTGTTTTTCTGTTTGTCCGTTTGTCTGTTGTCAACTTTAACCTTGCCCATAACTTTTGATTGGTTGGAGCTATGACTTTCATATTTCACATGTGTATTCCTTGTGACAAGACCTTTCTTTGGATTCCATCATATTTGACCTTTTGACCTTGACCTTGGAGTTTGACCCACTTTTGCAAAATTTTATGAGACTTTAACCTTGGCCATAACTTCTGAACAGTTGGTGCTTGGGGTTTTAAACTTCACATGTGTATTCTTTGTGACAAGGCCTTCCTTTGGATACCAACAACTTTGACCTTTTGACCTTGACCTAGGAGTTTGACCTACTTTTGAAAAACTTTAACCTTGGCCATAACTTTTGAACAGTTGGTGCTTAGGGTTTCATACTTCACATGTGTATTCCTTGTGACAAGACCTTCCTCTGGATATCAACCACTTTGACCCTTTGACCTTGACCTAGGAGTTTGACCTACTTTTGAACAACTTTAACCTTGGCCATAACTTTTGAATGGTTGGAGCTAGGGCTTTCATACTTCACATATGTAATCCTTGTGACAAGACCTTCCTTTGGATACCAACCACCACTTTGACCTTTTGACCTTGACCTAGGAGTTTGACCTACTTTTGAAAAACTTTAACCTTGGCCATAACTTTTGAATGGTTGATGCTAGGGCTTTCATACTTCACATATGTAATCCTTGTGACAAGACCTTCCTTTGGATACCAACCACTTTGACCCTTTGACCTTGACCTAAGAGTTTGACCTACTTTTGAAAAACTTTAACCTTGGCCATAACTTTTGAATGGTTGGTGCTAGGGCTTTCATACTTCACATATGTAATTCTTGTGACAAGATCTTCCTTTGGATACCAACCACTTTGACCTTTACCTTGACATTTGACTTTTATTTAAAAAACTTTAACCTTCGCCATAACTTTTGAACAGTTGTATCTAGGTCTTTCAAATTTCACAGGTGTATTCCTCGAGACAAGACCTTTCTTTGGGTATCAACATTTTTTATCTTTTGGCCTGGATTTTGACTTGCATTTGAAGAAACTTTAACCTTCGCCATAAGCTGCCATACGGGGGCATCAGTATTTCACAAACACATCTTGTTCTGATATTTAGTTGTATCTGTTGAGCAAAAAAAATATTTCTTTGGATAAAAATGTTAATATTTAACAACATAAATTCAACATAATGTAATGATCAATTCCTACATGTATGGTATCAAGTCTAATGAGGCCTATGGGCCTTAACAGTCACCTGAGTATAATACAACCCTGAGCATAGAAGATTTTCAAAGAATAAAAGCATTTTCACGATACATATCAATAGTCCTCAGAATCCCTGACCCAGGGGCCAGAAATTTCTCAATTTTGGAAGAGGCACCCTTTCTCCTATTTATGCACATACTTATCTGCTAAATACCCAGGAGTAGAGAGGAAGAATACCCAGGAGTAGATAGGAAGGTTTCTTTTTTTTAAAAAATCATGCATTCAATGTATAATGATTAGAGCCCCATCCTAACACCAGAACCCCTGACCCAAGGGCCAGAAATTTCTCAATTTTGGAAGAGACACCCTTGCATATTATAACCATATACTTAGTTTGTATGCTTACCCAGGATTTTCAAAGAAATAATGCATTTTCACTATGTGATCAATAGAGACCCACCCTGACTCCAGAATCCCTGACCCTGGGGCGATGAATTTTACAATTTTGGCACAGGGCTCTGTTCTTATTACAATCATGTCATCAGTTTGACTACATGATGTCCAGGAGTAAAGCATGACAATGGAGGAAAATAGATATCAGAGTTATTCAGGTGACCTAAAAATCAAACTTGACGTGGATTAATTATTGTGGGTTTTATAGTGTGACAAAAGAGAATTTATACTTTATTTTTTAAAGAAAAATTAGCTGTCTATTCTGTTAAAAAAAATCATTCTTTTAAACAATATACAGTATTTTTTTTTTTACTTAATGAGCAGTTATCCCTCTATCAAAATTAAAACATTTATTTACTTTTCCCGTTCTAGGCTCAGGTTTCAAATATATATACGTCTCTGAGATTCTTATTTTTTTTAGCTCACCATGGATGACAAGCATGCACAACTGTGTGATTATAATGAGCAGATAACCCTCTACAAAGATTTTGAAATTCATTTCCCCCTTTGAGTTAAGGCCCCAAGTCCAATAAACATAGATGAAAACGACACTGGATTACATGTGGACATTTGAAACTTTCGTTACCAAAACTTGATGTTTAAGTCTATGCTATTTAGCATGTGCACTGTTTGTCATAAGACATTATGAAAAATACCAGCATTACAATCCACTTGACCTTGCCCTTTGACCTACTTTGCAAAAAATACAATGAAGCTACAAAGCAGGCGACACATGCGTTCCTTGGAACACTCTAGTTTTTATGCTTAATTTGACTACGGATTATTCCGTCTACCTGGTCAATATAGAGGGCTCACGGTGGGTGTGATCGGTCGACAGTGGATGCTTGCTCCTCCTAGGCACCTGATCCCACCTCTGAAAATTTCCAGGGATCCGTATTTTATCTCCTGTTCACAGATTAATATTGTATATATTTTTTTAGATTGATCATTGTTCACTATCTTTATCTATTTCATAATTGTCCATGTGCTAATACCCTGCTGCACAGCGCGGTGATGGCCAACACAATAAATGAAAAATTTTGTTGTGTCATTCGCAGCTGTAGCATATAACAAATTTTCTCTGCTCTACCAACCTTTCAATTTTATTTATCACTTTTGGCATTTTAATTTATCCGGAAACTCATAACGTTTTGCGCTCATATCCATGCGAGGATCTGGGAAGGGGGGATCTGCCCCCTCCTTTCCGGGATTTTCAGTTATTTTAAAAATATTTATGTAAATAAAAGAATTACCTTGAACTTCCCCTAGGAATCATGAATCCCTCTTAAAATGGTAAGAAGATTTATGTATGAATTATAAAGTGTCTTCTCGTACCTTGAACCCCCCATAAGAAACAAGAGTCCTTTGCTTGTCAAAAAATTTCTGATTCTGACATCTTTAAGAGTTCATGTGAAACCCCCCTGAAAAAAAATCCTTGATCCGCACTTAATATCTTTGACATCCCAATGTCATGGATTATTCCCTTCAAACCTTTTTTCTTAAATTGCTTGCCTTCGTCATTTTCACTGGAAAGTCATTCCGACTCAGAAATCATGCATTAAAAAAATTGCTATTTTTTCCCCTAAAATTATTTGCAAGTCTATTGATCATGTTGATTACTACAAAAATGTGAAGACATGCATTGAGTTAAGAGGAGTCATAAGTTTGACTCTAGAAGGAAATTCTATGATGAGAAATTTTGCATAATTTGATTATTGATGCTAAAATGTGTTTGCGTTTGTAAGAAGGGGTATAACTGCACCTATGAAAGCTAATCATGAGGTTAAATTTTACTTTTAAAATCAATCAAATTCAGGAACTTCTGGGGGCAAACTGGGCCCCCACCAGGACTTTGCCCTGGACCCACTGGGGGTCTTAAGGTGGCCCCTAGACCCCCTTTCTCTGAGGGAAAAAAATCAGCCCCTAAACCAAATTCCTTAGGATCTGCCCCTGCCCGCTCCACGGAAATTTATCCATTCCATATTTTAAAGGAGGCCTACACAATTTTAATGTCAAGCCACGATTGCTATATGCCCAACATAAACACCGGAAGTTACGTTGGTGCAGCAGAAAAAGAAAGTGCATGAACTCTGTCTCGGTGTTTGAGTGATCGTGAAGACTGGAGCTGGCCAGGGTACGTTTTTTAAATGATTCACTTTACTCAGGCTTGATTTTAGATGTATTCAAGACGTTGACTAGCCTTGTAGAAAATCTACCTCCTTTAGTCGTCGTTGTGTCAGTCAGTAGGTCAGCTGTGTGCCAATGTTGCAATCGAGACCCTGCAGCGTTGTATCTCAGGTGTCATAAAATTCGTGTGATGATTAGCATTATTTGTTAAAAAAAATGACTTTTGAATAATTTGATGTTTACTTTTGTTATATCATGGACTGTTCTAATTAGGTCAAAGCTGTAAAATTTGCATGCTCAACATGTAACATGCTTCACATACCCTATATGTAAGTGAGATGATTTAAGGGAAAGTATACTGGTACCACAGGCACTTGTTTCATACATTATGATAGTTTTCTACTATATGATGTAATTTCGTATTTTACTTCAGAAATACCAAGCCCATGCAAGCATTTTGCAGGTATATCGGTACTCAGAAAAAGTATGGCAATATGATATTTTTTATCAACGAATCACAATATACCAGAATATGGATAATATTTTGCAACCCTAATATATAGATAATCCAGAATGAACATTTGAGTAAAACATTTCATCAGTTAATTGCATGTATGATCAGCTAGGCTGTCAGGTTTTTCATCCCCATATGATTTTAAGAAATATGCCTGAACTGCCACAGGACTGCCATTGGGTGTTCCAAATGATAGATCTAATTAGAGATTCATGTCACAGAAAAAGATATGTGTAGTCAATGTAAAAAGATTGATCGATAGATGATAGTTATTCATAAACAAAACATTTGTGTGAACAAGTTTTCCTTGCACACAAACACTGACATCATGCGCATACTAGTATCTTCATATCAGGGGTTGATCAAGAAATTTGATTATGGGAGTCTGATCAAAAAAAAAAAAACTTCCTCCAGAAAAGTTTGACAAGTGATGAGTAAGCAGACAACATTTTGTCAATTAAAAGAAGGGAAGGGTCAAGCCCCCCCCCCCCCCCCAAAAAAAAAATTGTAATTCACCTCAACAGAGCTAGCAGTGTTGGATATGATATTGATGTATCACCTATTTAATTTGGTTCCATATGATACTAATACATTTTTTGAGTATCAAATCATTTTTCATAGTTTTAAGATAAAAACAAGATGTGTTTGTGAAACACTGATGCCCCCGTATGGCAGCTTATGTCGAAGGTTAAAGTTTCTCAAATGCAAGTCAAAATCCAGGCCAAAAGATAAAAAATGTTGATACCCAAAGAAAGATCTTGTCTCGAGGAAAACACCTGTGAAATTTGAAAGACCTAGATACAACTGTTCAAAAGTTATGGTGAAGGTTAAAGTTTTTTAAATAAAAGTCAAACGTCAAGGTCAAGGTCAAAGTGGTTGGTATCCAAAGGAAGATCTCGTCAGAAGGATTACACATGTGAAGTATGAAAGCCCTAGCACCAACCATTCAAAAGTTATGGCCAAGGTTAAAGTTTTTCAAAAGTAGGTCAAACTCCTAGGTCAAGGTCAAAGGGTCAAAGTGGTTGGTATCCAAAGGAAGGTCTTATTACAAGGATTACATATGTGGAGTATGAAAGCCCTAGCATCAATCATTCAAAAGTTATGGCCAAGGTTAAAGTTTTTCAAAAGTAGGTCAAACACCTAGGTCAAGGTCAAAAGGTCAAAGTCGTTGGTATTCAAAGGAAGGTCTTGTCAAAAGGATTACATATGTGAAGTATGAAAGCCCTAGCTCCAACCATTCAAAAGTTATGGCCAAGGTTAAAGTTTTTCAAAAATAGGTCAAACTCCTAGGTCAAGGTCAAAAGGGTCAAAGTGGTTGATATCCAGAGGAAGGTCTTGTCACAAGGAATACACATGTGAAGTTTGAAACCCTAAGCACCAACTGTTCAAAAGTTATGGCCAAGGTTAAAGTTTTTCAAAAGTAGGTCAAAGTCCAAGGTCAAGGTCAAAAGGTCAAAGTGGTTGGTATCCAAAAGAAGGCCTTGTCACAAAGAATACACATGTGAAGTTTGAAACCCCAAGCTCCAACTGTTCAGAAGTTATGGCCAAGGTTAAAGTCTCATAAAATTTTGCAAAAGTGGGTCAAACTCCAAGGTCAAGGTCAAAAGGTCAAATATGATGGTACCCAAAGAAAGGTCTTGTCACAAGGAATACACATGTGAAATATGAAAGTCATAGCTCCAACCAATCAAAAGTTATGGGCAAGGTTAAAGCTGACAACAGACAGACAGACAAACAGACAAACAGACAAACAAACAGACAAACAGACAGACAGGACAAAAACAATATACCCCCGGGATCTTTCGATCCGGGGGCATAAAAATATCCTGAATTTTCTCTTTTGTTTTGCAGTTTTACATTAATTCACTTAGTGCACATGGACCTCTAATATTGATTTAAAGTCTGTGACAGTCTAGTGAGTCAACTATAGCCTCTTTTTTTTTTTTTTTTTTGGTTTGTGTTGTAATATCTTTTGGTTTAATTATTGAAATTGTTCAATGTACATGTTCAGATAAACCCTAATTCTTGTACAATTTTTATTTTCTCATTTTCAACAAGGTTAAGTAAAAACAATAACAAATCAAAGTACTGAAAGTACTGAAAGCCGGGCTTTAATATTGATTGATTGATTGTATGTTGTTTTACGTCCCATTCGAGAATCTTTCACTCATATAGAGACGTCACCATATACCGGTGAAGGGCTTCAAATTTTGACCTTTACTCGGCACTCAGGGCCATTGAGCAGTGAGGGATCTTTATCGTGCCAACGCCTGCCGTGACACGGGGCCTCGGTTTTTAGGGTCTCATCCGAAGGACCCGCAACTTTCACTTCAAAGTGCCGAGCGCATGGCGAAGGAACAGTTGCTACCTATTTTTTATCGACTTAGGTCTGTCGCGGCCGAGATTCGAACTCACGACCTCCCGATCACGGAGCGAGCGCTCTACCGACTGAGCTACCGTCAACGGTCCGGGCTTTAATATGTTCGAGTGTATTGTCTAATCCTAAATAAGTACATATTTGAAAATCTTTCTTTCTGACCATTGATATTTAACAGGTAGAGTTTGTATGATTATGATTAACAATAACCCATCTACCAATAATTTACGTTCCAGAACCCAACGTTAAGACCCCAGGATAGGACTTGGTGATATTTTTAATGAAAATACATTTATACCTTTCTAAACATTAAGCTCACAATGGTTATGCATGGTAACAGTGCACTTTGAGTGGTTTTGCTGATTCATACAGGCACATATATAGTATTGGAGGAGCTAGGGGTGTCACCATTTTTCAAACATAAACTTTTACTATGGACAATGTACATTGAATTATTAGGTTGATTGACTCTTCGCAATCAAATTTAAATTGGAACCTTCATCTCACTCTTCGTAATATAAACCAGGTATTTATCACGAGCGACGAACAGATTTACTAAAAGCAAAATGGATAATCTAATTTTAATTAGATTGTACCATCATTTTATTGTAGCATATTAAAAGTACGGCAATTTGGTAATGAATTAATGAAATTCGAAATGTGAAAGTAAGTTGTAGCCCACCCCTACTCCTTCTCCAACGGAATATGATTTTCAGGTTTGGACAATTCTCCTTTTTTCTGATAATGATACTACATGCCTGTATTAATCAGAAAAGAAATATTCTTTATTTTTGGTCCTCTAGGAAACCAGCTGCACGAAAATTACAATTACCTAATCTTTATGACATGAATATGAGTCTCTAGAGTTCTAGTTCCAGGTTCGGCCATAATGGTCATTGCCTGAGAAAATCATGATCATGTATTCAGGTCGTTATGGCTCGTACATAGATGGCTCTTCATTCTGAACAGGAAGTTTTGAAGCAAAGACTAACCAACTTTTTCTGAAAAATTATAATGTGTTGTACTTAGATAAAGACTAATGAACATTTTTATATGTTGTTTTCTTTTAATTATATATTAACATAAACGATTTTTATTTCCCAGCACCCTTGACAGCTTGCATGTGTTTTAAGACTTTTTTTTTGGAATGCGCGCGCACGCTCAATATACTGTAAAGCGCTTTGGGAGCACATCCGAGATGAATCCAAGGTGAGAAGTCTCGAACAAAATTTTCACATTCAAAACATACCATTGACTTTTCACTAAAAATTTGATCTGAATTTGTAAGCATAAAATTTTTTTTCGACGCTAAATTGATTGTTAAATGGGTATAAATAATTTATATATTATACATAAACATATTCACATGAAATTTCTATCTTAAAGTTTACATTTTTATTTATTTATATTCCATGCTTCACAGAATATAAATCTTTATCCCAGTCATTTAAATTAATACTATTAAATTAAAATATTAACCAAATGGAATCGCATTGTTTATTTCATATTATGAAAGAAAACAAATAGTTTTGAACTTCATTTACATCACCTTTACACAAGATCTTAGTAGCTCGCGTGGCGCAGTGGTAAGAGCGTCTGCTCTAAAGTCGCGAAGTAAGGAGTTAATCCTTATGTTGCGGGTTCGAATCCCACTGTGGGACGTGGAGACCGGTCCTTCCGTTGAGACCGTATAAACCGAGGCCCCGTGTCGCAATAGGTGCTTGCACGAAAAAGATCCCTCACTGCTCAATGGCCGTAAGTGCCGAGTATAGGACAAAATTTGGAGCTCTCCACCGGCAAGTGGTAGTGTCTCCATATGAGTGAAAAAATTCTCGAGAGGACGTTAAACAACATACAAACAAACAAACACAAGATCTTAACCATCATAAAGATTTTTGTTCGAAATTATTTATTAGAAAGGAGAAAGTTATTTTAATTGCATTCAGGGTTATCGAAGTAATACCGTATTTTCAAACCCTTTTCTTTAAACGCATTCAAATTTTAACTTTTTTATTTGAGTAGTAATATATTGAAAATATTACAGCATTACTAGTATTACAACTGTAAGATTTTTACATACATATATCATTAGGCTAAAAAAAAATTGTTTGTTTCCGGTTATACCCGACTGACCTCCTACACATTTTTTTTTCAGAAAATTACGAGTATCTGTAACTGTCTCTTTGTTTTACGAATTCGTAATGGCGGCGCACTTGTTTGCTGCAAGTAGTCGGTGTTCGCTGTTATTTTATGCCGTTAATATAATCATAAAATCATCATCTTTTTGCAATTATTTTGAAAGGAAAAATTTAATAAATTGTCTCCTGTTAAGCCGTTTTCACAAGATCAACCCTGAAAATATCAGCAGGAATTAACACGGTATCGTACCAAATTACATCTGATAAATGACCACCGATGTTTTTAAAATTCATTATTACATTAAATTTCTTGCCATTCAAGACACCTTAATGCTATACTGATCTTTAAAAAACAATTACAGATATCACGACATTGTCAGTGAGCTTACTGTTTATACATGCTTCACGGATGTAAATTCAGACTAATTATACAATGTACTATAATATCAGTAAACGAACAATAAATGTCATACAATTTTTTTTAATTCTACCAATAACATATGGCTAGTGAGGAGAATATATAAGTCATTTGTTTTATTTAATGTCACTAATTTAAACATTTAAGGTCACTTATTTTAACTTTTAAGAAAACAATTAATTTTTTACAAAAAATGTTTGTCTGTCAATTGCCAAACTTTTTTTTAAAAGATTGTTGAACCATATGGTTTGCTGATTTTTCTTTAGATATATTTTAATTAGAATTAATTTTAAAAAAATATATTCATATTGGTTTAATAATTTATGTAATTCATAATTAAAGAAATGCACATATTTTTAGAGATATTCTTAAAGTTTCAAACAAACAGTCCTTTTATCGCCGACTAGATACACCAGATACACCATGTACAATTGCCAGGCGACCTAATTCAGGCATATCGCACATTAATTAATTCTTTAAACTCCAATTTACTTATCTATTTATTTGCTGAAAGACAAAACAGAGAATATAACCACTCACTTAACATCGACGAAAACGATATGAAATATAGGCAACCTGTCGAAAAGCCCGCGCTTATTGAAAATAGTTCGCTTACAATCTGCATTCAGTAGCGTATGTGCACAAATTGTTATATCACGATTACCCTAATAAAGTAAATACAATTTAATTCTGAAACAAAAATATTGATCAATTAACAATTCCGTAGATTGAGATGTAAAATATATTTGTTTAAGTATCGTCTTTCAATGTGACTATTTTGTTTATCGGAAGCGTCTGCTTTGATGCTGTTAGGCTTTTTGTTTACTTTTCTGAACATGTGCTATTTATAGTAAGGCAGTCGATCACGATGCCTACAGCCAGGACTTTGCTTTCAGCAAAGCCCGGCTAAAAACTGAATACTATAGGGTAAACTGATCGAAAGTCGAACATGACCGCGAGTCGAACGCATTTTAAACCTCACCTACACCTTTTGATAAACAATAAATGGTAGGCAACTCTTGATTATCTGTCTTCTTTTTTATCCATTTAATTAATTAGAGTTATCTTTTCTAAGTCGAACTCTTCTGTCAGTAGTTCTAGGTGCCGGGAAATTTGAAGGTGATTTCTCCAAATTTTCTGTCGTAAATGAATTATCCATGTTGTTTCAAAGCTCCAAACATTTACCAAATAAGCTAATCAATACTTTAAAAGACAGATTTATACCAATCAATATTTTTAAAAGCTGTTTTTATATGGTTTTGGATACATAATTCGCAAAGTAATTAACCAAAGCTCATTGAATTAATATCGAAAAAAGATATGGAGTCGAACACCGAAAAAGATCGCAAGTCGATCAGTGTTCGACACTAGAAACAACTATAAAATACCGCAATTTACACAAGAGAGAATAAAAGCTTTATAAGATTTATAAAAAATACATTATTATAGAAGAAAATGAATCAACTCTTTCCATTAAAAAAAACAAACAAAAAAAAAAACAAACAAACAAACAAACGAACAAACAAACAAACCTGTGCCACCAGTACTTTAATTATTCCATGATTCAGACCACAATTTACTTGATCATTTTAACTGTAAACATCTAGTCGTAATATAGCAAATTTAGATGTAGGCTATCTATTTTGGCAATTACGTCTAAAATCAAGTTTTAAACTTTGTGCAAAAATCCTCATGCTGGGGAAAGGAGTTTTCTTTTCTTTTTATCAACAAATTTGTGAGTTGGATTTTTTTTTTAATGTAGTCCCCCCTCCCCTCTCTCTGGAAAAAAAAACCTGGGTCTGCACCTGCCAATGTTTTCAGTGCTCTCCAGAGCCCAATACATGTTACTGGTGGGTTCATAATGCTTTATCCATTTACCAAGACTGTGAAAAGACAAACAAAGATGAATATTTAATTAAGAAGATCTGACGCTCCGCAAGCACGAAGTATATTTTCGAACATAATATTTTACTGTCAATTTAGTTTGAAAATGTTCATTGAAAAGTCTAGCTGCAACCCCTCTCCTAATTTTTTGCAGCACGGTAAAATCGCCCCGTTTTATGTAGCCAAAAAGCTTATTGTTGAAACAGTTGGAACCCCCCCCCCCAACCGCATAAAATTTTCAAGATTGGATAATTACTTCTTGGTTTTTGCTGGCTCATGGCGCAGTCTTCACAACAATTTTTTTTTCAACGCATGCCCGTCGGGCATCTCATCTACTACTTTTACCAAGTTTACATGCCTTACTCAAAATTTAACTTCATGAAATTAAAAAAAATGCTGTCTTTACAGTGTATGAACCATTGTTTATACAAGAATGGACCAACAACCAAAAATTTCGATGAGTGAAAAATATTCTTTCGGGTGGTCAAGAACATATACTTTTTATTGCTGTAATGCATTACCGAAAATTTTGAAATGTAGTAGTTTATCATTAAGGAAAAACCTGCATGCAGTTTTTAACATACTGAATTTGGATTCCATGTGAAAATCCTACAGTGTAATTACAGTTTGTGTACACAGTGTGTACACAATGTGGCATGATTATCTCGTGCATTTCAACAACAGTAGAAAGACGACAGGGATTAGTTAGTTACGCTTCTTTGCATATGACACCTGTGAAATTGATTTCAAAATGTGTATGCACTTCTTTGGTCAACTTATTTAGTATATATACTTGTGTGTTTTCATGATATTGTTACATTAGGTAATAAAAAATAAATTTCACCTATTTACTTGACTACTGACGGCATATTTATTTGGTACATTAAATACATGTATAAACAGGGCTGTTAAAAAAGGTCAGTGAATCTACAATGAATAATAAATCTACCAAAATGTGGTAATCATTGCTATTTTTGAAGAAATCTGAATTTAATAAACGAGTATTGAACAATTGAACGTTGAAAAAGGGGGGGGGGGGGGGGGGGTAACGATAACTTCTGACGTAAATGTAATTTCTTTTGATTTTATTTACCGGGTATTTTACTAAACTAATATTCAAATTTTCACACACAAAAAATCAAGAAATGCCAATTAGAAACAGAAAGGGAAAAGGAGTTGTCATGGAATAAAATACCGTACATACTTTAATATCAGAAATGAAAGTATAGATTGCAATCCACTGTGTAAAATATTTTTACATAAAAGTCAGTCTATAATGGAGAAAACATTACACATGCCCAGCGGACATGTGAATCTTCATTTTTTACATGCCCGCCCGCAATTTTACCAGGTCCCGGGCATCGGACTAGATCCCGGGTTATTTCGAAGACTGATGGCGGGTGTGACTGGTCAACTTACTTCTCCTAGGCACCTGATCCCACCTCTGGAATTTCCGGGGGTTCGTGTTTTGTATCCTTTTCACAGATTTGTATTGTCTGTAGATTTTCTTGAGATCGATTCCGTTCCCTATCTTCATCTTTTTCAGGTACGTTGTCTTGAATCTTTTTTCGCTCCCCCCCCCCCTTTAAAAAAAAAACAACGATGCTGCAAGTATGTTTGCGCCAGTTCCAGAAAAAAAAAGATTTGTTGAGATCTCAGGAAAATAGGGGCCGTAACAGAGGATTAACATTTGATTAAAGGAAAAAAACGAAAGCTTATAGAGATAATTTGAATGGTTTTAAAATCCGCATGAAAGATTTAAAAATTTCTGAAGAAATAAATATTCAACATCAAATTTTTATGCAATTTTGTAAATCGTTTTATGTCTTCTGATTTTAAAATATGTCAAATTGAATTTGTTTCATGGCAAGATTGTTTAGATTGAAACTATTTTGCGTTGAATAAAGTAATCGAACTTTAAGAAAATTAGTCCTATCATAGAAAGTTGTGAAACTTCAAACAATAAATTGAGTCCTGACCACATAAATTGACGAAATGCTACCTTAGAAAAGACTTCTAGGTGCAAAAAATGAAGATAACAAACAGTGATCGATGTCAAAAAAAAAAAAGAAAAAAAAAAGCAAAACTTTTTTTTTCTCTTTTGCCATAACTTCAAATTGGGCTTCAAACATGTTCAACGGAGGATGAAAAAAAAAGAGAAAAAGCATATAAAACTGGGGGGGGGGGGGGGGGAACTGAATACAGAGAGAAATAAGATAAAATCAACAGAAAAGGTGGAGGATCAATGAAAAATTTTGCAAATTGATAATGTTGACTGAATTCTACATTACATGTATTACTTTCCTCCTTTAATTTAAAATTATTTCCCGTATTACCAACAACGTTTCACAATCTTCCTTGATATTAAAATAAATGAAATGAAAATCATGTCAAAATGTTTGGTATGAATCAAAATCTATCTATTAGTATAAAAGAAAAAGACGAGATCAAACAAAATCTTTTCAGAAGTTTGTCTATTTTTAAAAATAATAATATATTATGTTAATGTCATGAAAAGCAGTTCCTATTAACAATTATGTAATTCATGCGACTCGGAATAAATGGCGTTCGACTTCATATCTAGCCGTTCGACTTATGGTCGAATGTGTTCGACTTACGATCTATTTTGTATCTCGGGCTTTTTCCTTTAATAACAATTGTTTCATTCAGTTGCCACAGTAAACAACACGCTAAAATGACGCCTTAGGCACACATTTCGATACATCTCTGGGTTTATGACACGCATAATGTACCCTGTTGTCAACACTGTCGGTGAATATAGATAGGCGTTCGACTTGCGATCAGTTTACCCTATGACCATTAATTTTGTATCCTTATTTTGGAAGAATTTGTAAAAATGATGCAGTTTAATACATTTTGTAACCCAGTTTTAATATTGATACGATGACAGCTAGCACTGCACCACAGCATACTGACATTACCAAGTTCCATGATGATAATCAATGAGAAACTGCAATACATATTTTTTTCACCCAAAGTTCTAAATGTAATTAGTGTAACGGGATCAAAATTACATTTTATGTTCTCAATTGCATTTTTTATTATAAGATGCTTCCATGTTACATATATATTTTTCATTCCTTCAAAAAGTGTTAGTGTACTGATTGTAACAATGGGTAATTAATGCTGTGATTTCTTTCTACACTATCAAGTTGTTGTGTCTTGCCCTTGGCAGGTGTTAAATCCAGTTAACATGTTTTCTTGATGTAATAGAGAATACATGTATTTGACCTAAATAATGCCTCTAAGTGATGTCAGAGTCATGATTTGGATAATGGAGTATCAAACTAGAATTATGTGACAACTTAAACTTTTGGAAAATTGTGTTGAAAAGAGGATTTTTTGATTATTGAGGGGTAGAAAGTTGTATAGCTGATGTTTTGTAAAACTGAATAAATGAACTATATATTTTATTTCAAGATCTGAAGTATATTTTATAAACTTGCTTTGAAATTTCCTTTCAGGGTATGAATGTATGCATGAAAATTGAAAAGTATGATAAGTAGAGGACAATGTGTTTGGTTTATCAGCTATTTACACTTCTAAATATGGTGCATATAAGCATGTAGGAATTTCAGTGTTTCTGATTGTTTATTCAATAACATCTTGTAGATTAAGGCAATGAAGAATGTGCTGAGTGTTTATGACAGTTGAAGAACTGAAAGGCGCATTCTGAAATGAGTCATGGGGATTAAATACAAAACCTTATAAAATAAGGGATGAATTTTGAAGTAGGCCAAATACATGTCTACCACCATCACTTATGTAAGAGATTCAGAAAGCAAGCATTTATAACTTCATTTTTGGGGTGTTTTCAAACAACGGTGAACACATATTCATCTCTTAATATAAAGCCAGCTAATGCATTCACAAGTACTAAAGGGGGAAGTTCTTTTATTAATGCTTATTAACAAACAACCAATTTTTGTTGGTGGAAGCTTCAAACATGTATATATACATGTAATGTCAGGGGCAGATCCAGGATTTTTTCAGGGGGGGGGGGGGGTCACATCAGCTGTATCAAATGTGAGACTCAGAACTTTTTTGTGTTTAAAAAAAAAAATAAAAATCTGAAAATGCTATTTGGGGGTTTGAGAGGTCCCCCTTCTACGTGTGTAAAAGAAGACACTTTTTTAAGTCAGTTTTCTTCAGATAGATGACTCTCCTTACAATTTTTAAGAGGGGTTCATGTTTCCCGGGGAGGGGGGTGGTTCAAGGTTATTTTTTATTACTTTTATTACTGATAAAAAAAAATCATGGTAATGAAATACATGGTGGTATCAAAGACAAATAGGAAATTGACTCTCGGTAAGATACATTTAATTTGTATAAGTGTCATGGCATATATGTTGCATAGAATGAATTGCATCCTTCCTTTATACAAATATTTCATACCTTAACAGGTTGATTTAACACCTGTTTCTTATGTGTTTACAATTCAATTAGGAAATAAATGTATCAGTGTATAGTAACATTTTAAATTCTTTATATACAGGATTCCAGAAATGGGATAATATTGTGAAGCAAGTAACCAGGGTATAGATATTTTTTGGATAGGCTTGCCTGAATTTGTGTACATTGCCTATTGAGTTAAAAAGAGATTAAGATTGGAAGGTTATGTTTTTCCATTGAATTTTTTAATTACTTCAGACTCAAGCCACTGATTACATTTTCAAAGGAGATTATATATGCATAAGAATGTGCAGAGTGAATTTCTGAAGTGTGTAGGAGGGCTTTTATAGCTGTTCTGTAGAAAATATGATAAATTAAAAGTGAAAGCTTTCAGAAGATCACTCTGAGCAAACTGTTTGTACGAAATGCTTTTCTTATGTACAAACTTCAGTTGACATATTCAATCAAGTAGGCTGTTTGGTTTTGACATATTTAAATATCTTTAGAGCTTGTGCTTTTGTGAAAGATTGGAAATAAATGACCTTTAATAAGAGGGTAGCCCTCTAATTGTATATATGTGGATCCTCATTGTTTGCATTTTGGACGCCATCCAGATCTCTCTTCCTGCAGTACAAATATTAGCGAGGTCTATTTCCCCTCCATTTTGGAAATAATATTACATTAGTGCTTGAAGCAGCTCTTTTGGGAAATAATGCTGATGACTCAACAGTGAAAGCAATACAACAGGACATTGGTGGTTCTCCCTCAGCTAGCAGTCCAAAGTAAGTGGGTGGGTGATCAGATGATAATTAGAAGTTAGAGAGAAACAGGGGAATATGACATTTGCTCATTTGAAAGATATTTAGCTATAAGTAATATATACATGTATATATATATAAAACTAAAGCTGAGATGTTTTGTAGATTATAATAAATTTTATATCAACACGAGTGTCATTCTGTGGCGTTCAATCACTTGCAATCTATAGAGCCTGAGGGAAGAAAAAGTAGGCCAGTTTATTTAGTAATATTAAATTAAAATATTTACATTGCCACTGCTCCGTGTATTTTAGATTGGATTTAGGGATCTATAGAATATTATGTCAACTTTGTATAACTTGGCATATCAAAATCTATCCATGGTGAAATGAACCATTGCCTTAGTCGTCAGCTGTAATATTAATTGGTACTTTGTGATAATACATATATAAAAATACTTAATTCAGGGGTAGACGCTTTCTTTTCTGAAATAAATGAGAGAATTATTGACTTTCCAATGAAGTAAAATGTTAGGAATATGTGTAATATTTAAATTCTAATTGGTTTTTATATCTAAAGGTGGAAGAAATTGTCAGATATCTCTTTAACATTTGTATTTAGTGCATTATAATCAAATGTAGACATATTTGCACAGCAACCTTTATTTTGCCATTTCTATAAAAGGAAATTAAAACATGATTGATCATTGATTCTTTATATCACTTAAACATGATAAAGATTCTGAAAGTTGAATTAAAATCTGACCTTGGCAAGAATTGATATGAACCATGGTACAAGTTTAGCTAAATTATATACTCCAAACAGGTGAATTTGTACCCAATATCTGATAACATACTGAATACTGGAATGTAGTGCAATCGAAGTAAGCATTGATTATGTTGTACTTTTGATTATTCTGCATTGGGAGGGGGTGGGCGACCCCTCACCTCACCCCACCCCAGCCCCTAAAAATTGTAATGTCCAAATGATATTTGCAATGTAAAATATAATTATTTTTTTTTAGCATTTCATATATACCTACAGAAAGATTGCTGATTATTTCATTGTTCAGCATATTTTGCATCTGGGAAGGGCTTTAAATTTACTTTGCTAAATTTTCAGAATAATATGAAATTTTTTTTTATTGATTCTGTTTTTTTTATTGAAATTATAATTATTGAAAAAATATGATATGGAAGAGAAAATCCAGCTTAAATTTTTTAGATGCTCTAGCTTTTTATAATATGTTTTATATCTAGGTTTACAACAATGAATAAAATTGAACCAGTTTGCAGAAATTTGAAATGCCAAAAGTGATGTGTATTTGAAAGTATTATATATATTATAAATATAATTTATATATAAACCTGAAAGTGAGATATTTTTAATAATGTTATCAGTTTGTAATCAGTTTTGCTTTCTTTTTTTTTCTTTTTTTTTTACATCATCAAAAAATATGAGTATTGGATGTATGAAAACTAAAAAAAAACCTTTGAGGAAGAAGGTATTGGAGAGCAGCTGCTTGAGTATGATTTTATTTATTGCTCTTTCTTTGTTCATGAAAAAATGAAGATTGTCTTATTGAGGAGTTACATCTTTTGCATGTAGCAAAACTCTTCTCACCACCTAACCTAGCTATGTAAGGCCAAAAAAAAAATAAAAATAATAGTCTTGTTTCCTGCTACAAGCCTGAAAAAACAGGGTAGGTAGGTAGGAATTTTATTTTATTTTTTTCCAATGGCATTCTTTGGATATGAACTAATACAAGATCAAATTAAACATGTTTAAAATTAAATTTCATGTCTTTTGATGCACAATTCAAGTGGTATTTTATAAAAGTCCATATTTAATACATAGAATTTCATGAAATGCTTGTTTTGTGTTAACATGGAAACCGATTACGGTGACAGAACAATGAAATTCTGGAAATTCCTGATTTCTTTTTCCAAAACTAAAAAAAAAAACTTTTAGGTTTGGGTGCAAAAAATAGGGTTGGTATGTAGCAGGAAACAAGACTATTATTTTTTTTTTTACCTAATTTAATTTTTTGATTTTAAAAAAAAAAGTCCTTTCATCATTTTTAGGATGAGGGTTGTAACTCTTCTTTTTTACTTTCCCAAACCTAATGGTAGTAAACATTGCATTCACTTCACAATCATCAAGGCATTCACTGCAACATTACAATGACCATTTTATCATATGGTTCTGTCAAAGTTTGGGAAAAGAAACTCCTTATCATTGTGAAGTGCTTTATCACCATCATTTTTGATGTCAGCATATTTGCCAAACTTTGAACAGTATTTGCAGAGTTCTTAAAACATCAATAATTCGAAACAATACCCTCTCTTGCCTTTCCTCACACAGGATGAGTAAAAGCTATTTAATGACCACAACCAATCTGTCAACCACCTTAAAGCTTGATAAGTGATTTTTTTTTAAGGTTGCTTTAACAGTTTGAAGAAATCAATTTTATTTCATATCAGTTATACAGAACTGTGAATTTCCATTCTCTAGAATTTCTTGTACTTTGAATAAATGTTGTTTTGGATGGAATAAAGATTTAAAGATAACATTACTTTTGAAATCTTTTTTGTGTGTTAGGCCACCTAATGATGTAATAACTTAAAACCCTGTTGAAACACTACCCCCTATGGCATTGCTTTTCTTCTCAGAATTAAGTGTTATTTTCACAAGTACTAGGTGTTCTTAAAATTTGTCCATCCCTTGAGGGGTCTTCTAATTGTTTACATTGTGAGATAATGGTTTAACCATGTACAGATGTAGAGTACATATATTAAGATGTTTGCACATTTGTCCTTAAAAAAATATTAAAGTTTTGAAATCATTATATTAAACCATAATTGTATGACAAAGTGTGCTTGTTTAAGAGGTAAGTGAAGTAAGACATGTAATTTTATATCCCAATAATAGCATAATTTATTTAATCTTTATGGAGTAAGAAGTTTGTAATTCTTTAATCTGTATTAAGGGCTTTAAGGGGTCTGTACAAACAGACCATGTGACCTTGTGTATTGCAGTAAATGACTGATTTTGTTTCATGACGTATGCTCGCACATTGTGTACACTAGGTCGAATGTTGTCTTTTTGTGACCACACTCGTATCTAATGATTTTAAAAGGTCTGGCACATTGCCCTGTGTGAAACGCTTGTGCTGAGAAATTATCGAGTAGTAAAAAACAGGCCCTACAACTGGTTGTTTGTAGTACTTAAAAATACCTGGGTTTATATTGAAAGGCATTTTGAACTGAAATGTGAGGTACAAGCCATTTGATTAAGTGAATAGATGTGATATATATTTCTAGATTTATAGCCTTCGATTGGTAATTGAAGTCAATTAAACCACTTCACCAAGACTTAATGTTACTGGTATATGGAAATCTGTCGTTGAATTTTTTGTGCATACTTGGCTAGAGGCCATAATTGTTGATTCGACACATGGAAATCAATGAAGTGTGTTGGATTAGAGGAGAATTTTTGTGGATCCGGTCATTTTGAAGGTATTGCAGGTACCCGATAGCAGTACAAGTTTTCAGACTACACAGAGAAAAAAGAGCCTGTAATCTGATCGTAGCAATAAAACAGTCAGGGCACATTGATTTTTCTCATCCCTCTGCTAGTTGCTGAGGCCAGGAAGTATTTTTGTGCTGGAACCAAGGGCTGTGATTCCAACATTGACCGGCAAAAACAATTATCCTGGTGAACCACTGTATTATTGAACATGATTGTTTTATTATTTCAGGTGTGATTGGGGAAAAAATACTATGAATTATGGAGGACTATCTCCTGTGCGCTAGTGTAGTGGCACTCAAAGATTACATGTCCTGACCACGATGAATTTGATTGTACCTAAGCATCTCTGTGATAACTTGTGATTTTTTTTCCCTTGGGAGCAATGTCATCATTTGTGGCACGAGAATTGTTCCCCCAGGCTGTCGAAGGCAGTTCAGTCTTGACCATGGATATTCTGGCTAAGAAGTTTCGTGAGCAGTCATTGGAAGAATCAAACAATCAAAATTCATCACAAATAAAGTTTGTAAGTATCAAAATTTACTTTTTCCTGCCTGTAGAGTAAAGTGAAGTATTTTATGTATTAAAATAAACTTGAAATGGATTTTTCTTCAGATTCAATCTATTTTTATCTGAAAAAATGCATATATCCCTTGAATACACTTGGAATGTACGTACCATCTCCAGAATGACATTGGGATACTTCAGTATATTTCTTCAGATATCTGATTGTATATTTTTTTTGTCGATAAGCTTCAACATACATGGGAATAGTTGAAAACGTGTGTATAGCAACACATGCAGTACTAACTGAACCAAGAGGAAGATATTTACTTAACATGAGTTTTGACCCATAAAAATGAATATCTACCATCTAAATGTTTTAACTTGTTTAGCATAATAAAGAGATCTGTTCGTATCATTTTAATATAAAGAAGCCTTTGAATAAAAAGACCTTTGAGGTTCCTTTTAAAGAGCTTGAACATTGCAAAGGTAATCATACAATGTCCACCTCTTTGCTCCCACTTCTGACACATGCTTGTCTTGCTATATCTCAGTTTGCAATCGTGTATATATTAAAAGATATTATCACTTGTGACAATGGTGTTCTTCCAATCATTATTTTGAATTCCACTTCACGTAGGACAGTTATATTGTTTTTCTTTAGGGTGTCTTATTGTTTATTATATTAGTCTTTTTGAGAGGGAAAACTGTACCTGAATGCCAGTTTCATATTTCAGTGGTTATATATACTTATCAATGACAAAAATACTTAATATAGATAAAGATTATTTCAGTTCTATGGCGCTACAATTTATTTTCCGTATCATAAAGGCATTCAGGTGAGAACTCATGTTACAAAGAGAGCATGTACCGATAGTTATCTTACACATAATGTAAAGACAATCTTCTCTTTGTGTGTCTTAATGATCTTCTCTTGAACATAAAATTTAAATTGCTCCTACACCTAGAATATTTTAAGGAAAGGTACTCATTGGAATATTTACTTAAATGCATTGTCTTTATGCTGACCTTTGATATTCTGTCAATTTTCACCCCAAACTCATGAAAAAAAAATTATATTCTAGGGAAACGAGTGTTCTAGACAAAATTATTCTCGTAGAGTAGAATGAAAGGTTTGTAGGGAAGGGGGAGGGGGATGGGGTACCTTTTTAAAACATCTGATATATTCTGAAGATAAATCAACATGTTAATTTAAAATATAATATAAAGAAGTTATACATATATATTACACCAGTGCTTAGTCTATTAGGACCCTTAGATACTAATATCATGATGTATGTGTGCAGCATTTGCCCTAACTAGGACCCAGACTGTTCAGAACCATAGTTGCCACATCAGAAAAGAGGATATTTTTTTTTCATATCAGCTCTTTAGTATTAATATATGATGTATCTGAAATAAGATTTCATGTCATACATTAAAACACATTGAATGAAATGAATGAAAAAATATTTTAAGATTAAATTGTACTCTGGTGAACTTGAGATTTTCATACTGAAAACAGAGCCTCGTGCTTTTATTATAGAGACATGGATGGTTATTGGGGCAAATATGGTATATACTCAAATGCAGTAAAAGATATTGATTTTTTTTTTTTTAGTAAACACATAACCTCTCTTTCTGTCAATAAAAATTGGCCTTGAATCTTTCACCTGAAAAAGAAAATTAGTGTTGCATATGATTGAATAACTAAGGTGTTGGCACAGGCTAAAGATATATATATATTCTGACATTTCAGTTTTATTAATGTTTCTTTGAGCATTTGTGTTATGTGCCCTTCGATTTTAAATTGAGTTTTGATTCAGATGTGGTAATAAATTTTCTCTTCTAAATAAGATGTATTGATTTCTCTCTTTGGTAAAATTGCAAGTAATATTAGATAAATAAAGAAAAAATATATATATGTATAGAAGATGTTAATGACATTTTTGAAGGTGTTCCTTTCTTTACAGATCCGTCCTGGGGAAGGTTTTAGACTAAGTCGCAATGCTGAAGCCAGGCTGGCAGGGGCAGGTAATGCTAATCATAATATGTGTATGATGTTTCACTTGACAGATCATATTAATCATACATTTCTATGTCCAGGTTATTATACCATCATTACATGTTTCACACCATTGCTAGAGCACATCATATAATGGACTCCTATGCTATTGATGTGTTTGTAGTTCCTTTTGTTCAATGGAATACAGTTGAACTTCGGTATCTCGAACACGGATATCTTGAATATCATGGATATGTCGAAGTGATTTTGAAGTCTCAAGTGCTTATTTCATAAGTATTTTACCCTGGATATCTCGAAGTATATTCTTGGTCCCTTGAAGTTTGAGATAAGAAGGTTCGACTGTATTAAACTTTTAGCCCACCTGAGTCTAATTAGGGGTTAAGTTAATCTAATAGAAGTTTTGTCTGTCTCTGTACATCTGTAGATTTTTCATAAATCTGACTTCTGTTCAGAATTAGTGGATTAATTTAAACTACAGTTACTGGTACAGGCCATATTTTTATTTTCTAATTAAGAGTCACCTTTGCCCAATGCAGAGGAAGATTATAAAGAACACATTTTGAAATATGGGATAATTTAAAAGTGGTGGTGTCTAAATTAAACTACTTGGGTAGGAAAGCCAAAATAATATTTAAAAGCTTCCTAATAAACTTGAATTTGAAAATTTAAAAAAACAAATTGAGAAGTGCTTTATATGTGAAAGTTTATATATCTGAAAGAGAATTTGACTCCGAAGTGTAGTATGACCCATTGGCCTACTGCATATTTCACAAGCTAGGTGTTAAAAATGCAAAAGATTGTGCTGGAATTTTACACCAGATGTATCTGATTACAAAATATGAAAGAGGTATTAAAAATTAATTGTGAACACTGTATATATATGTAATATCAATATATAAGCACACCATATACAGATACATATTATAAATACAGTCAAACCTTATTATCTTGAACTCGATGGGACCAAGATAAAACTGAGATATCTGAGGGTTCGAGATATTGAGGGTAAAATACTTAAGAAATACGTGGTTAGGACTTCTCAATCACCTCAACATATCCTATTCGAGATATCCATGTTCGAGATACCGAAGTTCAACTGCATGTTTATATAAATATACTATAAGTATACATGTTTTAGATTTATGATAGCACTGAAGTTTTTTAAAAAATATATTGAAGTATTAAATGCACGATCATATTTTTAATGCCCTGAATAATACATATTACCTGGGGCATTTATCATATCAGGTCTTTGGTATTCCTTCCATCCAGATTTGGTACACAATTTTCATTAACTTTTTCAAAAATATACTGCAAAAAATTCTTTAAGTACTACATTCTTTAATACAACTACATAGATATTGAAATACATCATGTTAAATGATATTGAATTTATGGTCATAGCAAATATCTTTATTTTGCATCAAGTTTAGTAGATTGGAATGTCTTTGTTCAGATTCATACAAAAATATATCTTGTCTGCATGATAACAGAATTTATTGTCTTGCACCTTCATCATGATGTTAATTTCACATTTCTATATTCTTCTTTTAGCACATTTTTCTGAATTCTGCAAAGGGATATTTTATATGGTTTTATACACAGATTAATTTTAATGAAACATTAAATGGTAGGGGAAAAAAATATAAATGTGATCTTGACCCCAGCTCTAGTGACTAATTTAGGTGCATAGTAACATATATCCCAGTGTATAAGTGCAGTGTTGAGACATTTTTTTTAATATGTTGTACAAATTCACTTTAAATTAAAGGAAATTTAAAATGAGTTGCACAAACAGAATTCAATGAACATGTATAACTGGTACTTTAAAGAGTTCATCAAGGTTGAAGAGCTTAAAGTAGATTTAAGTTTTGCATTGATAGAACTTTTTTATGCCCCGATATGAATATGGCTGGGGCATATAGTGATTGTCATGACTGTCTTCCATCACTCTGTCCTTCTGCCTGTCCTTCTGTCACACTTTGCATTTAGCTCAGTTTCAAACAATATTTCAAACAATAATTTTCATATTACAACCCTGGTCAGCACTCATGTCCTGTGAACACAATTCTAGTTATGTACCTGTATTGGAGACATTTTCAAAAAATGCAATGTGCCCGAATAAAAGTTTAATAAATTAGTATTTTTTAACAAAAAATTCATTTCTTGACTATATTGGATTGTCCTAGTTAGTATCACTTCCATTTGTTGTCGTTTAAAGAGAAAACATAAATGCCGTTTTCTGACATGGTTATGCTTTTATATTGAATATATCTTGAATCAAACATGATGAAATCAGTAAATGTCAGCTAAACCAAAGGGGTTTATAAGAAATACACGACATATTAAATTATGTAAAAGTAGTTTATGAATTAATCTGCCAGACATGGTAATACCCCGGATATAGCAAAGAATTAAGACACTCATGTTACCAGTCTAATGTTCTTAGATTCACTGCTAGACAAAACAGATTCAATTACATGTAAATGTTATATTGTCTACAAGTTCACATAACACGAGTTCATGGATGGAGCAAAGATCATCATCAATATATTGGTCATTAAAGGCATGCAGATAGAATGGGAAAAATCTTCTTTTTTTAATTAGTTTCCTAGTAATTGCTGGATCTATTTGATTTCTCTTATCAGTAAAATGGCACTATAGTGATAAAAAGTTAAGTCTATTTAGTTGAATAAAATCATTGAAAAGATATGATTTAAATTTATATATGAATTCAAGTTTTTGTGTGATGACCGTTGTATGGTAAGAAGTCATATATATGGTTATCCTGTTACAACAAAAGGACAGCAAGGTTCATAAAATTCTAAATGTGAAGGATGTGGACTCTATTAAAATTTTATTTTCTTGATTTAAATAATTAATTATAGATAAAGATGATAATTTTTAGCTTACCTTGACAAAGTCAGGGGGAGCTTTTGCTATACAGTTGACATCCCAGGTTAAATTTTTTGGAGCAGTTTTCTTTTGAAGTATTTGTAGCATGTTTCACAGTGTACCAGTCAGATTTCAGATGCTGCATTTTCAGCCTGGCTGATTTTGGGGCTGGTTAAAGTTTTAAGAGCATGTCTCATTCCTGAGTAACTATATGCCCTACCTGGACCGAATTTGCATGGATGATGCATCTACAGATGCATACTACCAGACTTGCTTCGGATGCCGGATCTGACGTACATTTTCCAGATGAATGAATAGGTAAAAGGTTTTGGAGTAGGTCTCATTCCCAAGTAATTATAAGCCCTATGGTGACTAAACTTTCATGGATGATGCATTTAGGGATGAACTCTACCAGACTTGCCTTGGATGCTGGATCTGACCTACATTTTTTGTATAGGTGAACAAGTTAAAAGTTTTTGGAGCAGGTCCTTTTTCAAGTAACTATTTGCCATACCTGGACCATACGTACATGAAATGATGCATCTAAGGATGCACACTGCCAGATTTACTTCAGATGCTTTTATCTAATCTTGATTGATGATTGAATATTGTCTTGATTACTGATAGGTACATACCCAAGTTACTGTAAGTCCTACCCAGACCTCAGAATGCTGTATCTAGAGATGCAAATTACCAGAACATTTATTTGGTTTGAGACTTTGTTTTTCTTATAGATAACATCCATTGAGGTGAGCTTCATAATCTTTGGATATCTTTGTTTTCTTTTGCAGACAAAAAGGTGTTTACAGTACAGCTGAACCCTAATGAAAGAGACAATGTAATGAGTGGCTCTCCTTTTGAGGGTTACCCAGAAAACTATAGGGAGCAGTCAGTGTGTGACAAAAATGCCAACTGCCAAGTGGATCCACCCTCAAAGAGACACTGTCGTTCACTATCTGTACCTGCAGATAAAATGTGTCCACAAAGATGGCAACCTCAGGAGACACAAGTCTGGAGGCCAGTAGCTGTGATATCCAGTGACAGACAACACCCCACAAATCCTTGTTACTTAAATCCTTCGAAGTGCAGTGACCTCACCCAACAGACTTCAGATTTTATTAGTATAGCTCCCACAAATTTTCATTATGAGCCGGGAGGAGGTCAAGGATTACATATACCACCTGATATTTTCACCCCACCTGAATCACCCATTCCCCGCCCTTCATCCACTTCCACATGTTCGGGTCGTCATGACATTTCATACCAAAGGCTTCATGCTTTTGACAACCGTAGTCTTTCATATGAGGACCAAATCTCATCAAGCTCTTCAGCAGGGTCAACTCCCAGTGTTCCTGTATTTATTGGGTCAGTTCAGTCATCGCCGCACCGACACAGAATTCCTCGATGTCGTTCACAGCCCTCTGTACTGCATGATAGAAAGTATGGAGTCAAACGACGAAGAGACCATGACCAGAGACCGGCACTGAACTTCCTGAAAATGACAGAGGTTTGTGTTCTTTTACCCATTCTCATTAGAATATCACAGTCTGCTTAAGGAATTTCCAAGTTGAATACTTATATAGACTATGTTATTTGAATTTTGTTTTTTTTTTTGTTTGCATATTAGTATCGGTACTGATAAAATTTGTTTCTGATTTTAGAAATGTTTTGAACAGGCATTCAGTGTACATATTTAGTTTTAACACATGCTAATCATTCTTGATTGTAGAAGGGGAGAGTATCACGGGTATCACGATTCCATGAGGAGCTGGAGTCTGTCATGAGTCTCATGCCTATTGCCAGTTCTCCTCTGGACAAAGATGTCCCTCTAAGTCGAGCCATGGAGTCCAGTACAAGTCCTATCACAGAGATGGAGCAAGGGAGAACAAGCAGTGCTGAGTTCCTGGATCATGACCCCAATGACCTGGAAGAGGAGGATGGACCTGTCCAGCTTCTGGGTGACTCAGATGAAGTGGAGGAAATCTTCACTCTTCAGGAGGACTTAGATTTAGAACAAATTGAGACAAATTAACTGTTGTCTGTCCCTTAGCTCTGTTTTCTTTTTCCCTTTGAAATCAGAAATTTTAAATTTACCTTTAATTTTTTTTTTTTTTTGTAATTGTATAAACTATAGTGTTTTGAATTTTACACATGGGGAGAACTAATTACATCTTTTTTTCTTTTTTCTGTACAAAATGTTTCCGTCCAAGTGATTTAAAAAATAATATTGCAATTTGTATAACATTGCATTTTCAATTAACTTTAATAATCTACTTGTACATGAAGGTTCATTTTTTTCAGTGTGGACATCACTACAGTAAAGTGAAAATGTATTACTAGTAAATCCTTTAGATTATCATTAAATGAGAGAAATTTATGTATATATATACCTCAGTGACATCAAATTTGTTGCATTTATGAATACTTTCTCAAACAGTTTGGACATATGAGAAATTACATGTAGATGTTGGCAACATTCCAGTAACAAACAATATTACATCTTTTCATCATTTCAAACACTGCATTCTAATAACAAAAGAAAAGATCGAGTTAACTAAAATTTGTATTCTGTGTGGGTCCATTATAGACTTATAGTGCATTTGTATTAAATTAACTGCAATGAAGAGCAATTCATTGGACAAATTTTGATGAACTGTAAAATGTCTTATATAATGCAACCTGTAGAATTGAACCCAACAAATAAGCCTGTCTCATTCCTATTTATTACTTTTTATTATGTATTTAATATATATTGGCATTTAATGTCAACTTTAGTCCTTCATTTTTAATAATATCTACAAGATGCAAGTGTTGAAATCCACTTGGTGATTATTTAAAGTCAATGTTCTGACTTACTGCTAAAAAACTGGACAAATGGTTTTGTAATGGTACCTTTCTTTTGATTAGGTATAAGATTTAGACTTATGGATAGATGCTGCTTGAATTTTGCATAATTAGATTAAACTTTGCTTAATTTCCTGTCTTGAAAGCCATGAACCAATACAAAAATATGCATATTACTCTGAATTCAAAAGTTGTTGCATATATTGAAGCTAGATAGAAAACAAAATGTAATTTTCTTGGATTTTTAACTAAAGTAGCTAGATCTTGTAATTTTTCCCCCTTATCAACACACCATGAAGTTAACAATTCATTCATATTTAACTTTTTTGATATTTTGTTACACATCATTGAGAAAATGGTGAAATTAATGGCATATCAATTTATGGAGTCTATTATTCAATGTCTGATGAAGAAATGGCATATTCATTCTTTCATATCAATACATTTTTACAGTTGGTGGTACAATTTGTTTTTTATCTCTTTTTTTCAAAGGAAAATTACTTAAAAAGGACATATATTGTCACTTTAATTATAGAAACTAGTCTGGGTGTACAGTATATTTTGATCAGAACCCAAATTATTGAATGACAGAAAAGGAAAGAATTGATGAAAAATAGAATACATATAATGCACTGAAAGAGATAATGAAATCCAAAAATGTTATTTGTATATTTAGACCTAATTAACTAGATGGGATCAATAAGGAAAGCACACAAAAACAGGAATAAGTGATTGATTTTATTGACAGAAACATTCAGGGATAATTGTGTCAAAATTAGCCAAGTACAGTGGCGTCAAATTTATTGCTGTAGCATTTCCCTTGCTTTGAGTAAGGTTTGTTTTTTAATTCATCTACATATTGTACACTGGATAGTCATGTAGAGACAGAACAAAGCTGTATATTGACTTTGCCAGTCACTATACAGATGCTGAAGTGTGTTACTGTGTGTCATAATTAGAGAGAGAGACATTTTGATTAAAATCATGGCATTGTTAAAATTATGTGGTTAAATAAATGAAAATTTATTCTGTTTTTGTGTTCTGAATCAAACAGTTGGTCATTAAGCCTGTCAATTCAATTCTAGTGCAGATTCTGCCCTATAGGGGTGCATGTCCCATTGAAAGTAATATAAAGAATGGGAGGTATGTTTACATTTCATTGTGGAAATTTCAATTTACATATACACAGATGTTTATCAGAGGTTTCTCAATTTTTTTTTGGACATTTCTTTCCATTAATAGTGAATTAAATCTATTGATTTAAGCTTACATTTGTATCATGCTGGTTTAGTTCAATTGAAGAGTTGTACCAATCACTTATTCCAAAAAAGAGAGCTATTTGACCCCCTAAATGTGGCCCTACTCCCCCCCCCCCCCCACACACACCCCACTGCCATTTAATTGAACAAGTTTAGAATTTACCTGAGGATGCTTGCATATAATGTCACTGATTATGGTCCTGCTGGTTTTTTTTTTAAGAAGATTTTAGAAACAATGAAAAAACTTTAATACATGACCTATTTTGACCCTACCCTACCAGGCCATATTTTTGCCTTTCTTGATTATCTCCCTCTTTTAAGAGGGGTTGTACTTCATTTGAACAAACTTGAATCCTGTTTACCCAAGGATGCTTTGTGGAAAGTTGGTTGAAATTTGCCCAGTTCTGGAGGAGAAGTCGAATGGACACAGATGATGACAGCTATAGGCAATCAGAAAATCTTTGGTTCAACCTAAAGAGCACCCATACCATAATTTGGGACTTCAAAAGTGGAGCATGGAAATATATGAAATGAAGTTGAGGTGCACCAAATTTTTTACCTTGAACTTTCTTAAATCAAGGTCTAATGAAAATAATTGTAACTTAAGGGCAGATGAAACAAACTTTTATCAAAAATTCTGAAAATAACAACTTAATTGAGTCGTGTTTAAATAAGTAAATTTGTAAAATGAATAGGTTTAACCACATAGATTTTAATATTTTTTTAAAATTTCATAATAATAGGGTTTAAAATGATGAAAAGTTGTATAGATTGATAAGGATGGTTGCAGAAAGGTAGAATTTTGAACATCATAGAAATTTTAGAATTTTCTTAATATGTTGGAAATTTTCTATTCACATCATTTACAACTAAAATATGTCCAAAAATATATACCTATCCAGGCATCCATATTTTTGTTTGTATCATCTGTCCTTAAACTGAGAACACTTTGACGCAAGGTTTGGAAAATGAAATTATGAAGAGATCTTTGGGTTGGCAAAATTGAAGAAAATGAATTACGGTATTCTATCATTTATAGTACTAGGTATTCTGTGGATCACTGAAACCTTGTTGTAAAAAAACTTAATAATTGCAAGAAAAGACGTCATTCTAACTTTACTTCATGAATCTGAAAAACAGACTCATAATGCATATAAAAGCTTCAATGAACCTGTTAAGTTATTATGGTTACTAGATGCTGCTTCACTATTCAAAGGTATTCAGTCATTTCAAAGGTATAATTTTTGTCATAATAGGTCAACCTGGTCCTGCCTATGGAGAAATGTCAAATATCTGCACACTTAACACAAGGATAACAGTATACACTGTGGACTACTACTTGAATCAGGAATTGTGTATATTAAAGATCAGTTCAATTATTTATGTTTACCTTGTAAGCAGTTGCTAGTGCAGATTAATCAAAGTATTGGGAAATGTTTGTCTAGATAGAGTGAAAATGTGTAGTGTATGTATTATATAAGAACCAAATTACAGATCTTTGAACAAATGAATCACATTCAAACACCAGTCACTGGAGGTGTATTAACTTCCTTTTGTTCCTGTAGATTGTAATTCAGGATTAAATTATAATTTTGCTAGATGTCAAGATATCTCATCATTGACCTCTATTGTTGTTCTCTTTATGCTTAATCTGATAGAATTAAATCTTAGATCCAGTCTTGAGTTTGATATATTATCATAATATATTAGATATATTTATATTACTTCATATCTCTAATTTTACCAACTTTTTTCTTTTATAAATGTTAGTGCAAGCTTAATTTGCATAGGCTGTAATATGGGCTTGCATTAAAAAAAATTCCTACTTTAAGATAAACTTGGGTCAATGAAGTGCTAAATTTTCAAGTGGAAAATTGCTCAAATGAAGTTGGCTATATTACTAGCTCTTGCTTAAGATTATATTCTATCAAACAATTTAATGGTTTACTCCATTTTCTAATTGGAATGGGGTGGAGGGGGGATATCCAAGTTCTGCAACATTAATTTTACAAGTTCATCCTGAAGATCGATGTGCATGTATGGATCGAACATCAATCACATGTAAACAAAATAAACAACAACAAATTTCAATTAGTATTTTTTTTAATTTTCATATGTTTAATCTCTTGACCTAGGTCTATGCAACTTTTAAATTAATTTTAACAGTAAAAAAGCAAATAAATGGTTGCAGAAACACAATGACATCTACATTTTTTTTTTTAACCCTTGTTGTTAATATCAAGCTACTATATACAGAAGCCGGTATCATCAGGTTTGTGAATCTTAAGTGATTTACAGCAAAGCAGATATGTGTGCTTAAAAAAGTCTTAATAATATTAAAAAATCATTACAAATCTGACAATTTTAAACCTAAAATAATCATAATAATCATCCATTGTCCGACAATGAAAAACACCCAAAGCTTTTGCTGCGAAACCATTCACAGGCATTTAGTCATCTGATTTATTTATTTAAAGTAATTTGTGTGCTAGTACACTTCAAATGTACAAAGAAAATTAGTACTACATTGTAGCAATTCTTTAAACATTATGTCATGAATTCCTTAACTACAAACTTCTTTTTGTAAATTTGCCTCTTTGTCCCCCCATATTCATGACATTGAACTTTTATATTTACTTCTCTTTTCACACCTAACAGTAATATTTGCATGTGCCAACTTTGTTTGATCAATGAAAAATTATATAACCAACTTGATGTACATATATTTTATTTAAAAAAAAAATTGAAGACAGCATACCCTTAATTTAGTAGCAGTTGTAATCTCATATAAAGGATAAATAAGACACAACTGTCAATATGAACAGCATGTAAACATTCAACTCTGGCCATTGATAGGTTTATAAAGGATAAAGGCAAAGAGAGTTTCTAATTGCCGTTTGAACATGCATGATTTTGTTAGAGCTGCAACAACTATTCTGACTATCATGAACATTATCACATAAAAATAAATATTGCACATCATATGATAAAAGAAATGTTTTACTTGGCAGTAAATACTGTACAAATAAGTAAAACACTGAATGCTGATAGAAATGTAAAATCCAGGCATTTCACATTTTATTCCCATAAACAGTAATGAATCAGCTTTTGTTTTATACCTTAAAGCATTTCTAGTTAATGTTTGAGACATTTTCTTGAGCAACTCCTAGAGTATGATTGCTCATAAATTATCATCTTTTTTTTTTTTAGGGGGGGGGGGGGGGGTGTTAAAATACCTTTAATCTATTGTAGAGACTCTCTTGGATATAGGGCATACATGTCATAGATATGTTATTTGGGACCATGAATGATGTAAGGAAAAATCTTTAAAATGGGAACTCCTGGAGGACAGATATGGCACCAAAATAAAGGGATAAGTTTGGAACTCAGTAGCTTTGCTGTAAATTATCCGGGATGGTATATATATATATATATACTCTACAGGTGTGTCTAACATGTTTCAACCAGGTACACATATTTACAAAGAAACCTTTAAATTACATGTATTAGCACTAATTTTTTTTCTGGTAAACTACTGTAACAATGGAAAAAAAGAATACAACAAATGGAAAATAAAAATCAGGGAAAGAAAATGCCACAAGGTCACCTTAGGAAACTGCTTTGGGGAGCTGCTTTACAACTCTCTCTGAAAGGCAGATAGTTATAAATTCTGATGCACAAAGTCCAAAAAAAAAATAAAAACTGTGACACACATCAGTCTACATTATAGCACCTTTACATGCTTTATGCATAATACAATCAGCATTGACATCAGTGTACTCTATAGTTCATAAAGACCAGTAATTCAGTGTTAACTGTTAACATTACAAATTACTTCTCAAGAAACAGAGTTACAGATGTATAAACAGTATGAACAGAATCATTTCCCATATTTACAAAATAATCTGCCTATCGTTACAATTTATTACTGCACAAAAATTAAACTTAGCATATCTTCTAACTACACCTACTTTTTAAGTACAATATTTATATTTATACAGTAAACTTGAGTATTATCACAGTCTGTGACCCTGCTACACACTGCTTATGGAAATTCTGGATTAAATATACCTGACATGCAGCATCCAGGCAATATGTGTGATTTAATTCCCCCTCCCCATAATGGTACTTACTTTTAAAAAGAAAAAAAATTGATATGAATTCGCTGTTCCTCTGAGAAAAAAGTGTTTAGATTATGTACTAATTCAGCAAAATGCACTGACTGTCACATCTTTTATATATGTATTTACTTTGGGATTTTCGAGATGCCCTAAAATTGGGACTTCTCGACCTGATGTTCTTGATGACAGTTCTGATAGCTGAACGTTAGTGGCGAGACATGTTAACTGACTTCCTATCAGCTTGTGCAGTGTAAGTTTTGGGATCCTGGGATTAAATGCAATCTCTGGCTACACAGCAGATGCTTTGGGATTTGTTGAAATGGCTACTAAGGCTGCAATTGTTATAGACACACGTATAATACCACTCTCATCCAAAATGTCTTGTGAACTACAGATCTGCTCCTAATAAATAATAAAAAACAGAATACATTAAATCTAAGAAATGGTAATCATGTTCAAGATAAAATATTCACAAGATGTCAGAATATCAATTATGATTTGAATATTGTTGGCGTTTACCGGTAATCAGAATCTAATCTGATAACGACTCTTCTGCATCCATATCAGTGATAAATTGAAAATTCATGAGTGTAATTATTCTTCCTTTATATTTTGTTACAAGTAGCTTTTAATAATTAAAGGAACATACACTATTTCCATTTATTTCAGCATGTAACAAAATTACATTTACAACTTTGACGAGGGTTATATTGCACAAAATTCACAGCCTTCAATATTTGTTTAAACAGATTCTTTGGGAACATAAAATGTTTGGTCTGCCTGCAAATCACAGTAAATAAAACAAATACAAACTTGTATTGTTGAAAGCACTACAAAATTTTGAAGTAACTTGGAGCATTAAAAAACAATATTATTTCACACTGTAATCATACCATGCTCCAATTCATTGCCTTATACTGATACAATGTAATCATACTCAGTACAGTGACTTCCTTATACAATGTAATCATTCTCAGTTTGTACTTCTAGCCTATACATTGTAATCCTACTCAGTCCAGTTATTGCCTTATACAATGTATTAATAATCAGTATTAAATCATTCCTATACTCAGTACAGATACTGCCTTATACACTGTAATCATACTCAGTATTAAGTTAATGCCTATACACTGTAATCATACTCAGTATTAAGTTATTGCCTATACACTGTAATCATACTCAGTATTAAGTTATTGCCTATACACTGTAATCATACTCAGTATTAAGTTATTGCCTATACATTGTAATCATACTCAGTATTAAGTTATTGCCTATACACTGTAATCATACTCAGTACATTTATTGCCTACACACTGTAATCATACTCAGTATTAAGTTATTGCCTATACACTGTTATCATACTCAGTATTAAGTTATTGCCTATACATTGTAATCATACTCAGTATTAAGTTATTGCCTATACACTGTAATCATACTCAGTATTAAGTTATTGCCTATACATTGTAATCATACTCAGTATTAAGTTATTGCCTATACACTGTAATCATACTCAGTACATTTATTGCCTACACACTGTAATCATTCTCAGTATTAAGTTATTGCCTATACACTGTAATCATTCTAATTATTAAGTTATTGCCTATACACTGTTATCATACTCAGTATTAAGTTGTTGCCTATACATTGTAATCAAACTTGGTACAGTTATTGCCTATACATTGTAATCATTCTAATTATTAAGTTATTGCCTATACAATGTAATCATACTCAGTATTAAGTTATTGCCTATACACTGTAATCATTCTAATTATTAAGTTATTGCCTATGCACTGTAATCATTCTAATTATTAAGTTATTGCCTATACACTGTAATCATTCTAATTATTAAGTTATTGCCTATACACTGTAATCATTCTAATTATTAAGTTATTGCCTACACACTGTAATCATTCTCAGTATTAAATTATTGCCTATCCATTGTAATCAAACTCAGTATAGTTATTGCCTATACACTGTAGTCATACTCAGTATAAAGTTACTGCCTATACATTTTTATCATACTCAGTATTAAGTTATTGCCTTTTACACTGTAATCATACTCAGTATAAAGTTATTGCCTATACATTATTATCATACTCAGTATTAAGTTATTGCCTATACACTGTTATCATACTCGGTATAAAGTTATTGCCTATACATTATTATCATACTCAGTATTAAGTTATTGCCTTATACACTTAATTTCAAAAACAAAACAAATCTCACACATAAACAAACTCCTTATCAGTTATCACTATCATTCTGAAAGAGCATATGGATGTACTTTACTCAGAAGCTTCTGATAAACCTCTCTTAAGAGTAAAACAACAGTTGCTTCAGCAGTTCTGGCATATAATATACATATCAGCATAAGTTGCAATTTGTAATATTTGCACTGCACATACTGTAAACATACATATGTGCATGATGTAAATTAATACTTGTTGTTTTCAATACTCAAATGCGCTAATTTATGATTGTGCTAATCCATTGAAGAGAAGGACTTCACTTAATTTTGAGTGTGCTAATTTATGTACATTATTACAGTATTAGTGCAAATTATAATTTAACAACATCTAATGTGACTGCTACTACATACAGGAACTTTGCTCACACTTGCACAAATATTGTTTTTAACATCTTTCATTTTTATACACCAATGTTTTAAAATGGATATGTTATCAATGCCAAGGTGCAAACAGCAGTACATTAAAGGTTAAGATGGTGAAAATACAAATGTAAATTGAAATTACTTGAACATGCAAGTTCTTAGAACATGCAAGTTATAATAAAAAAAGAGAAGAAATCAGCACCATTAAACAAACATTACAATTAGACAATCAAATTTCTCTCAGATATTCTACCATCAAAGAACACAGACTTTGGTCTCTCAGACTATTAGTAAGATAAATTGGCAGTTTCATGCAAAAAGTTTTTAATGCAGAAAAAGTTGAACTTTAAAGCTCTACAATAACAAATACGTACTAGAACATGTTCCAAGATAAAATTATTTCATAAAACACTGTACCCCCAACAAGCATTTGGCTAAGTATATATTTAGACACTGAAATTAGTGTAGCATCAATATCACAAAGATTAGTTTAGTGCATCACAGATATCCTAAAATCACAGCCATACAAGTAGCTAGAAAGACAAGAAAACACAGTTTGGCCACAGCAAAGTCTCGTGGGGTTAGTCTTGGACACAGATCTAAGTGTTGCACAGTAACTGAGACCCGAGCTGGCCTAAGTTCTTCTGTTATATCATCACATGCACAAAGGAACTCCTGTAACGAGTTACAGAACAAAATGTCATTTCTCTCAATAAGTAGACTTAGACAAAGAAATTTCTTTCATGAACATTAATTTTATCCAAAAAAAATTAATTAAAATTATCTAGTTAAGCAATGTATATCATCTTTAATGTAAGACTGTGTTATATATTTTAATTAAATACGTTATAAGATCATGTATGGTGTATAGATGTATAATTACTTCCAAACAGAGTTAATCATGCTCTAGGAAATTAAATGAAACTCATAATACATGCTCCGTTAAAACAAATACTGTGCAACACTCAGTCCATATACTCAATTATCCATTAAAAGTTTATTAGAGTAATGAGTAATATATAAATGATTGTTTACATCAAAGATTACAGCATTTCCCAGATCACCAGGTTCTTAAAACTATTAAGTAGAAAAACCACCGAGATCATTCCTCTGTTTAGTAAAAACGAATATAAAATCCAGTATTAGCCTAGTACATAAAAATTCTTCATATGACATCTAATTGAATAGTTCAGAAAACCATTCTTTAAACTTATCCTCAGATTGAATAGTTCTGCATTACTGAAAAAATTGATATTAAATTACTGAAAATTTTTCTTATCAATACTGAAAATAAATGTATTTAAATATCAATACGAAAACCGTATTAACTTTCAAAGCAATGTATAGCATATCCGAAAATCTTCCTTCAATACATCTTCCGTTAGCTACATGTATGTTGTATTGCTGCCCTCTGCTTTCCACAAAGAGGATTTTTAGCAAAGTAATCTTAATGAATTTAATTCACTTTTTTTTTCCCAAAAGATACATATTTACAGTGGAGTTGAACTGAATTAAAATGCTTCTAATCATCATCATGAAAATTTACAAATCAAATACCGCAGAGTGCTTGTAGCTCTAAGTGGAATATAATGCTGGCTTGAAAAGGCTCCAGATACATAGTCACTATATTTCTGGAAGCAGTAGTGAACTTTTTCAGCCACAACTCTGAGTACCAAAGCTTCATTGTCTAATGCTTGTATCTTGATTTATATTATTGTATTTGTTTGTGATTTCCAAACATGGGAAGATAATTGGATGACTCATACAGAAGTGGGCAATGAACTTCTCGAGTACATGTAAAATGATTCTAGCCCATTGTTCATTATGGAATAGATGCCAACATTGTCCGGGAATACAAGTAGGCCTCAATAGGTAAATGTATTTTTGACAATGATATTTAATATTCTTTTGGAAATGAAAAATGATTATCGGTATTGATACTGGCCAGTTCTCAAAATTTTCAGCAATGCAAAGCAACCAAATTAAATATGATGAACTAGTTGAGGATTAAAAACAAAAGATGACTTAATTATACGTATTAGTCTGAAATAAAAGTGCATCCAACTAGTCAGCTTGTGGAACAATCTGTGTTCTAAATTAACACAAGCTGAGTCATACATGTGCTCACATCTATTCTAATCTAAATGCTATCATTCTAATCTTGTTTATCTTTTGAATTTTACTTCTAGACTCACATTGCTTATCAAATGTGGCATATTTCTACTGGTGTTTATTAAAAACATACTCATTTTTTAAAATTAGGCCAACCCAAATATTTCTTTAACATTATTTTGTTATTATTATGAAGTGTGATAAATAAACAGAAGACATTCATATACACAAAAAGCATGACCAATGAAGCGCAGGATATATACAGAGCAGTGAAATCCTGCAGGCACCGAGGATACAAGTATAATAGCTATTTCACGTGGGACTAGAACATAACAAGGAACTAACTGTTGTGAGGATTAATGTGGGAGTTAAGATATATGCCCACCACGTTCCTTGCCTGGAAATACAGAATCTTTCAGAACGATCCCAAAGTTTTCTTCACTTGCTCTCCTTTCATATGGCAGCTGCTTTGTGGTCATTTTTTTTTTTTGGATTTGTCTCTCTTTTAATTATTTCACTTCCACAGGAATCATACTTTCACAAATTTGGTCCAATATACAGTAATTTACATATACATGTAATTCCAATAAAAAAAAAAATATCAAATCATGAATTTTTTCTACAAGAGCAGGAATGTTAAAAGTAGATTCAGCTCATGATCTGGTTAATATAAAAATTTGGTTATCTGATTTTAATAATGATATTAAAATTCTAAAAGCCGTGGTTCAATCTGTTTTCATGTATATTACACACAACTGCTGTATCTACAACAACATTCCAGCAGCATTTCAGAGAAACTACAGCAAAATTTCAAAATTATATCAAAATTACGCCAAAAAAGAAACTTTGAAACACAAATATACATGTAGCATGAAACAAGGACTTGAATAATATGTACACTGTGATGCTTACTTGTAACAAAATATCATACAGAATCTTGAAACACTCTGTTAAAATGCTAACAAACTTAAGTCTGTTTAACAAAACTAATAAATTAAAAAAAATAGTTCCTTGATTTACTATACCTTCCCTACTCCAACTTTTCGACATGCTTCTAGAAAATTCTCAACATTTTTTCGGCATTTTGCCATTGTCAGTTTTGGCTGAAATATAATAAAAATAACACATAATAAGACAAATGAATTTATCAAATCAACAAAAACATGGAAAAATTTAACCTTGTGCATTGGACCTTCATAATTCAACAATCATGTGCTACTTTTTAGGACAAGAAATGATGGAAAAATTCTACAAGCAGCTTATGCAAATCATACTGGCATTGAATTGATATGTTTGAAAGCTAATTTTATTTTGTCATATATCAATACGTTTCCAAAAAAAAAACCCCATTAAATCAAGTAGGTATAGAGCAACTACCACAACCTGAACTATGAACTGTATATAAATATTTACCACAGCAGGTGAGGGAACATGGATGCTGAGAACAGAGCGCGGCCTTATGTTATTGGCAAACTGACACAGCAACACGCCATCCCTCAGGGACTCCGGCAAATTATCTGGCAACGTCACCTTCAGTCTCTTCTCTATTGTCTGTTGAAAATGATAAACTATCAGTGCTCCCTATTCTTAATCACAATCTAACCATGCTCAATGCTTTTAAGATTTAAAATACATGTACCATTTTTTGAAGGTTGCTAAAATCCATACAAAAACAGATGATAAACTATTTACCATTCTGAGGCGATTTAATTGCTCTGCCTCTTCCTTCATGCGTTCCTCTTGTCGGCGTAGTGTAAAATTTCCATCATCTTTGTAACTATCAATCACTCTCATTGCACTCCCTGAACCTAAAAGAAAAACTATTCAGCTGAAAGACAGAAACCTTTTTACCATAAGAATTTACAGTGCAGTAATTTGAACTAACTTCCAAACCTAGTTTGATGCCAAATGATTCTAAAATTGTCAAATGTTTTAGATAAAAGTAAAAATGTACCAAACATTGATGAAAATGAAGTCAAATGCCTTTATAATTTCAAAATGGAAAAGTAGCTTTCTTGATCAGTATCTACAAACCTGCAGATCTGCGAGATGCTGCTCCATAACTGGTTCTGAGGGGTGGGTTAGGTGGAGTTTTCTTGTCATCTCTCTGTTGTTTAAGAAATGCACACATTATCAATACCAAAATTGAACAATGAATATTATTTTTGTTCAAAGTGATTACTCACAATCATAAGTTTAGGACAACTTTAATTCACACTAAAGAATATCTGGTTGTATCAGTAAACATGAAACCTACTGGTCACTGAAGGACTATTTACCTTGGCTATCAGACTGTTGACAGCATTTTTTTGCACCTGTCTTTTATCTTCCCCAGGTGTTGTTCGCCCACCTTTACCAGGTTTACCATCCTCCTGGAATAATTTCATTATTATACGCCTATAGTAAGAGCATAATTCTGTTCAAATTTGTAGTAAAATCTATGTAAAATTTTAATTCTAAGTTTTATTTCTTTAAGCTATTTCATTGTACTTTATTAAAAAAAATAAAATAATTGCTAACTCCAATTTCAAAGAAGGATGAAATCTGAAATGAAGACTTACCTGTGAGGATCCTGTAGATGGTCTGTTAGAACTGCTTCTTACAGGGGTAGGAGGAGGAACATTGCTTCTCTCCCCACCTGCTGCACCCCTCCCAGAAGAGGGCGTGGTGGCTGTTGTTTTGGTTCGTCGAGTGGCCGGCCCACCTTTGTCACCGATTTTGTGTAGTGAAGATGTAGAGGAACTGGGACTATTGGTTCCTGTAGATCCTAGAGAAGACCTCGGACTTGGGCTCGGGGAAATCCCAGGACTATTTCCTCCATTTACAGTACTGAAAAACAAGCACAGATGAAATAAAATAAACAGTCCTAAACATTTAGCTTCTCAAAAATTTATGCTCTTAACATTATCAATCAATAGAAATGTAATTTGCCTGTCTTCATAAGAAAAAACTCAAGAAAATTAATGTATACTAAGTCTGTTCTACATGTATTTCTTCACATTTAAAGACTTATATACAATATCATCAATTTTGTGACATATTTTTCAAATTGGCCTTTTTTGTAAAACAAAACTACATATTATTCAGGGAAATAAAACCCAGACTTTCCAATAGTTCTTCTAATGCTATGATCAGTATTTTTTTTATATACCATTATATTTACATCATGTTAATATTACATGTATATATAGCAGTCAGAATAGTTCAAGATTTAACCAAGTAGTATAAATATAATTCTTCACCATCTAGTAAGAGGATAACATATAAAGAATATACCAGGTGTGAACAGAAAATTGAAAGAAAAATAACCATTTAAAGAAAGATAGATTCATGCAGCTTTTTTTTCCCTGTTTTTTATTTTTTTTTTATTTTTTTGTTTTGTTTTGTTTGGTGGGTCTGTGTAACATACTGTGAAATCACTAATTTTCGTGGAGGGTGTTAATTTTCATCTTTTTCAAGATATGAAGAGACCCCTCAAATTCACGTCCACCATAAAATGTAAAATGTCATTTAAATTACTACTCAACAATTCTTCATCCACCAAATCAAATCCCTATGAACTCCTAGTTTTTTCTCAAACCATGACAATTTGACCAAACAAAAATATGTGAATTTACAGTAGGTATCAGTACATATTAAACACATATCTTTACATAAAACGCACTATAAAATAGGAGAAAAAACTAATATATTTACTTAAGTGAAAACCACATTAAAACAGAAACAATGAGTACTGGTAGATGAAATAAGTTGTATATATATGTCTGCTGCGTAAAGTCATTTGGTGCATTGTCTTGAGTAACACAAGTACCTCTAGATTATGTTAAAACACTTCACACAGGAAATACTTGCTGTAACCACCAACTTCCCTATAAATCCACAGAATGATTCAGACTTTATCAATCACTCCACTTTTAAACATAAATCATATTTATTTCAGGTGAAAAATTTACTTGAATGAAATATTAGTTTCTTTTTGATTATGAATTTTTTCAGTCTATCAATATTTGTTTTTTTGAGATAAAATGTGTGAAATCAGGTTAAAAAAAAACATAACAATGTCCTTCATATCAATCAGTCATGTGTGAAGGAAATTAATACAATCATTAATATCTGTTGGTCTGAAAAAACATATATCATGTGCAACTTATTGACTTTTAACCTTAATCCATAAGCATATGACTCGCTCATTTTTAGTAGTCTTTCTTTTTCCATGTGAAGGTTAATAATATCTATCAATGTTTCACAACTGCAGTATCAACATTGCACACATAAAGGATATTCTATTTCTCATCACAAACATGTATTAAATATTCCCACCCAATTATTTCTTGCGTTTCTGAAAACCAAAGAAGCGTGCCTTTTTTTAATTAAACTAGGTATCAGCCTATGTACATCCCATTCAGAACACCTTGGAAGTTTTCATATATTTCACTTTCATTGTAGATGAAAAAAGTTATACTGCATGGATATTTATTGACTCTATGCATCTTAGTGTGGTAGGAACATTCTGCTTTGTAAGCTTTTTATAGAGTATTTTAACACTAACAATGAATACATTAGATGGATTGCAATTTCAAATATATAGTAAACACGACATAACAAAATTCATATTACTTGCCATATCAACAGTGACATACCCATCCTCAGCTGATATTGGAATCAATAAGTGTTGATATTGCATGCAATACAGATTTTGTCATGGTATATTCATTATTCATATGCATATGTAAATCCGATTGTATATATATATTATACACTATACTGAAAGGGATCAAGGAAAAGATAAATACAGATGGCATGATCATGATTACAAAAAGCACCCTGTCCTATGATTATCATACTGTCCTTTATTATGGCCATAACAGTCCAATATTACCTGCCCGGTTTGTGCCGCAACACGGGAATGCCTCTGCTAACAGGTCTGGAAAATGTCAAATCACCAACAGAGTATGAGCACAACAATCACATTCTAACTTAAAATTAATCCACTCCCAGGCATGCAATACAGAACTTCAAAAGATAGAGGGGGGATTCAAGTAAATCTCATTAACAGTATGCACATATGTTTATATATATAGATACTGAGAGGAATATATGAATTGCTAAGGAATATTTCTTGTTTACTCTAAATTCTTTAAAATGATACAAGTACATACAAGACATAATAGTTTATTATAATAAAGTTTTAATTTCTATGTGAATGTTAAGGTGTTTAATACATGCACTGAAAGTGCCCAGTAAGAAAATTATTGGATTAATTTTATTTTATTTGGCATTAGTTGGTTGTCTGTTTATAATTACCAAGATGCATAAATGGCTTAAAAAGTTTGACTACTCTTTCCACATAAATGTAAATATTGAACAAAAATTAATCTCATCTTTTTTTTTTTTAAATTGAATCGAATGAATATTTTTCTCAAAGTAAATGAATATCAAGATTTCAAAGCAGAGATGAAATCAGAGCTATGCCTTATCCCATCAAGTCATTTTAAAATGTCGCCTTTCCCTATAAATCTATTTTCTGTGCACTGCTTTTACTACTGCTCTTAGCAGGAATATTCTAAATCTGTCTAGGTAAATTACTGTGAAACATGCAGTCAGTAACTTTAAAAATAGTGAGAAGGCCAAAGCTTCTAATACAAGCATGGGAGAAGGATCGGTTCTACCCTTAGACCAATAGAAAAATGATGCAGAGGAAATAGAGGCAATATTTACTTTTTGATTCGCGAAGTGGAGCTATGAGCACCAGAGGCCCCTGTTTTAGCCCCTGATGGTTTGGCTGTGGAAGGATTTGACGTAGGGTTCTGATTTGAATCAGAACCCTGTCGTCGTAATGGAACATTTGTTGGCTTCTGTTCCTCTTTGTTCACGCTGTTGGTAGTTTGATTTGGTTGTCTGCAATAACATTTGCTCCACATTAAATTGTTCACAAATTTACTCATGCATAATTTGAATTTAGATTAGAGGTGACATATGATGTACTAACTTTTACCTTTTACCATGCACCCTTAAACATACATTCCTTTCCAACCACTCCTTTAGTACGTATCATTTCTACTTACAAGAATATACATGTCAAGCCCATTTGTCAGTATATAATAAAAATATATGTTGTTATATTTCTCCCCTCACAATGGTATTTTTATAAATTAACTTGCCTTGTTAGCTAACATTTTAGAATCTGAGAATCATTGTTACTTTCAGCAATGCAAATGTCATCAATCAATAAATCTACTCTTTACTAATCACTTTACGTTTGTATCCAGAGTACAGATAAAGTGATAGGTTTACTAAATCTCTTACAGAATATTGGAATCTCTGTTAATACCAAATCAAATACAGTAATGCAACCTTCAAGCAATTTCCCACTCATTTCCAGACTCAATACAAAATCATTTCTCATACTGTATTCTTATTCTTAATCCACAACCATTTATATATAAAAAAAATATTTATACCTGGTAAATATCCTTATAATGCAGGATCATGATTCATACATGTGTGTGTATGTCTGTAAGGGTGTGTGTGTAATGTTGGACACAAAGTGGTAATAAACTAATTGAAATGCACTTAAAATGTGTATAGCAAGCATTTTGTATAGCAAGCAATGCAAAATGCACAATACAGAAATAAATCATAATGCAACATTATCAGGATACAATAAAAGGTTTTGCTGTAGTATACAAAAGAGCAACCTAATACTTAGAAAGCCAGATTAAGACATTGATAGAAAGATGTGCACAAAAGATACGTATTACAAGGTGGAGCATTTCTACATCACACAAGTGCAGAAGTTTCATACAGTACCTATAATTCATGCTATAGGTATCCATTGCATTTCTGCTGTTCCGTTGCAATGGAGCAGCGTAATGAGGCACAGATGTCTTTGCTGAATGCGGAGAAACATGAGGAGGGGAGTGAATGGAAGAGCTGCTATTTCCCATGCTAGCATCTTGCACATATCCAGAATAATGCTGAGAGTCAAGTGCTAGAGTCCTTGGAGGATTTCCAGTTGCACGAGGGTTATATGTGGGCCTGTTTGGTGAAACCCCTTGAGGGGATGCACCATGTGGGGAAACTCCATATGGAGAAACCCCTTGAGGATTGTGGTGTTCATTCCTGTGTGGAGAATGAACTGTTTGTCCATATGAATATCCAGGGGGTGATCCTGGAGAGACTGGGGAGTAAGGGGACACATTTCCATGGTTATACTGAGGTTTGTAACCAAAGGGGGTAGGGGTGTTGAAATCTGCAGGGTGTCGGCTTGGATAAACCTTGTAACTGAAAACAAAAGTATTAGTTTTCCTCTAAAGTAATAAAATTATCTAGCATAATATCAAATTTTGTATAGCCCTAACTTATATTTCTAAAGAATTTCTCAGTATTACATGTATATGGACTGAAACTTTCTGTAAGGCCAGTGTCCATGTGATTTGCGTTATTTAATGTATTCAACTTGTTGAATATGAAAAAAAAAAAGCTTCAAGATTCTCCTTACAGGGTAATATTACAGAGACTTTTAGATCCTCACCTGTTTGCCTATTTTGCATTGTTACATATTTTCAAAAATATTTTCAAGCCAAAAATTTGTTTTATAAATGGAAAATATCCAAAATTCAAGGGCATGAATTTCCCCATCTTAATGTCTTAAATTCTGAGAGAAGGTCAGCCTTTTTTTTTTCTTTAATTTTCAAGGAAGGCAGAGTTGGTAAGATTAAATTCTTTGAATTTGGTATTAGAAATTTTGATATATTACATGGTATTTCTTCTTTTTTTTTTTCATTCTGAAAGTTCATTCTGCATGACAAAGCACATGCAAATTATTTAAGTAATGATATACTCAGTATATGATGATTATTAAAATGAAGACGTGAGGAAAGAATGTGATCTGATATATATACATATAAAATAAATGTAAAATGCTTTAGTTTTGTGTTGACTTGAAGAATCTCCGAATAGTCCATCTGAAAAATATATGATAATGGACAAGATATTAACAGCTGAAGGGGTAACAAGAAACAAGAAAAAAAAAAGGTTTATATATTAGTATCTAAAAACTGATAGTAAAAACTTTGGAAATAATCTACAGTGTATTTCTTCTTAACATTTATTTTTCTTTATTGAAGTCATAAGAGTAACTATACATTTGTATAGTTATAGTAATTGGAAATTGTGCCAAGCCTTATCATCTAATAGAGAATGGAGCTCACTTTAATTTGGAAAATCTCTCTGCAGTATACATATATTCTATATTACTGGTAAATAAATAATTATGTGTGACACAGGTTTGTTAAAGAATTGCTGACCTTCTCTCAATACAAACGATTTTCCTCAGCTAAAGACAGCAATCAATTAAGATTAAAATAGCCATTTTTTCCCTGTACTCTTAGATTAGGAACTTCTTTTGGACATTGAAAAGATTATATGGTATAAAGGTGTAAATATTGAATTATTCTATTTCATTTTCAATATAGTGTACCTGACCCCCCCCCCGAAAAATACTCAGAAAAAGTTTTGATAAACAGATATCATCCTTGCTTACTTTGGAATAAATACATGCAAATAAGGGTTTTAATTAATTTACTTTGGTCTAATGTTACAAATGCTTGAAATTGATTATAAATTGAGTAATACACTGTAGATATTTTAGATTTCATGGCAGATCACTTAACTGCATAAAAATATCACAGAATTACTCAGTAGAACTCTCCAGTGTGCAGTGTAAAGAGCTTATTTTTGTGCAGTTTACATTCTAAAGAAAATCTGAAATGGCTGTGCTTTATTTAGAAATGAAAAAAAGAAAGATTTTATTTAATTAGTTAAGAAGACTAACTTTCATGCAAAAAATAAACAACTGTCAACAATCAAAGTTTTCTCCTTGAAGATTTGGAGATGATACTGACTCTAAGATTTCATTTTGTGTGATTTTCAGATGCAGAAAAAAATGTTAAGATTGGTAAAATAATGTAGCATTAGTTGCGGCAAGAGCTATAAAGGGCAGTTTTACCAGTACAACATCTATTTAGTTGTGTCAATTTTCTAGTTTTACATGTACCTAACACCCTGACAATGTAGAACATTATTATTTTATTCCTAGCTGTTTACGAGTTTTTATTTCCTATACTTAACCCTTGTGACTACATTCTCAAAAGGAAAGAATTGAAAATTAGTTAATATTGTACTACATTAAAAATTCATTCATCTTGTTAATCACACTGAATAAACACAAAAACAGTAACATAAACAAACCATGCATAACACAATTCCCTTTGTTCAAATATCATACCATAATTCATATTTATATAAATTGTTACATTTAATCATAAGCACTTGTGCATTTCATTGGCATTAAATTGATTAACTTTGCAAGGAAAATAAAGAGTAGAGTTCATTAATTCAGAGCAAAGTACATCTGAAAAAAAAAATGTTCAAAGTACATGTATAAAGCATATAAGCAGTTCTGACATACTTGTTTTCCACAGATCTCCTGGCATCCTGTGACCCTTTGTTGACCTCTTGTTCTGGGCGGGGCAACAGAGCCTTAGGTTCTTCCTGCTTTTTCTCTGGTCTCCTGTTTTCTTCTACTTTAACTGCTTCATTTGTCCTATTTAGATTTAAATTTTACGCTCTAAATGTCTCGAATGTTCAATTATAGATGTACAACTCATGAGAAAAAAAAATGAGGGAATAAATTTGACTACACGCAGTATTTTATTGCTGTTTTTTTCCCATCATTTCCACATTTGTACCTTGAGTCCTGCCACTGTTTTTCTAAAAGAGCTTTCTGCTCCTCTTGAATTTTTTGGGCAGCTTTTCGTCTCGTTTCCCTCTCCTCTTCTTCCTGTTGAATTCTCAGCTGTTCAGCAGTCTTCTTCTTACGTTCATATTCTACTTTCTGGCGATTAAGTTCCTATCAAACAATTCATAATCTAGATTGTCAATGGTGCCAAAAGTTATAAAAATACTACTTCTGCAAATACTGGGCCAATTTCAACTTGCCTGAATTACAAAGAAATCTATACATGTAATTATTTGCAAGTTGTCTAATTTCTCTATTTTTGTTATGAAGATTATCCTTCTTATAAACATGATATCCTTGTTACAATTTTGAAGTATATTGGTAACGTGGGTAACTTTTCCAACAATGGCACTATATCAAACTGATCACTATACTGTCAAAATGGTGATCCATGCAACAACATATAAGAAGTTTGAAAAAAAGGAGACAAACTATTCAACAGGATTACTGAATGCTATAAAACAGGAAAATGAGAAAAAGAATTCTGCAGAGAGTTGGATAACATAAAAACAACATGAACTGTCTCAAGCAGTACCTGGGCTAATAATTAGCAGCTGCATACACCAGACTTCCCAGTGTAATTATAAGTTTAAAGACCTGCTTCCTTATAACAAAGGGGTATCTTTTTTTTTGATCAAATATTAGACTAAGAAGCAAACTTGAATTAAAATAAACTAACCCTTGAAAATTCATTCTCTGAAAATGCTTGGTCACTGGCACTAATTGGCATTCTAGGAGTTACGGGGGTCAGAGGTGACTGAGGTGATAGCTCCCCTGGGGGTGGGGAGAGTTCTGTTGGTGGATACCCTGGGGTGGGGGTCTTAGGTGAGAACTGATTGGTATTTGGTCCACTGTAAGCTGTGTTTATTGGAGGAGGACGAGATTCAAGCCCTCGTCGTGGTGGGTCTATTTCTGGACCATTAGCCACGACCCCTTTATAAGCTGAAGAATCGCCATGCTGCCATTGGCTTAACGCCTAAACAGGGCCAAAAACATGCAGTTAGATGTACACTCACACAAATAACAATGATTTGTGTGCAGCTATCGCAAGAATTACATGTAAGCTCTATTTACATGTACATCTCAGCCTAACTCAAAAACTTTTTCTTTATAATTTAAAGCAAATATCTAAACCTGTTCATATAATCAGTAACCTTTAAACTGGCTTTAAAGAAACTGCCTATTCAAATTCTTCACTTTGTGCTAAAAAAACCTAAAGTAGGTGAAAGATTTACTAATCTTAGCTGAGAGATGGTTAATGTTTCTTTTAATAAATTTATTCCTGCTTAAGAAAATACAAGAACTTTCACTCCACTAAAGAAGAATCTATAAATATACTGTACATATATTTTTATCTGGATATATATAGATATAAATGAATATTATACAAGCAAGATCAAAAGATGCCAGTTCTGGATACACAGAAATAAACTTTTTGTAAGAGAAAGTCCTTGCGATAACTGCATATCAAACCATGCAATACATTTCAATGAAAAAAAAAAAAAAAAACAAAGCAGAAATATCTACGTATGTAGTACAAATGAAATGTTTACTGACCACAAATTTCAACATTAATAAATTCTTCTACATGTGTGATAAAGCAAACATGTATAATGGGGATTTATGAATAAATATTTCTCATTTTATGAAAAAATGTTATTTATAATTTTCATTTTTCAGTTTCATCAGAAATTTTCATGTTGCCATCTTCCTTGTGGTCAGCAATATCAAATAAAGATCATCTAGAATACTACTTGGTTTCAAACAACAACGAGTGACAAAGATTAGTCAAACTGCATTAAACTAATCAGTACCTTTAATGCTTACAGTTCAATGTCTAATTAAAAAGTTTTTTTGAGACAGACTTGACAATACTCCTAACTGAAAGACTCAAAAAGGACAAATCAGTTTAGACTGAAAATGACAACATTGATTTAGTACCTACCTCAGACACATTGGGGGACCATCCAATCTTCTCCAAACTATCTGTGGTGCTGTATCCAGAATCATTACTTAACACAGTGTGTCTCTTCCATTTTTCTTGAGATGGATCTGTCATAAATTCCTCTGCAGGTCTGTAACACAATATAAAGAAGAAATAAATAAACTTTAACAAGGAAAAATTCATAAAATTGTGATACTCTTTTTTCCCCTACTTGTCTGTTATTTAAAGTTACGTAATGAGTCAAAATCATGTGTTTCTTTTAAGATAATTGTATCACAAAACAAAAGATTTATGAGAAATATGAATACAGCAAAGTTTTGAGAGCTCAACTGCACTGTAAAGCAAGAAAAGAGCTGCAAAATGTAAGTGCCGGAAAAACAAGTGTTGTATCTATCGCTTAATTTTTATCGTCAATGTCAACAATGTCAAGGTCACGTGTCCTTTATTTTTAGCGTGGAGCTCGTAAACAACATTGAATTGGAGCAAGCAAAAGTTAGGAATAAGTTCTGATAATCTTTTTTGAAGATTGTATCAAAATTCTCGGTCATCCGACATTTATATCTATGGAATTGACACCATGGTAAATTATTCAACTTTCAGCGCATGCATACAATAAAGAGGAAATAGTGAAGCAATATTTTTGTGTTGGGTTATACAAAGATTTTTTTTACTTTTATTTTTCTCTGTAATAGTAGATTTTTTAGGTTCTGAAACCTGTAATTTTCTGAAACCTAATATCTTCAAGAACTGAACAAAATTTGCACGTGTCATGCAAAAATTCTACTTTTGTCAATTTTCCTGTTTTTCCGTCAAGGTGTCACTTTAATATGACAATATTGTGAGCCCATACATAGAATTTTGAGGAGGCATGGATTTGCGGACCAGTTTCTTCATTTCTGCATCATTGTCTCTCTTCTGTTCTTCCTTTATAGCCTCTATCTGAAGGAGCTTCATGATGTGACGTTTACCTTTGATACACACCTGTTAATAATAAACCTTTTTAGTACATGTGAACAGCATACGAGATTTATTTTTAAAAACCTGATAATTCTCAAATTTCATTTTTTTCATAATACAGAAATCATTACAAAAACATTAAAAAAATTTCAGCTCTTTGGTAACAAGGGTTACAGGTTGACAAGTATTTTATATGCTCCAAGTTAACACTAGAAATATAACTTGAGTAACATGTCCCTCTCAACTTGTGATACCTCCCTTATCTGAGCTGCTGGATGAGATTTCTCTCTCTTATAACCTACTAATTTTGAAGATAGTACACTTACATGAGCTGGGGGCATGGTCAGTGGGTTGTGGTCCAGTATCATCTCTTCTAATGTCTCTATCTTACGAAATGCAGTAGGTATAGTTGAAATCTTGTTGCTTGAAAAATCTAACTTCCGTAAATGTAACTTACTTAATTCTAGAAGAAAGAAAAATAAAACATTTAGTAAACTTCTAAATACATGTACATGTGTATGAACCTGAGGTTAAAATAGCAAATCATTAATTTTTGTGTGTAAAACTTTTTATGTGAGCATTTCAAGCACCTGGTATGCTGATCATGAAGTAAAGGTCAAAGAAGGAATGCATTGATTGAATAAGCATGGCAATTAAACAGCAAATTATTATCATCTACTTGTATATATATGAAAGTGTTTCCTGTAATTGTTATTTAATGCATGTAACACACTGTATACAGCTCTAATTTTTCTCAAATTTACTTCCACCATCCTTTTTGCTTTTTAGTTCATGAGTATTCCATCCCTTGTACTGTTAGATTTTCTTCATATTGATACATTATGACCAATATATGGACCAACACATCCCCCGTACTTCCCTGTGGGTAATCACACACTTTGCCAAAGGGAAGGATTCACTGATAAGCTTTTTCAGGGCTCTCACACTGCTTTTTGGGAAAGGGGCTGGGGCCATTAGGATTGGGAAAAAGGCAACATTTTGGGAAATTTTTGGATACTTTAAAATCATGATATATAGGGCTTCTGGTCTTTGATATCAGCTAAATTTTTGTTTTGCAATACAGAGGAATATGAATAGCAAGTTTAGTTATTATATATATCTTACTATATTTTCTTAAATTTTTGGGAGAAATGACTATTGGGAAAATTAATGCATTCAACTGGGATAAAAGGTACCTTTAAAGTTTTTGAATTGGGAATGGGGCCCTTGAATGGCCCCAATTATAGACAATCAAGAGCCCTTTTTTTTGATTTTTTGACAACTTAAAATCATGTGACATTAATAATAAACAAGTTATTTTGAACAATTGAATTTCTTAATACTTTCTCATGAAGAATTATATTAAGAGTATAAAAGTTGTCAGATTCACTTACCCAGAGGTAACTCTATTAACAGATTTCGTCTAACATTTAGACACTGCATGGATTTGAGATCCCCTATCTGTGATGGCAAGTGAGATATTTCATTGCAGCTGACATCCTAAAAAGTTAAACTCTTAACATAAATGATATGAATTCTGTTGTGTACACTCATACACTGATCAGCTGACATTGAAAAACTTCACAGCAATAACCATTATTATCAATTGCAATAGCCTGAAAGGCTTCAATGGCATCGAACATGAAAAATAATTTCATAAATTCTTTTAAAATTAAATATAAAATTAAACATTGTTAACAAAATATTACAGTTATGGTTATGGAGCCTTAGGCAATGGTCCAAATTGAACAGGGTATGAATTAACTATACACCTTCTAAAGTAAACACAAGATCTGTTCTTGTTAAAGAAATCAACACATATCTTTTTGGACAGTTGAAGAACTTGGAAGGATTTATTTTAGTATTATTCTATTTATCTAAGCTTTGCTTTTGTAGTACTTTTAGTATACACAACATTTTCAATGAAAAAACCATTGCTATGTGTCTGCTGATATTGTTTGAAATTCATCTGCAACTATCAATATAATGCAGCCCCCACTTTTTTCAAGTTTTAGAATAAGAACAGTATCAATGTATTGATGCAATTTTTTTTCAAGATGTATTCATTGAAAAGTGTTCAAAAGAAATTGAAGTGTACTATTTTTTGTTGTGAATGCATCCACTAACATCATGGTTGCCAAAATTCTGGTCGGATGATCTCTACATGGCTTTTAAGCTCCGCTCTACACCATAATGATTAATGAATAGGACTTTTAATTTGTGGATGTATGATTTTGCTAATTTTCTTTTAGCACCTTATTATAGGTGTTTGAATTTGCACAAATATTCCTTATGTTTTCAGTATGTTTTCTAAATCTTTTATTTTCAATATATACTTTATTTACTCTTTGTTGAATATGCTTCTTCATCTTGTCTACTGCTTGTGAAAATTAACACCATGAGTTATCCCCCTTACATTGTTCAATAACAAAATTTCCCTTTGAGCTTTGATAGTTAAAACTGAATATTTCAATAGCTAGATGAATTTCACTTATCCATGAAAAGGCTACTTACAATTTCCATAAGCCTTTTAAGCTCCCCAATTTCCTCTGGCAACGAGACCAATTTGTTATGACTGGCAAGAAACACTTCTAAAGCTTGTAAACATTTAATGAATGGGGGTATGACTGTCAGCTGATTCCGACTGAAAAAAATATTGGTTAGTAATTCATTAAATTACAAAGTTTATCTCATACACATTTATTTGATTCACACATATGTTCAGTAAGACACATTCTTGAAATCCTCCAATTCAAGTGCCATGTTCTTTTGTATGACACCATCTATAGCAAGTGCATCAAGTGAGAACCGATGAAAACTAGAGGTATTGTGAGGACTGAGCTCATAAAATGATATCCCCCTGCTTTTGTATTCATGAGCATAATGGTAAAGTTCATGTTTTGCTATTGGAAACCCATCTGTCTGATCAGAATGTAAAATAGGAAGGAAGTGCACAAAGGCACTGTGTAATAAAAATTCTGTGAGAGTCTCATTAAATTTTATCAAGTGGTATAGGAGACTTGAGAATAAGAGATGTTATAGAAAGAATGGCAGTGTCCATGTTTTGCTATAGGAAACTACAAATATGTGTTCAATCAAAACGTAAAGTGGTAAAGGCACAATGCCACTACGTAATAAAGATTTTGTGAAAGTTTCATTAAATTGCATTCAGTGGTATAGGAGGAATTTCCGATAAGGGAAGGCTACCCCCAAGTGTATCGGACACACGGACACCCCCCATCACCTTTCAACAGGAGGGTATAAAAATGCTGAATGTGCACACTGATCGTGCAGTTTTCATGTCAGAGCACCTGCAAGTCCCAAAATGTTCCATTTCTTGTGAACAGTAATCATGTCATCTTTAGCAAAATAACAGACCAGAAGTGTATGATATTACCTTTATATCAGTATTTTTCAGAAGTGTTACTCTAATGTAATTTTAGCTTCATTCTCTTCAATATTTCAGCTTGTGGTAACCATAACAATAAATACAACCCCTAAAAATTGTTACTTTAAATTGTACCTGAGACAAAGATGAGTGAGATTCTGCAACTGTAACAATGCTTCAGGAACAAATTTAATAGCATTGTGGTAACAGTTTAAACATTCTGCTGAGCGATACTCAAATATTTCTGGTGGAATTTCAGTAAACCTGTTTTTGGAAAGATCTGTAACAAAATAAAAACATTAAATAGTTATACATTTTACTACAGTTAGATTTACTTTGGTATGAAAATCTTAATGACTTTGGGCATGTTTAGTCTTATATCATATATGTCTAATAGTTTGTTGAAAATAGAATTATGCACTTAATAAACAAAAAAAAAAAAAAAAGAAAAAAGAAAAAGAAAAAAAAAAAGAGAGCCCATGCACCTGATTCACCTTGACCATGCTATCATGATATCAACCCAATTGATGTTACTTTTAAAATTTTTACAATTTAAAGGCATTTTGGAATGGAAAATTGTTTTATTTTTACATTTAATGATAGAAAAATTAAAATAAAAGGAATATATGTAACAGCTATCCAAGTTAACTTATACTTGTACAACCTTAGAAGTGAAACGGTTCACCACGGTATCGATTCACCGCGGTATTTTTTCTCCGTTTGATAAATGGTGCAAAATCTCTAATTTTCGGTTCGGTTCATTTTTCGGTCGAGATCATTATTCAGTCGGGTTTGGGATAAGGTAAAACACGTTACTCAGTATAAGTAAGTATAGAAAACGTAAATTTTTGAGGATTGATAGTTTGCAAAATAATTTTTGACAGTCAAATAATTCTAATCAATTTCTTCTAGTCAATTTGCAAATAAAATTCGTAAATTAAGTGACTAGATTTAGTAAAAGAAAGCATAAAACAATGTTGAATTTGTTTACTTCTATCAAAATGTATCGTATCAAAAATAACTGTACCGAGACAAAATTATACCAAAATTGTATCGAACCGTGAAGGAGGTGTATCGTTTCACCCCTATTAAACTTGGGTTGGAGCAGTTTACACTTTTTCTACAAACTACTTCATGGTATTTAAAGCATACACTGACCCAACCCAGGCAGGGTTGGCCAGGAAATACCAGTGGTGGGAATTACCAGTGGAAAATACCGGTATTTCCTGTCCTGGGAAATACTACAAATTCTCTCTTAACTGGGAAATATTGGGTATTACTGGGAAATACAAAGTTAAAGTTTTTTTATTTCTTTAATTCATTCAATCTTATACTAAATTCAAAAATAAAATAAACATAAAAACAGAAGATGAATAATATTGAATATGTCTCAAATTGCAATTTAACATTTTCAGAATGTATCACTACTCCAGGTTCCATACCATAAGCATTCTGAAACATTTCCCTGGATGTATAAAACTGAAGTTTTCCAATTCAAGTTTCTTTTCAGTTTTTTAATATTATTAAGTTTTAATTATAAATCCAAGAACAAAACAAACTTGTTTTAATCCTTCTATAAACACTGTAGTTATTACAATCAATCATGTTGTTTTAACAAATTGCTCTGGACAGTTTTGTGCTCCTGTTGAGAGATAATTACCTTGAGTAGAACTGAAAGGCTTCTTCTTAGGTTTGATATTTATACCATACTCTACATTTAAGATTTTCTTAGATCCTTCTTTAGTTACATAAAAAACACAATTGGCATATTTGGGTTCATTGGACCTTTATAGACTACATCAGACTCAAGCATGAAACAAATGACACTCATGACTGGTACATGAATATACTGTGTTATGATTAAATAAAATGAATTACTAGGAAACCAGAATTTTTTAAATCAGAGACAGTGTTACCAGTTAGATATCTTAGCCAATAAGGTGTACTGCATGTCAATATGAATGAAATATGTAGCTATTACTTATTTCCCAGTATTTCCCGGGAAATACCAATAATTCCCGGTAATTACCAGTATTTTCCACCGTCCTGGGAAATACGAGTATTTCCCAGTTTTTTTGCCAACCCTGAACCCAGGTTATACAATGTAACTTGGATAGGTATCAAATTCATTCCTTAAATAAATTCTGAGATTTTATACATCATTTTAGATGGGAATAATTTTTCCTTTAAGCAATGGTAAGAATGTAATTGATTTGAAACTTCATAGCAGCATATTTATCAAAATATTACATAATTCCATTTTTAAAATATAATTATGATTTTCATCTGCATTTTGACTAGCTATATGGTTTTGAAAATATGTAAATTTTCATATTATCTGCAAGAAAAATTTCTGACATTTCTAATGATGTGACATTCATTAAAAATTTAAAAAGTGAAGAAGTTATTGTATTTCTGATGGAAGGTAATTTTTCTTCAGTTGGCCAAAGTCAATTACAGAGTTGCCAACATCATAAAATGAAAAATTGTACGGAAGAGGTCCAGGGGCCATTCAGGTCCCCACCACTAGATATTTACATTTTGATTACTATAAAATGATTTAAATTGCAGGTTAGCATAGAAATGTAAGTCACAGTAAGTACTATGACTTTTGTATTATAAAGTGAAAACTTAAGGTGGACAGCTATGAAAATACCAGCATTCCAAACTTTTGATGGAGAGAAACTGAGATCATTAGGATAAATGGGAAAATTGTAAGGCATATTTTAGAAATTCAAACCATAACCCTTACGCTGAAATCTTAAGGGTTTGCAGCTCTGCAATCAGGATACTGGGGTTGGCTTTTTAAAGTCACTAAATGTTGAGAGTTACAGAAAAATGGAAGTTTCTGGTAAACAACTCAAAATAAGGGACAACTTTTCATTTTCTGTGAATTTTTATCCAGTCATGATCCGGTGAATGGGTAAAAAATATGTGACTTTGTGGTCATGCGGTATATAAAACATGTATTTTCTACTTTCAATAGTAGTCAAATAACTGCAAAAATTTGTACAAATTCATTTGAAAATTGTATACTTCGCATATTGTTTTTTTTCTTTTTGAACTGGGACAAATAATTGTGATGTTTTCTTTTCTCATTATCTTGACACAGTGAAATATAATCATAACATTAGTCATCACCGGAGCTCATTGTTCAATGTCTATCGTTACTTAAAGGCTAGTCATTTGCACATGTTAATGTAAATATACGAAACACATTTAAAAAATATTACAATGATCAGTACTGATATATGAGCAAATAACTAGCAAAATCTTTTTTTTCTTCAATTTGACACTTGCCTATGGAGACGGTATCGACAAGATCATATTTTCCTGCTATTTTTGGATACTCTTTCAGTTTACGACCACATAGAATAATTTCACCAGTGTGTTGAGCATCATCGAATATACGATCCAGAGGCCTAGAAACTGTATTTGCTGATCCTCCGGTAAAAGTACTCGCCATTATACTTCCTAAACTGGTACCATGATGAATCTCAACTGGCTTCCATTTTTCTGTTATCAATTGCACATGCGCAGAGGAGGTGATGATGGATACATTACTAACTTGTCCTATACTTATTCGTACTATTTTTAATATACCGTAATATTCAACATTTATAATCTGAGTTCGTATTGAAAAGCAGTTTTTCTTATTATAGAACAAATTAGTAATAATTAAATTGATATTATATGTATTATTAATTTTCCACCACATCCATGTCATGATCGAATAATTATACGAACGAACATCGACTACCTGCGATCCCTTTCGTGGAAAAGCGGAGCAAGTAAGTAAATATTTACTGATTTAGATAAATTAAAAAAAACCTGAAATGTGATCATTTCTTGCTAAGTCTACGATTAGCATAGAGAAATCATTAATAAATTCCGTTTTGTCATTTGCTGTACGTTTTTACTGTAGTTATTGAAGTAGGTGACTACCATGCATTACAAAGAAATAGTGATGTGTTCCCTTTGTAACTAAAGGCCAAAAGAGTCTAATAAGAATACTTTTTTTAAAATTGTCAATGGTTTTGTGCTCTATTTTGATTCTTATTCTTTAGCATACGTTGAAGTTGTACCCTGTTTTGGGAATCACTTGAAGTGCCCACCAGAACTCTGGCAAAGGGTGGCACATGACATGTCATGGATTTTGATTATTTTTTGCTTGTGTACTACTTAAGCAGGTATTTACATATGGCGATATCCAAAAAAGAGGAAAAAGAAAGTGCTCCCCTAGTCTTTTTTGTTAATTCTGGAAATTTTAAGTGCAAAAAGGTCAACATTTTACAACATATTTATTATGATACATATAATCCAATTCTGGATATGGCAATTAATTTTTTTTATAACTGGAACCTTTTCCTTTCATTTTATTAATGATTTAGAAATTTATTAATATTTTGGGTGGAAAACTGGGTGGTACAAAAATGGATTAACCAAGTGACTTGATATATTCATCATCCAATATCCAGTGTCACCTAAAACACAATACTTTTAAATCTGAATATTTTATCCTCATGTAACAATAACTTCAAAGTCTAAACTGTTGAATCAATCAATAAGTTTGATGGGCACAGGTATTTTGAAAAAAAATATGGTGTGTCAAATTGATCTTACTTTTTAACAATTTATCCAAATAAAACTGAACCCAACAGAAATTATACACTGGTAAATGTAGAAATATATAAAAATTCCATCCAAAAATTAGGTTTTCAGCTCTCCTGAGCTGAAAGCTCAATGAACTTTCTGATCATCCATTGTCCAACATCTGTCCTCTGTGAATTTTTCACATTTTTGACTTCTTCTCAAGAACCACCTGGCCAAATTTAACCAAAGTTGGCACAAATCATCCTTGGTTATTTAGGGAAATTATCTAAATTGTTCAAATAAAGAGCCAAGCTTTGTTCCAAGGGGAAATAATCAAGGAAAGTTAAAATTGTATTAGGTCATTAAAAAATCTTCTTTTCAAGAACCATTTGGCAAGAAAAGGAGAAACTTGTATTGAAGCTTCCTGAGGTCATGTAGATTCTAAATTTTTCAAATCATGACTTCAGGGGGTAAGATATGGCCTCCTGGGGGAAGGATGGGGCCAGAATAGGGGATAGGGAATCGTTTTTTTTTTTTTTTTTCATGGAACTATATAAGCATAGTAGAACCATTAATTTACAAACATTCCTAGGTTGTAGGGATTTAATTTTTTTCAAATTATGGAACCCAGGTTAGGATTGGCAAAAATCAAAATTAGATTTACATAATACTTGTGTTCAGGAAGAGAATTTTCTTCTCCATAACTTCAAGGCCATGTTAGTGATTATTTTGATATTGAAGCGTCCCCATGGTGTGAGGAATCAGAGACCCTTTTTTTTCATTTTACTCAAGAAATATAAAAAAATATTTTAGGGTTTAAATCAGCCTTTCAATGTGGATTTAATATTTCAAATTATGTAACATGTGTAAACTGTTGGTGTGTTGAATCTCATTTAATTTAGTTTTTCACCCAGTTATCAATCTCGGGTATATTTATCTGCTTTATACTTTATTTGTGTTAGGTAAGAGATATATATTGTGTGTTTAATTGCATAATAATTTTTTTTTGTAGATAATAATGTTGATAATAATAAGGCTGATAATAAAGCTTAATAATAAGATTTGCCCAAATATGACTGTACGAAGATTGGGGGGGGGGGGGGGCTAGATCAGCATCATTTTAATGATGTTTAGATTAATATGAGAAATTTTTTGTTTGTTTGTTTTGTTTTTTTTTTCAAAAAATTGTATTCTAATACATTTTAAATACATTAGTATTTAGGTGTGTTGAATTTTACCTGCAAATAAATTGCCGTTAACCATAAAAGTAAAGAATGCATGACTGAATAACATGTACCTCAAGTTTCAGTGTTAACCTAGGGCCTATACAGAATGCAAATTATTAACAACATTTCTTCATAATATTAAGTTAGTGACACCCCCCCCCCTTTTCTTTCTGTTGCTTCATGAAAATTCATGAATCAGATGAAAGAATGTTTTCAGAAACTCAGCTGTCAATTTGTTCTTATTATAGAGGTTATTAATGGACTTTTGCAAGAAGCACTGACTTTTACAGTCGACGGCTTACTTTTACATTTAAATCTGTGTTATGTACGGAGGTACGGAATTGATAATAGATAAGAAAACCTTACAAGTGGTCATAGGTATGGTGATAGGGGCACTAACATGATTAAGTATTTTACCGGTATACAATCCACACAAGAGATGATGGGAGGCAGGATAACATAACTTAAAATGCCTTATTTGTGAGGGATAGTTTCTCCTTTCAATCTCATTTTCTGAAGGAATCAAATAAGGAAAAAAAAAAACATTCCGGAAGGAAAACTTGACAGGAGTTGGTCAAGGTGGGAGGGGAGGGGGTTACGGATACGGTGGTTGTCGTTCCCTTCCTAGACAACGTAATATGTGCTTTAAAATGGCCCATTATTATCATTTAATTAACTGTAAAACTAAAAATTCATATCCCAAAAGAGCCTCCGAATATTGGCCAAGTGTAATCGTAAGCCGTCGATTGTAAAAGTCAGCGCTTCTCGCAAAAGTCCAATGGAAAGTACCATCATTTTTAACTTTTATTAGCTCACCTGACCAAAGGCTCAAGTGAGCTTTTCTGATTGAAATTTGTCTGTTGTCTGTTGTTGTTGTTGGCATCATGGTTGTTGTTGTAAACTTTTCACATTTTCTGTAATCATCTTCTTTTCCAGAACCTCTGGGCTAATTTCAACCAAATTTGACAAAAAGCACCCATGGGTAAAGGGGAGTTAAGTTTCTTCTAATGAAGGGTTATATCTTCTTTCAAGGGAAGATAATTAAGAATAATTGAAAAATTAATGGCATCTTTCAAAAATCTTCTTTTTAAGAACCATTGGGCTAGAAAAGATGAAACTTATGTAAAAGTTTCATTACATATTGTGTAAATGTAATTTTGTTCAAATCATGACCCCCTGGGATAGGGTGGGGCTACAATGGGCTATCAAAGTTTTACATAGGAATATATAGGAAAAATCTTTAAAATCATATTCTTATGAATAAATGGGTCAGAAGAGTTGAAACTTATGTGAAAGCTTCATTACATAGTGTAGACTCAAATTTGTTTCTAATCATGACCCCTGGGGGTAGAGTGGGGCCCCAATGGACAATCAAAGTTTTACATAGGAATAAATAGAAAAACAATCTTTAAAACTCCTCTTCTCAAGAACAGCAAAGGCATGATTAGTTATATTGATATGGAAGCATCCTCAGGTAGTGTGGATTTAAATTTGTTCAAATCATGACCCACTGGGTGTAAAGTGGAGCCATAGTGGGCGATAAAATTTTTGAACAGGAATACATAGGAAAAGGTCTTTAAAAATCTTCTCAAGAACAGCAAAGCCATAATAAATCATATATATAGTCAAACCTTGTTATCTCAAACTCCATGGGACCGAGAAAAAACGTAGAGATATCCAAGGATTCGAGATATCAGGGGTAAAATACTTAAAGAATAAGTGGTTGGGACTTTAAAATCACTTCGACATATCCATGGTATCAAGATATCAGTATTTGAGATACTGAAATTCAACTGTATATGGAAGCATCCTCAGGTAGCGTAGATTCAAGTTTGTTCAAAACCTGACCCCCAGGGGTAGGATGGGCTGTAATGGGATCAAAGTTTTACATAGGAATATATAGGAAAATATTTTTAAATATATTCTTTTCAAGAATAGCAAAGGCATGATAAGACGTCATATAGGGACACAGTTTTTATTTTCTGTGGTTTACAATTTTCTGTCTCAAAAATATGCATTAATGGGTGGTCGAAAAATAAAAATAATTTAGGATTAAACTGATTTCTTTTTAAAATAGCATTAATGCTGTTTTGAAAATAAAAGTAATACACACTAAATGTATTTATCGGCTTTAATGTTCTTGATCACATTACTCTTTTTATTAAATTTTAATGCATTTCTAATTTATAGACTGAATGTCATTTTCATTTAGTTCTGACATTTATATTTTTATAAATCAGTGCTTGGTTCATGAATGTATGCTCTTCAGTGATATGTAATGGTTACAAACCTCATTGTCCCCACAAACACAAAATAAGAGTTCAAAGTTAAAGTTCAATTTATATTGAAGAAATACATTCATAACTGTTGGGCGCTCTCCAATATTTCATTTCGAATCTAGCCAATTGAGGCATTTAATTTGGAGAAATGATGGTTAAAGTCTAATATGTGATTACTATATGTATACAGACTCTCTTTTTTTCATATACATGTACAACGTAATTTTAATACTTGTTTGAGATTCTGATCATTTGTAGATGACAATTCTATAAAACACATCGCTTAATAACCACTTTACACTGCATGCTAAAGAGTATGGTATTTTTATGCAGTTAGAGTAATCTGCCCTTATATCTAAAATAAAAAAAAATTAAAATCTACAACCACTTTGTGGTAAAAACTATTAAAGTGCTACAAGTCATCAACAACACAATATTAAATACTTAATTACACAGAAAGGTTAATGAGCTAATTGAACTATCATATTTTTATAAATATTTTGCTAAAATAGGAAAGTTAGAGAAACATGTCATATAATACACTGTTTTACTTCCAGATGGAGCTGGGGGGATTTCAAGGAGGACACTCGGGCTCAATTTTATGTGTGGATATCTTTGAGGACATCATTGTTTCGGGTGGAGAAAATGGAGATTTGTGTCAGTGGAATGGTGATGGCCACTTGCTTTGCAAGCACACTGAAGAAAGCACTGATTGCACCTCTGTGCTCATCTCACAACTGAAAAAGGATGTCATTTATGCTGCATTCAATGACACCGTTAAAATTTTTAATGCTGGAGATTTAACATCACCATTGGATGCTTTCAGCTATAATTCAGATGAAATAAACCAGATAGCTGTGGATGAAAAAGAGAAGTACTTGGCTGCCAGTGATGATGCTGGAGAAATCAAGGTTATTGATTTGGGTGAGAAGAAACTGTACAAAACTCTAAAAAATAAACACACCAATATCTGTGCTTCCGTGTGTTTTAGACCTAAAAAGCCATGGGAACTCTTTACAGGAGGTTTAGATTCCAAACTGATTCACTGGGACTTTTCTCGCCATAAGTGCTTGAATATGTTTGACATGAATGAACTAAATAATCCATTTGAAACAACAGATTCGTACATGGTCAGCCCTCCATTCGTCCACCACCTGTCCGCTAGCTCAGATGGAAAATACTTGGTGGCAGCACTTGAGAATGGGCTGATAGCAGTGTTTGACAGTACCCGAAAACACCTGAGAGAGTTGTTTAGTCTTCACATTCACACACAGGGTGTTTCTCAGGTGCATTTTATAACAGAGGACAAATTTGTTTCAGGAGGAAATGACTGCTGCATTGCATTATGGGACTTATCCAAATCCCATGATCACCCAGAACTGGTTTTACCTGCAAATGCCCATGCTGTTAATGGTACTTCCAGTGAAAACAGTATCACACCAGATCCTTTAGAAACAAAAAACCAAACAATGACCGACATTTGTCTTGTGAATAAAATTGAGCACACTGGAAAGGTTAACTGGATGAAACCTTTTTACAAGGAACAGTGGAAGATAATAATTGGAGATGAGTCTGATAAACTGACTATTAAGGCATTAGATATACTTTAACCATGCATGTTAACTTAACCTGCAAATGAACTTTTATGTTTAGTGTGCATCCTAGCTTGAAAGTGACGTGTTATTATGATTATTATAATATACTTGTGGTGATATGTTCTATTTTCAATATTTCATTGTTGGAGTTTATATAAAAAAAATCATGAAAAATATTTAAACTATTCTGTGACAAACTTTCAGTGATTTTATTTTTGTCATATCCGAGGTTTTATGTTAACATATATTCTGGTTAACAATAACCAGTATCATGATAAATTTCACATCAAAAGACCCCAGATGGTCATATGTGAATCATGGTGCTGTTGAAATTTTTCAGGACAACCGTGTTTTTGTACCACATAAAGCCTGTTCTTGTAATTTTGTTTTCTCTAAATCTTGTTTGCTTAAGCTAAAGAACAATTCTCAATAAGGCTTATCTGTGGTCCCCGGTTACTCGTCAAATTTCCAACATTTATTAAAAGATTTAAAAATTAAATTTTATCATTAACTAATGTCTTTATTATCTGAATCATCATCTAAAAATGTCAAACAATAGATATAGGCAGCATAAGAAGCTGCGTGTTAAAGATAGGGTTCTTTGATTTTCATGAATATCAAAAGAAATCAGTGACACGTACACACTTCAAAGCTTTCGTAAACATCGAGCACAGGTTTGTTCAGAGTCGAGTTTGAAATATATTTGTGTATATTGTATGTGTAAAGGTTGAGTGAACATATCTTTGTTGAACAACCCTGTGCTCTATGTTTTCTAATTAAAAGTATTGTGATTTTGAATCTCTTTGCTGACTTCATTTACATGCGATTAACCTCTTTATGACCTGTTTAGAATCATAACAAGTCACGTGGATTTGTATCGTTACGGGCAATTGCCCCCAGTAAACGTGCTAGCTTTCAGTTGAAACGTACTCAGTTTTATATCTGTCAGCATGGAATATTTTTTGGTTCCTCTTGTTATAGCGTTTAATTTCAAAGATTTGTAAATAGAAAATTGTATTTGTAGTTGATTGAGAATCTTGAACATATAATTCGTCTTTGAAAAAAAAAAATCATTTCAAGATATATTCTTTTTATAGTATCTAATCTAAATGTCTCCGCCCATTTCCATGTAATAGAGAAACCGTAGTCTGATCGGGGGAAAATGTTCCGGCATTTTTTAGCGCAATAGGTTTAAAAATTGGCTTGTATTTTTAAATACGTTTAATTATTCATTATCAATACACAATGCTTTAATTAGAAATACTTCGTTATACACAATGAAAACAAACAAAATACCGTATGCTAATGTTTAACCGGTAAATCAAGGGTGTAAAAAGGGACCACACTACTATATTTAAGTAGAATACTCCTTTGCTTTGTTTTGTTTGGAATTACTGTTTAGCCAGTTAAATTTTATTATTTTGGTGGGTTGGGGATATTCCCTTTTCGCAAGCAGATCTTCGGTTTTGAAATTGTGATTTTTTAAAGCTTTAATTTAAAACAAGTGGACATTTTTTTGATTTGCTCAAAGTATGTATATTCAAGAATTCCTCATTTAAGTAAACTTGCTAATGATCATACTGTAATAAAGAAAGAAAACAATTGATATGTTGTTACCTTTTTGTGACACTGTGGCACTGAATGGAGACCTACAAGGACAGATCCAAAATTTTCACTGAAAAGGGGGGGGGGGCTTTTAATAAAGTAACTCACAATTTTTGTACATGTATTTATTATTTAATAGCACACATTTTATCTTTTAATTTTTAGCCCCCCCCCCCCCCTCCTAAAAATGTTGGTAAAATTTATTATTACCAATGGTACCAATGTATACCAAGAACACTTGCTGATCATGGTAAACTATCTTCAGACATACATGTATTAGAGTGTTGGAAGTATTGATAATGACGTCATCACTCATCTTCATGGAGACAAAATAGCAGTAGCACCATTCAAGGACAGATTTTTTTTCCTTGCCAGTAGAGAACAGATTATTTATGTTCAACATTTTGGAGGACAGATTATTTATTTCCAAAATCTGCTAGCCCCCCCCCCTCCAGAATTAAAATATTCTCCCCTAAATTGCCACTGTTACTATAATGATGTTATTGGTCTCTATTGACAATGATGAAATCAATACCATTAATATGCCAAAACCGTTCTGGGTTTGTTAGTAACTAATGGTATCATTTCCATCAATGGAGGCAGAACCACTCGTAGAATCTGAACGCACCCTTTTTGACAGATAGGTACGCACCGATCCCGATGCAATAAATAAATATTATTAGATTCTCATATATTGGGAAAACAACGTACCATTTTGGCATTAAAAGAAATACTATTGTTGCATAAAAGTATTTTTTATGATTGTACAGCTAAAAACTCCCAGTCTTATAGATGTGACTTCGTTGAAACAATTTTTCCCAACGGGATCGGGGTTGCCCCCGTAACATGTGTCGTCTGAAAGAAAGAAAGCCTGAAAGGCACATGCTGCCATGCACCGCAAAGGTCGGTAAAAGTATCATAGTTGAAGATTCTTTTTTTTTTTTTTTTACTTACAATAGTTTTTAATTAATTTTTTTTGGTTTTTAATTAATTGATATTGAACTATTTATTTTAAAAGAATAGATGAATCCACATCCTTCAAAAGTAATGTCCCTTGGGCGCCATCTTTAAAGGGGGAAAAATTCGAAGTTTTTCGGTTCGTAATTCTGTCAATTGACATAGGAAATTTGGGTGGACTTTATTATAGGTTCACAATTTTTCAAGGGAATTTGTTTGCTTCTTTTATTTTGAGTGCCCCTGGAGAGGGACTACACAGACATAAAACATTTTGGTTTACCCAAAGGGACACAACTCAAATTATTTTTTGCACTACGGAAAGAGGTAATGATTTTAACAGGTCTAGGCGGCCTCTGTTTTTGGAGGATAGATTTTATCCTCTGAAAACAGAGGATAGCGGTCTTGCCACCTACCGGAATTTTCAAAACTAAGGGCAGTTAACTCATAACCAAACAAATAACAGCAACTCTTGCATTTATGAACCGTACTCTGACTTTGAAATCAAAACAAATAAAAGGTACAATTTCATATGATGATGGATAATTCCAGATATTAAATCAATATAACTATATTTTTGTAATTGTCGTCAACCAGTTATTCCGTATACAGCTTGGAAAACAAATATTGCACTTACCTGCCTGTGACTGAGGTTAATTATAACCACGCTGATTTTCCAGTTCAGTATTTATGTGATAAGCAGTTTAGAAATTTTGATAAACAATTTTTTTTGGAAAAATTGATTTTAATCATTTATTATTTCTTCCAGGTAATAATTCTTAAGCACATCACTTTGTAATATTTATTTGTTTATGTATACACATGACTGTATGAATATATGTTAATTTCTTAGTAAACATGTTAAATTATTTATTTTATTTACTTATGCTATTCGAATCATTTATTTATTTTTATAATTATTCATTCAATCCAAATATACTTTTATTTGCTTAAATTATAAGGCAGAGTAGATTTTGCGTTTTAAATACGCTTAAAATGTGTTTCCTTTTGTGTTTCCTTTTTTTTGAATTAAAAGAAAATATAAAAGAAATATTAAAGTCCTTTTTCATTTGTCTAAATAAGGAAAAAAAATAAAAAATAAAAGAAAATAACAAGAAATATTCAATATTTATGGAGCGCAAAAAGTGCTAACTTTGAAAATAAATTGCAAAATATCTAGACATAGAATCTCAAATCGCCACATACAATCGATAGTTTAATGTTTGAACTTTTATTTGCATGTACTCTGGTGCTTGCACTTTTTGATTAAAGGTAGGCACGAGGTGTTTGAAAATTACCTGTGTTATCCTCTGAAATCGGAGGATAAACTATCCCACAATGCAACGCGGTTTCCATATATGGTAAAAATTTTGGCCGCCATATTGAATTTAGCTATCCTCCAAAAACGGAGGCCGCCCAGACCTGTTTAAAGTAGTCAGTGTTATATTTCTCCCTTATAAAAAGAAAACAGCTTTATAAGATGCACTATAATATCAACTACTTGTGTGCATTGTCAAGGATGAGGCTAAATTTAAAAAAAGTGGTGTTTCCGGTAACCTGACCGACCCTAATTTTTACCCACCAACCCTACTACTTTTTATTCCAAATCCAGATTTTGAAGTGGGTGAATTAAAAAAAAAATGACCAAATGCATATTTATCAACCCACACTAAAAATACAGACAATGAAAATAGATTTCTATGTCTCAGTATATGTCTTTAGATAGTGTCTAAATACCTGCCAAATATCTCGTTGATATCTCAATTAACAAAAAAGTTATGCCCAAAAATGATGCTAAAATTGTCAGGAGTGCAACACCTTTTTGTGACATTTTGAAATTTCAATATTTTTTGGAGATCTGTGAAATAAAAAATAATGTTTCATGTTGAAAATAAAGACTTGCCTGATAATATTCAAAGTATTGAGCCTTAAATGTGGACTGTCATAACTTTTGTTTAATCAAGTTGTGGTCATGGCTGATGTTTAAAAAAATGTTATACCATGTCAGGAGTGCAACAGAAAAAATGTAGTGTTGCCAAAAAAACATCAATTGTAAAATTCTGATAGAAAATTAAGACAAAAAAGAATTTTGGAAGTGTAAAATAATAACTGATATACATTTTAAAACTTAAAAATGTTATATAAATCACAAACAGCATTAATGAGAGTCAAGTATATGTGCATACCCAAAAATGTCAGGAGTGCAACATTTGATGTTTTGCTCCCAAGCATGAAAAAACTATTATCATTATATGATTTTCTGATTTTTATTTTGGAAAATAAAGACACAAAGAACATTTTTATCAAATAGATTTATCAATTACAGGATCCGTCTATGCTTCAGATCCATATTTCTATGGTCAGGAGTGCAACACATTTTTTTTTTAAAGATTCAAGTTGTGTGACGAAAAGACTTCTATTCATGCTTAGAAGTATTCATTAATTAATAATGATCTTTTGTATAATTTAATGCTAAATCATTGACAGTTTTATTATTAAAATCCTTCCTTTTTAAATTTTATCCATTCAGATGTGTTTTTATCTTTTTTGTGATTTTTTTAATGAACGTTAAAAATAAACACACTAAAACATTGTCATAAAATTCAAGTAATTCCTCCTCAACTTCACTGAAACAACAGAACAAGTTCTTGTGTAATTTTCACTTCACAATTCTACTTCAAAGGCCCCATTGCTTTTGGTCAGGAGTGCAACAAATATGTTAGAATTATAAATCATCCAATAAGAATAAAAATAAAGAAAAAAATATGAGTAGAATTTTTCTGGTGGGTTACTGTGATTGTCTTCTAAAGGAAAATATGCTTTAAAATATATTTTATCTTCTAAATATACATTTAAGCTAGTTTTTTGGCATAAAATGGGGTATAATTCCAGATAAAATGCAAATTTAAAATACTTTCATCTGTTTTAGTTATGAAGTATTGGACTATAAATATTGCACAATTTCATTACCACTTAATGTTGCCAACACTCCATGAATTTTTGTGTTCTATGGTTTTAATTTTAAACTTTACTGCAGTCAGGAGTGCAACAAAACTGCTTCATAATTACCGATGCTTTTTATCTTCTTTACCAAAAAATAAGTTGAAAAAAACTGCTTGATACTATTTGATGTTCAAAACACTATGTCTATCAACAAATTACAGAAATGTTACAGTCAATTCAAAGATTAGTTTTCATCATTTCACATATATTTTAAATACATTTTATATATATTACACTTTGCAAATAATCATGTTTTAAGATCTTCAAAATATGAAAAACCTGCTGTAAACAATGAAAAATATCAACACGACAAATTGATTTACAAAGTAAGAATGGGTTATTGTGTGTTATCATTTTTAAAACAATGTTAAATAAAATACATATCAGATGTCAGGAGTGCAACACAATAATGTAACATAGGGTCACTTCAAAATCTAGTATTTTTTGTAAGAGAACTCGTATATAACGATTCTTTTTTTGGCTTAGATTTAAAGAATTGACTTGAACGGACAAAAAAGTGAATTTTTGGGAATTTTACTGCTTCATATTTTTTTCATATTAAAACTTTTCAAACCAGAATTGAAAAAAAATGTAAAATAACAATCAAAAAGCCAATTTTTTGTCACATGTACAAGAGAAGATACTCATTTAAGGTCTAGATTTAATCATTTGTACACCTTCTACCATTTTGAAGCATATAAAACTATAATTTCTTGTGATTATGTATTTTAGAAAGTCTTTTAAGGTGTAATGATATTTTCTTTTTTCAAAAGAAATTTTACTAATAAAAATTCTGAAACTTTTTAATCCAATTGTCTATTCTATTGCCACTTCAGGATTTTAAACTAGAATGCATTTGCAATATGATGATATAAGTGAAAAATATGTTTTAAGTAGTTGAATTTTGCCAAAAAAATTCAGTTTGGTGGTCATTTTTTTTAATTCACCCAAGTGTACTTTTGTTCACTAGTACAGTTTTCTCAGTGCATGCATTCAATAAAACACATATATATGCCTCAGATACTGTAAACATGTGTCTATCCAAGTGTTTTAAAGAGTACACTTGTTTTGTTGTGTATATTTATTCATATATATGTGTGTGTGTGTGTGTGTGTGTGTGTGTGTGACTGTATATGACAGAAACAGCATATTGAATAATTAACTGATGCTTTCAAGATAAAAAGTAAATAAAAAAAAAAAAGGTTATTGCCTACCTTAGAACCTACCCCCAATTTTTTTAATTTTTTTTTTTTTTTGGCATGTTTCCGGAAACACTCATATTTTTTTTTATTTGGCCTGAAAAACCCAAAATATTTTTGCTGAAATTATATGTGCCTCTGTCACTAGAAAGGTGAAATTGTTTAGTTTTGGACAACTTTGTATTTGGCTAAGCCATATAATTTGGTGAGAAGTGGGAAAATGTAACCTTAGAGTTTATAATAAACTCTAAATTTTAATAAAAATATTAAGCTTTAATAAAAATATTGAAAATGTAGCAATGTAACTCTTTCAAATTGGAGACAAGAAAATGTGTTTGTGGACTGTATAGGGGAATGATTCCACGTGTTGTAATTTCTGTATTTTTCTCTCCTCTGACAAGATCACATTTTATAAATTTGGGGAATTGGTATATATAAACTAAGGATAAAAACCACCCTCATTGGAGTTGCTCCCAGGTCACATTTCCAAGTAATTATAAAACATATATTGACCAAACTTGCATGGATGATACATCTAAGGTTGCACACTACCAGGATTGCTTCAAATGCTGGATCTGAGCTACATTTTCTGCATGAGTGACCAGGTTAAAGTTTTTGGAGCAGGTTCATTCAAAAGTAACTATAAGCCCCATGTTGACCAGACTTGCATGGATGATATATGTAAGGATGCACACTACTAGACTTGCTATGGATGCTTGATCAGACCTACATTTTCCTGATGAGTGACCAAGTTAAAGTTTTTGGAGCAGGTCTATTACCAAGAAACTATAAGGCCTACTTCAACCGTCCAGACTTGCATGGATGGTGCATCGAGGGATGCACACTACCAGAGTTGCTTCAGATGTGGGATTTGACCTACATTTTCCAGGTGAATGACCAGGTTAAAGTTTTTGGAGCAGGTCCATTACCAAGAAACTATAAGGCCTATCTGAAACAAACTTACATGGATGATGCTTCAAGGGATACACACTACTAGACTTGCTTGGGATACTGGATCTGACCTACATTTTCCAGATGAGTGACCAGGTTAAAGCTTTTGGAGCAGGTCCATTCCACATTCCACAGGCTCATTCCAGTATAACTTCAAGCCCTGTCAAACCAAAATTACATAAATGTTGCATCAATAGGGATGCTCACTATTAGATAATTAGTTTAGTGTGGGACTTAACACTTTGCCATACTTAAAGATAACATTCGTTGGGGTGAGCTCTGTAATCTTTGATTACCTATATTTAAAGGTAAGGTTTATCATTTCTCAAAAATGATTTTTAGACTGAAAGTTTTTGCATTGGTAAATATTAAATCTGTCTAGCTGCACATCCCTTAAGTATACATTGTAATGAAAACATCAATAAACTCTAAGTCTGTCATTTTATTGATGATTATCAATGTGTTCTTATATAATTGAAAAAAAAAACCTACCTACTTACCTATCCACCTTAAAAAATGTTGGTTGGAGTACATAAAAAAAAAAATCAAAAGCAAAAAAATTAATAATGGCCAGACCCAGTATTACTTTTTTTCCCAAATCTCAATTTTAAACCATACTTTTGTTCACTAGTCCTTTTTTTCATAGTGCAGTGAATAAAATGCAAGATTCAGACACTGTAAAAAAGTGTATATACAAGTGTTTTAAAGAGTATGCTTGTTTTATTGTGTATATATGTGTAACATGTATTTAAGATGAAAAAACAGTTTATTGAATGATTAACTGATGCTTTCAAAATAAGAACTGTAGTAATAAAAAAAGTTACGGCCTACCTACCTACCTATTTTTTTTTATTATTTTTTTGCAAAATACTGAAAACATTTTTTTTAGCTCACCTGAGCCGAAGGCTCAAGTGAGCTTTTCTGATCACATTTTGTCCGTCGTCCGTCCGTCCGTCTGTCCGTCTGTCTGTCTGTCTGTCCGTCCGTCTGTAAACTTTTCACATTTTTGACTTCTTCTCAAGAACCACTGGGCCAATTTTGACCAAACTTGGTACAAAGCATTCTTGGGTGAAGGGGAATTTAAATTGTTAAAACGAAGGGCCAAGTTCCCTCAAAAGGGGAGATAATCAAGAGAAGACAAAAATAGGGTGGGGTCATTAAAAAATCTTCTTCTCAAGAACCACAGGGCCAGTAAAGCTGAAACTTATATGGAAGCATCCTGGGATAGTGTAGATTCTAAATTGTTCAAATCATGACCCCCGGGGGTAGGGCGGGGCCACAATGTGGAATCAATGTTTCACATAGAAATATATAGGAAAAATCTTTAATAATCTTCTTCTCAAGAACCACTGGGCCAAAAAAGCTGAAACTTATGTGGAAGCATCCTGGGATAGTGTAGATTTTAAATTGTTAAAATCATGATCCCCGGGGGTAGGGCGGGGCCACAATAGGGAATCCATGTTTTACATTGAAATATGTAAGAAAAATCTTTAAAAATCTTCTTCTCAAGAACCACTGGGCCAAAAAAGCTGAAACTTATGTGGAAGCATCCTGGGATAGTGTAGATTTTAAATTGTTAAAATCATGATCCCCGGGGGTAGGGAGGGGCCACAATAGGGAATCCATGTTTTACGTTGAAATATATAGGAAAAATCTTTAAAAATCTTCTTCTCAAGAACCACTGGGCCAAAAAACCTGAAACTTATGTGGAAGCATCCTGGGATAGTGTAGAATTTAAATTATTCAAATCATGACCCCAGGGGATAGGGCGGGGCCACAATAGGGAATCCAAGTTTTACATTGAAATAAATAGGAAATTTCTTTTAAGATATTCTTCTAAAGAACAACTGGGCCAGAAAAGCTGAAACTTATGTGGAAGCATGCTGGGATAGTGTAGGTGCTAAATTGTAAAAATCATGACCCCCGGGGGTAGGGCGGGGCAACAATAGGGAATCCAAGTTTTACATTGAAATATGGAAGAAAAATCTTGAAAAATCTTCTTCTCAAGAACTATTAGGCAAGAAAAGCTGAAACTTATGTGGAAGTATCCTGGGGTAGTGTAGATTCTAAATTATTCAAATCATGACCCCCGGGGATAGGGCGGGGCCACAATAGGGAATCCAAGTTTTACATTGAAATAAATAGGAAAAAATCTTTTAAAATCTTCTTTTCAAGAACAATTGGGCCAGAAAAGCTGAAACTAATGTGGAAGCATCCTGGGGTAGTGTAGATGCTAAATTGTAAAAATCATGACCCCCGGGGGTAGGGCGGGGCCACAATAGGGAATCCAAGTTTTACATTGAAATATGTAAGAAAAATCTTGAAAAATCTTCTTCTCAAGCACAACTGGGCCAAAAAAACTGAAACTTATGTGGAAGCATCCTGGGGTAGTGTAGATACTAAATTGTAAAAATCATGACCCCTGGGGGTAGGGCGGGGCCACAATAGGGAATCCAATTTTACATTGAAATATGTAAAAATAATTTTCTTCTCAAGAACAACTGGGCCAGAAAAATTGAAAATTATGTGGAAGCATCCTGGGATAGTGTAGATTTTTAATTGTTAAAATCATGACCCCAAGGGGTAGGGCGGGGCCACAATAAGTATTAGAAGGGGGGAAATCTGGTAAAGAACAGCATGGCCAAAGTTACTCAGGTGAGCGATGTGGCCCATGGGCCTCTTGTTTTAATTAGCCTACTAAAAATACATAAATTTGTGAAAAATCTTCTCTGCTCCAGTGTATTAAGTAAATAAACTAAGTGCATGGTTATAATAAGTAAGGGTGCCTCTTCCAAAATTGTGAAAATCATGGACCTTGGGTCAGGGATTCTGGTGTTCTGGCAGGAATTTATTGATTATATAGTAAAAATACATTAATTCTTTGAAAATCTGATTCTCTCTTTTCCTGGGTATAAACCAAACAAACTAAGTACATTATTATGATAAGCAAGAGTATCTCTTCCAGAGTTGTCAAAATTTTTAAATCACTGTCAGATTCTTGGTCTGACAAAGTCCAACTCAAATGTTCTATCAGACCAGACAAAGTTTTGTCACACCAGAAACATGTACCAGTACCTCATTTTGTATACTGGTACCTTATTTTGTATGCTGTTAAAGGAAATTAACCCGTGAACACTTAGCAGGTACCAGTTAGAGCAAAGTCCTCCAGAGAATGTAAGACACTTTGATGTCTTAGATGTGAGTGATGAGAATATAAGTCCTGTCTCACTGAACAGGTACCAGAAAACCAAGAGTCCTGAACTGAGAATGAGGTGAGGCACTTTTGCTTTGCATGAGGTGTGTGATGAGAATGAAAGTCCTTTCCCAGCACAGGCTAGTGCTAGTGACCAGATGCACACCAGCACTTAACAAGTACGAGGGAAGGTTGAGGTATGTAATCCTTTAATGGCAAGAACTTGCAGTGTGCACAGGTATGGGTGAGTGATTATACTGCACTCCCATCTCATCACAGGCTAGTGCTAGTGCATGACAGAGACTAGCACAGAGCATGAACCGAGATGATTGTGCAGCCATGTAGTGCTGTGATCCTGTCTTCTTCTGTTTGTTGTGAGGAACTGTGTCAATGTGGAAGGTGAAATTCCCTTTTATAACTCTTGAGTGCTGTCATCTGCTGAACTGTGATGATGGGAGAGCAAAAGATTGTGATGAGACTGAGAATGAACAACAGTTAGGTAATGACTTAATGAGTCCAAGCCAATACACCTGAGAGGTAATTAGTTGAAGTGGCAGAGAGGCAATACACCTGTGCAGTGCAGTTAGTGGGGTGTGACTGTTTGCAGTCCAAGCTCATTATGTAGAAGAAAATTGAAAGTGTGATGTGTATTGGCAAATGATAGTTTAGGAAAATTAAAGTAATTGATGTTGACTTTGATGTATGGGTTCAGCAGTATGTTGAGGAAAATGGTACTGACCTGATTGTTTCGTCTTTGCAGGGCAGCCGGCCGGACGTGGTTTCCCAGCACAGACTAGTGCTGATGATTGTAGCCCATGAGCACTTAACAGGTACCAGGAAGCCCAAAGTCCTGCAGAGAAGGTAAGACACTTTGATGTCTTAGATGTGAGTGATGAGAATGTAACTCCTGTCCCAGCACAGGCTAGTGCTAGTGACCAGATGCACACCAGCACATAGTAAGTACCAGGAAAGGAAAGGGAAGGTATCAGATGGCAAGTCGTCAGCTGCTGTGCAAGTTGTACTTACCGGATTGTATCCCGCCTGAAATACCGTGCTGCAAAGAGGACAGGGTTTCCCAGCACGGGCTAGTGCTTGTGATTGTGACCCACGAGCACTGAACAGGTACCAGGAAACCAAGAGTCCTGAACTGAGAATGAGGTGAGGCACTTTTGCTTTGCATGAGGTGTGTGATGAGAATGAAAGTCCTTTCCCAGCACAGGCTAGTGCTAGTGACCAGATGCACACCAGCACTTAACAAGTACGAGGGAAGGTTGAGGTATGTAATCCTTTAATGGCAAGAACTAGCAGTGTGCACAGGTATGGGTGAGTGATTATACTGCACTCCCATCTCATCACAGGCTAGTGCTAGTGCATGACAGAGACTAGCACAGAGCATGAACCGAGATGATTGTGCAGCAATGTAGTGCTGTGATCCTGTCTTCTTCTGTTTGTTGTGAGGAACTGTGTCAATGTGGAAGGTGAAATTCCCTTTTATAACTCTTGAGTGCTGTCATCTGCTGAACTGTGATGATGGGAGAGCAAAAGATTGTGATGAGACTGAGAATGAACAACAGTTAGGTAATGACTTAATGAGTCCAAGCCAATACACCTGAGAGGTAATTAGTTGAAGTGGCAGAGAGGCAATACACCTGTGCAGTGCAGGTAGTGGGGTGTGACTGTTTGCAGTCCAAGCTCATTATGTAGAAGAAAATTGAAAGTGTAATGTGTATTGGCAAATGATAGTTTAGGAAAAGTAATTGATGTTGACTTTGATGTGTGGGTTCAGCAGTATGTTGAGGAAAATGGTACTGACCTGATTGTTTCGTCTTTGCAGGGCAGCCGGCCGGACGTGGTTTCCCAGCACAGACTAGTGCTGATGATTGTAGCCCATGAGCACTTAGCAGGTACCAGGAAGCCCAAAGTCCTGCAGAGAAGGTAAGGCACTTTGATGTCTTAGATGTGAGTGATGAGAATGTAACTCCTGTCCCAGCACAGGCTAGTGCTAGTGACCAGATGCACACCAGCACATAGTAAGTACCAGGAAAGGAAAGGGAAGGTATCAGATGGCAAGTCGTCAGCTGCTGTGCAAGTTGTACTTACCGGATTGTATCCCGCCTGAAATACCGTGCTGCAAAGAGGACAGGGTTTCCCAGCACGGGCTAGTGCTTGTGATTGTGACCCACGAGCACTGAACAGGTACCAGGAAACCAAGAGTCCTGAACTGAGAATGAGGTGAGGCACTTTTGCTTTGCATGAGGTGTGTGATGAGAATGAAAGTCCTTTCCCAGCACAGGTTAGTGCTAGTGACCAGATGCACACCAGCACTTAACAAGTACGAGGGAAGGTTGAGGTATGTAATCCTTTAATGGCAAGAACTTGCAGTGTGCACAGGTATGGGTGAGTGATTATACTGCACTCCCATCTCAGCACAGGCTAGTGCTAGTGCATGACAGAGACTAGCACAGAGCATGAACCGAGATGATTGTGCAGCAATGTAGTGCTGTGATCCTGTCTTCTTCTGTTTGTTGTGAGGAACTGTGTCAATGTGGAAGGTGAAATTCCCTTTTATAACTCTTGAGTGCTGTCATCTGCTGAACTGTGATGATGGGAGAGCAAAAGATTGTGATGAGACTGAGAATGAACAACAGTTAGGTAATGACTTAATGAGTCCAAGCCAATACACCTGAGAGGTAATTAGTTGAAGTGGCAGAGAGGCAATACACCTGTGCAGTGCAGTTAGTGGGGTGTGACTGTTTGCAGTCCAAGCTCATTATGTAGAAGAAAATTGAAAGTGTGATGTGTATTGGCAAATGATAGTTTAGGAAAATTAAAGTAATTGATGTTGACTTTGATGTGTGGGTTCAGCAGTATGTTGAGGAAAATGGTACTGACCTGATTGTTTCGTCTTTGCAGGGCAGCCGGCCGGACGTGGTTTCCCAGCACAGACTAGTGCTGATGATTGTAGCCCATGAGCACTTAGCAGGTACCAGGAAGCCCAAAGTCCTGCAGAGAAGGTAAGACACTTTGATGTCTTAGATGTGAGTGATGAGAATGTAACTCCTGTCCCAGCACAGGCTAGTGCTAGTGACCAGATGCACACCAGCACATAGTAAGTACCAGGAAAGGAAAGGGAAGGTATCAGATGGCAAGTCGTCAGCTGCTGTGCAAGTTGTACTTACCGGATTGTATCCCGCCTGAAATACCGTGCTGCAAAGAGGACAGGGTTTCCCAGCACGGGCTAGTGCTTGTGATTGTGACCCACGAGCACTGAACAGGTACCAGGAAACCAAGAGTCCTGAACTGAGAATGAGGTGAGGCACTTTTGCTTTGCATGAGGTGTGTGATGAGAATGAAAGTCCTTTCCCAGCACAGGCTAGTGCTAGTGACCAGATGCACACCAGCACTTAACAAGTACGAGGGAAGGTTGAGGTATGTAATCCTTTAATGGCAAGAACTTGCAGTGTGCACAGGTATGGGTGAGTGATTATACTGCACTCCCATCTGAGCACAGGCTAGTGCTAGTGCATGACAGAGACTAGCACAGAGCATGAACCGAGATGATTGTGCAGCAATGTAGTGCTGTGACCCTGTCTTCTTCTGTTTGTTGTGAGGAACTGTGTCAATGTGGAAGGTGAAATTCCCTTTTATAACTCTTGAGTGCTGTCATCTGCTGAACTGTGATGATGGGAGAGCAAAAGATTGTGATGACACTGAGAATGAACAACAGTTAGGTAATGACTTAATGAGTCCAAGCCAATACACCTGAGAGGTAATTAGTTGAAGTGGCAGAGAGGCAATACACCTGTGCAGTGCAGTTAGTGGGGTGTGACTGTTTGCAGTCCAAGCTCATTATGTAGAAGAAAATTGAAAGTGTGATGTGTATTGGCAAATGATAGTTTAGGAAAATTAAAGTAATTGATGTTGACTTTGATGTGTGGGTTCAGCAGTATGTTGAGGAAAATGGTACTGACCTGATTGTTTCGTCTTTGCAGGGCAGCCGGCCGGACGTGGTTTCCCAGCACAGACTAGTGCTGATGATTGTAGCCCATGAGCACTTAGCAGGTACCAGGAAGCCCAAAGTCCTGCAGAGAAGGTAAGACACTTTGATGTCTTAGATGTGAGTGATGAGAATGTAACTCCTGTCCCAGCACAGGCTAGTGCTAGTGACCAGATGCACACCAGCACATAGTAAGTACCAGGAAAGGAAAGGGAAGGTATCAGATGGCAAGTCGTCAGCTGCTGTGCAAGTTGTACTTACCGGATTGTATCCCGCCTGAAATACCGTGCTGCAAAGAGGACAGGGTTTCCCAGCACGGGCTAGTGCTTGTGATTGTGACCCACGAGCACTGAACAGGTACCAGGAAACCAAGAGTCCTGAACTGAGAATGAGGTGAGGCACTTTTGCTTTGCATGAGGTGTGTGATGAGAATGAAAGTCCTTTCCCAGCACAGGCTAGTGCTAGTGACCAGATGCACACCAGCACTTAACAAGTACGAGGGAAGGTTGAGGTATGTAATCCTTTAATGGCAAGAACTTGCAGTGTGCACAGGTATGGGTGAGTGATTATACTGCACTCCCATCTGAGCACAGGCTAGTGCTAGTGCATGACAGAGACTAGCACAGAGCATGAACCGAGATGATTGTGCAGCAATGTAGTGCTGTGATCCTGTCTTCTTCTGTTTGTTGTGAGGAACTGTGTCAATGTGGAAGGTGAAATTCCCTTTTATAACTCTAGAGTGCTGTCATCTGCTGAACTGTGATGATGGGAGAGCAAAAGATTGTGATGACACTGAGAATGAACAACAGTTAGGTAATGACTTAATGAGTCCAAGCCAATACACCTGAGAGGTAATTAGTTGAAGTGGCAGAGAGGCAATACACCTGTGCAGTGCAGTTAGTGGGGTGTGACTGTTTGCAGTCCAAGCTCATTATGTAGAAGAAAATTGAAAGTGTGATGTGTATTGGCAAATGATAGTTTAGGAAAATTAAAGTAATTGATGTTGACTTTGATGTGTGGGTTCAGCAGTATGTTGAGGAAAATGGTACTGACCTGATTGTTTCGTCTTTGCAGGGCAGCCGGCCGGACGTGGTTTCCCAGCACAGACTAGTGCTGATGATTGTAGCCCATGAGCACTTAGCAGGTACCAGGAAGCCCAAAGTCCTGCAGAGAAGGTAAGACACTTTGATGTCTTAGATGTGAGTGATGAGAATGTAACTCCTGTCCCAGCACAGGCTAGTGCTAGTGACCAGATGCACACCAGCACATAGTAAGTACCAGGAAAGGAAAGGGAAGGTATCAGATGGCAAGTCGTCAGCTGCTGTGCAAGTTGTACTTACCGGATTGTATCCCGCCTGAAATACCGTGCTGCAAAGAGGACAGGGTTTCCCAGCACGGGCTAGTGCTTGTGATTGTGACCCACGAGCACTGAACAGGTACCAGGAAACCAAGAGTCCTGAACTGAGAATGAGGTGAGGCACTTTTGCTTTGCATGAGGTGTGTGATGAGAATGAAAGTCCTTTCCCAGCACAGGCTAGTGCTAGTGACCAGATGCACACCAGCACTTAACAAGTACGAGGGAAGGTTGAGGTATGTAATCCTTTAATGGCAAGAACTTGCAGTGTGCACAGGTATGGGTGAGTGATTATACTGCACTCCCATCTGAGCACAGGCTAGTGCTAGTGCATGACAGAGACTAGCACAGAGCATGAACCGAGATGATTGTGCAGCAATGTAGTGCTGTGATCCTGTCTTCTTCTGTTTGTTGTGAGGAACTGTGTCAATGTGGAAGGTGAAATTCCCTTTTATAACTCTAGAGTGCTGTCATCTGCTGAACTGTGATGATGGGAGAGCAAAAGATTGTGATGACACTGAGAATGAACAACAGTTAGGTATTTGACTTAATGAGTCCAAGCCAATACACCTGAGAGGTAATTAGTTGAAGTGGCAGAGAGGCAATACACCTGTGCAGTGCAGTTAGTGGGGTGTGACTGTTTGCAGTCCAAGCTCATTATGTAGAAGAAAATTGAAAGTGTGATGTGTATTGGCAAATGATAGTTTAGGAAAATTAAAGTAATTGATGTTGACTTTGATGTGTGGGTTCAGCAGTATGTTGAGGAAAATGGTACTGACCTGATTGTTTCGTCTTTGCAGGGCAGCCGGCCGGACGTGGTTTCCCAGCACAGACTAGTGCTGATGATTGTAGCCCATGAGCACTTAGCAGGTACCAGGAAGCCCAAAGTCCTGCAGAGAAGGTAAGACACTTTGATGTCTTAGATGTGAGTGATGAGAATGTAACTCCTGTCCCAGCACAGGCTAGTGCTAGTGACCAGATGCACACCAGCACATAGTAAGTACCAGGAAAGGAAAGGGAAGGTATCAGATGGCAAGTCGTCAGCTGCTGTGCAAGTTGTACTTACCGGATTGTATCCCGCCTGAAATACCGTGCTGCAAAGAGGACAGGGTTTCCCAGCACGGGCTAGTGCTTGTGATTGTGACCCACGAGCACTGAACAGGTACCAGGAAACCAAGAGTCCTGAACTGAGAATGAGGTGAGGCACTTTTGCTTTGCATGAGGTGTGTGATGAGAATGAAAGTCCTTTCCCAGCACAGGCTAGTGCTAGTGACCAGATGCACACCAGCACTTAACAAGTACGAGGGAAGGTTGAGGTATGTAATCCTTTAATGGCAAGAACTTGCAGTGTGCACAGGTATGGGTGAGTGATTATACTGCACTCCCATCTCAGCACAGGCTAGTGCTAGTGCATGACAGAGACTAGCACAGAGCATGAACCGAGATGATTGTGCAGCAATGTAGTGCTGTGACCCTGTCTTCTTCTGTTTGTTGTGAGGAACTGTGTCAATGTGGAAGGTGAAATTCCCTTTTATAACTCTTGAGTGCTGTCATCTGCTGAACTGTGATGATGGGAGAGCAAAAGATTGTGATGACACTGAGAATGAACAACAGTTAGGTAATGACTTAATGAGTCCAAGCCAATACACCTGAGAGGTAATTAGTTGAAGTGGCAGAGAGGCAATACACCTGTGCAGTGCAGTTAGTGGGGTGTGACTGTTTGCAGTCCAAGCTCATTATGTAGAAGAAAATTGAAAGTGTGATGTGTATTGGCAAATGATAGTTTAGGAAAATTAAAGTAATTGATGTTGACTTTGATGTGTGGGTTCAGCAGTATGTTGAGGAAAATGGTACTGACCTGATTGTTTCGTCTTTGCAGGGCAGCCGGCCGGACGTGGTTTCCCAGCACAGACTAGTGCTGATGATTGTAGCCCATGAGCACTTAGCAGGTACCAGGAAGCCCAAAGTCCTGCAGAGAAGGTAAGACACTTTGATGTCTTAGATGTGAGTGATGAGAATGTAACTCCTGTCCCAGCACAGGCTAGTGCTAGTGACCAGATGCACACCAGCACATAGTAAGTACCAGGAAAGGAAAGGGAAGGTATCAGATGGCAAGTCGTCAGCTGCTGTGCAAGTTGTACTTACCGGATTGTATCCCGCCTGAAATACCGTGCTGCAAAGAGGACAGGGTTTCCCAGCACGGGCTAGTGCTTGTGATTGTGACCCACGAGCACTGAACAGGTACCAGGAAACCAAGAGTCCTGAACTGAGAATGAGGTGAGGCACTTTTGCTTTGCATGAGGTGTGTGATGAGAATGAAAGTCCTTTCCCAGCACAGGCTAGTGCTAGTGACCAGATGCACACCAGCACTTAACAAGTACGAGGGAAGGTTGAGGTATGTAATCCTTTAATGGCAAGAACTTGCAGTGTGCACAGGTATGGGTGAGTGATTATACTGCACTCCCATCTGAGCACAGGCTAGTGCTAGTGCATGACAGAGACTAGCACAGAGCATGAACCGAGATGATTGTGCAGCAATGTAGTGCTGTGATCCTGTCTTCTTCTGTTTGTTGTGAGGAACTGTGTCAATGTGGAAGGTGAAATTCCCTTTTATAACTCTAGAGTGCTGTCATCTGCTGAACTGTGATGATGGGAGAGCAAAAGATTGTGATGACACTGAGAATGAACAACAGTTAGGTATTTGACTTAATGAGTCCAAGCCAATACACCTGAGAGGTAATTAGTTGAAGTGGCAGAGAGGCAATACACCTGTGCAGTGCAGTTAGTGGGGTGTGACTGTTTGCAGTCCAAGCTCATTATGTAGAAGAAAATTGAAAGTGTGATGTGTATTGGCAAATGATAGTTTAGGAAAATTAAAGTAATTGATGTTGACTTTGATGTGTGGGTTCAGCAGTATGTTGAGGAAAATGGTACTGACCTGATTGTTTCGTCTTTGCAGGGCAGCCGGCCGGACGTGGTTTCCCAGCACAGACTAGTGCTGATGATTGTAGCCCATGAGCACTTAGCAGGTACCAGGAAGCCCAAAGTCCTGCAGAGAAGGTAAGACACTTTGATGTCTTAGATGTGAGTGATGAGAATGTAACTCCTGTCCCAGCACAGGCTAGTGCTAGTGACCAGATGCACACCAGCACATAGTAAGTACCAGGAAAGGAAAGGGAAGGTATCAGATGGCAAGTCGTCAGCTGCTGTGCAAGTTGTACTTACCGGATTGTATCCCGCCTGAAATACCGTGCTGCAAAGAGGACAGGGTTTCCCAGCACGGGCTAGTGCTTGTGATTGTGACCCACGAGCACTGAACAGGTACCAGGAAACCAAGAGTCCTGAACTGAGAATGAGGTGAGGCACTTTTGCTTTGCATGAGGTGTGTGATGAGAATGAAAGTCCTTTCCCAGCACAGGCTAGTGCTAGTGACCAGATGCACACCAGCACTTAACAAGTACGAGGGAAGGTTGAGGTATGTAATCCTTTAATGGCAAGAACTTGCAGTGTGCACAGGTATGGGTGAGTGATTATACTGCACTCCCATCTCAGCACAGGCTAGTGCTAGTGCATGACAGAGACTAGCACAGAGCATGAACCGAGATGATTGTGCAGCAATGTAGTGCTGTGATCCTGTCTTCTTCTGTTTGTTGTGAGGAACTGTGTCAATGTGGAAGGTGAAATTCCCTTTTATAACTCTAGAGTGCTGTCATCTGCTGAACTGTGATGATGGGAGAGCAAAAGATTGTGATGACACTGAGAATGAACAACAGTTAGGTAATGACTTAATGAGTCCAAGCCAATACACCTGAGAGGTAATTAGTTGAAGTGGCAGAGAGGCAATACACCTGTGCAGTGCAGTTAGTGGGGTGTGACTGTTTGCAGTCCAAGCTCATTATGTAGAAGAAAATTGAAAGTGTGATGTGTATTGGCAAATGATAGTTTAGGAAAATTAAAGTAATTGATGTTGACTTTGATGTGTGGGTTCAGCAGTATGTTGAGGAAAATGGTACTGACCTGATTGTTTCGTCTTTGCAGGGCAGCCGGCCGGACGTGGTTTCCCAGCACAGACTAGTGCTGATGATTGTAGCCCATGAGCACTTAGCAGGTACCAGGAAGCCCAAAGTCCTGCAGAGAAGGTAAGACACTTTGATGTCTTAGATGTGAGTGATGAGAATGTAACTCCTGTCCCAGCACAGGCTAGTGCTAGTGACCAGATGCACACCAGCACATAGTAAGTACCAGGAAAGGAAAGGGAAGGTATCAGATGGCAAGTCGTCAGCTGCTGTGCAAGTTGTACTTACCGGATTGTATCCCGCCTGAAATACCGTGCTGCAAAGAGGACAGGGTTTCCCAGCACGGGCTAGTGCTTGTGATTGTGACCCACGAGCACTGAACGGGTACCAGGAAACCAAGAGAACTGAGAATGAGGTGAGGCACTTTTGCTTTGCATGAGGTGTGTGATGAGAATGAAAGTCCTTTCCCAGCACAGGCTAGTGCTAGTGACCAGATGCACACCAGCACTTAACAAGTACGAGGGAAGGTTGAGGTATGTAATCCTTTAATGGCAAGAACTTGCAGTGTGCACAGGTATGGGTGAGTGATTATACTGCACTCCCATCTGAGCACAGGCTAGTGCTAGTGCATGACAGAGACTAGCACAGAGCATGAACCGAGATGATTGTGCAGCAATGTAGTGCTGTGATCCTGTCTTCTTCTGTTTGTTGTGAGGAACTGTGTCAATGTGGAAGGTGAAATTCCCTTTTATAACTCTTGAGTGCTGTCATCTGCTGAACTGTGATGATGGGAGAGCAAAAGATTGTGATGACACTGAGAATGAACAACAGTTAGGTAATGACTTAATGAGTCCAAGCCAATACACCTGAGAGGTAATTAGTTGAAGTGGCAGAGAGGCAATACACCTGTGCAGTGCAGTTAGTGGGGTGTGACTGTTTGCAGTCCAAGCTCATTATGTAGAAGAAAATTGAAAGTGTGATGTGTATTGGCAAATGATAGTTTAGGAAAATTAAAGTAATTGATGTTGACTTTGATGTGTGGGTTCAGCAGTATGTTGAGGAAAATGGTACTGACCTGATTGTTTCGTCTTTGCAGGGCAGCCGGCTGGACGTGGTTTCCCAGCACAGACTAGTGCTGATGATTGTAGCCCATGAGCACTTAGCAGGTACCAGGAAGCCCAAAGTCCTGCAGAGAAGGTAAGACACTTTGATGTCTTAGATGTGAGTGATGAGAATGTAACTCCTGTCCCAGCACAGGCTAGTGCTAGTGACCAGATGCACACCAGCACATAGTAAGTACCAGGAAAGGAAAGGGAAGGTATCAGATGGCAAGTCGTCAGCTGCTGTGCAAGTTGTACTTACCGGATTGTATCCCGCCTGAAATACCGTGCTGCAAAGAGGACAGGGTTTCCCAGCACGGGCTAGTGCTTGTGATTGTGACCCACGAGCACTGAACGGGTACCAGGAAACCAAGAGAACTGAGAATGAGGTGAGGCACTTTTGCTTTGCATGAGGTGTGTGATGAGAATGAAAGTCCTTTCCCAGCACAGGCTAGTGCTAGTGACCAGATGCACACCAGCACTTAACAAGTACGAGGGAAGGTTGAGGTATGTAATCCTTTAATGGCAAGAACTTGCAGTGTGCACAGGTATGGGTGAGTGATTATACTGCACTCCCATCTGAGCACAGGCTAGTGCTAGTGCATGACAGAGACTAGCACAGAGCATGAACCGAGATGATTGTGCAGCAATGTAGTGCTGTGATCCTGTCTTCTTCTGTTTGTTGTGAGGAACTGTGTCAATGTGGAAGGTGAAATTCCCTTTTATAACTCTAGAGTGCTGTCATCTGCTGAACTGTGATGATGGGAGAGCAAAAGATTGTGATGACACTGAGAATGAACAACAGTTAGGTAATGACTTAATGAGTCCAAGCCAATACACCTGAGAGGTAATTAGTTGAAGTGGCAGAGAGGCAATACACCTGTGCAGTGCAGTTAGTGGGGTGTGACTGTTTGCAGTCCAAGCTCATTATGTAGAAGAAAATTGAAAGTGTGATGTGTATTGGCAAATGATAGTTTAGGAAAATTAAAGTAATTGATGTTGACTTTGATGTGTGGGTTCAGCAGTATGTTGAGGAAAATGGTACTGACCTGATTGTTTCGTCTTTGCAGGGCAGCCGGCCGGACGTGGTTTCCCAGCACAGACTAGTGCTGATGATTGTAGCCCATGAGCACTTAGCAGGTACCAGGAAGCCCAAAGTCCTGCAGAGAAGGTAAGACACTTTGATGTCTTAGATGTGAGTGATGAGAATGTAACTCCTGTCCCAGCACAGGCTAGTGCTAGTGACCAGATGCACACCAGCACATAGTAAGTACCAGGAAAGGAAAGGGAAGGTATCAGATGGCAAGTCGTCAGCTGCTGTGCAAGTTGTACTTACCGGATTGTATCCCGCCTGAAATACCGTGCTGCAAAGAGGACAGGGTTTCCCAGCACGGGCTAGTGCTTGTGATTGTGACCCACGAGCACTGAACAGGTACCAGGAAACCAAGAGTCCTGAACTGAGAATGAGGTGAGGCACTTTTGCTTTGCATGAGGTGTGTGATGAGAATGAAAGTCCTTTCCCAGCACAGGCTAGTGCTAGTGACCAGATGCACACCAGCACTTAACAAGTACGAGGGAAGGTTGAGGTATGTAATCCTTTAATGGCAAGAACTTGCAGTGTGCACAGGTATGGGTGAGTGATTATACTGCACTCCCATCTCAGCACAGGCTAGTGCTAGTGCATGACAGAGACTAGCACAGAGCATGAACCGAGATGATTGTGCAGCAATGTAGTGCTGTGATCCTGTCTTCTTCTGTTTGTTGTGAGGAACTGTGTCAATGTGGAAGGTGAAATTCCCTTTTATAACTCTAGAGTGCTGTCATCTGCTGAACTGTGATGATGGGAGAGCAAAAGATTGTGATGACACTGAGAATGAACAACAGTTAGGTAATGACTTAATGAGTCCAAGCCAATACACCTGAGAGGTAATTAGTTGAAGTGGCAGAGAGGCAATACACCTGTGCAGTGCAGTGAGTGGGGTGTGACTGTTTGCAGTCCAAGCTCATTATGTAGAAGAAAATTGAAAGTGTGATGTGTATTGGCAAATGATAGTTTAGGAAAATTAAAGTAATTGATGTTGACTTTGATGTGTGGGTTCAGCAGTATGTTGAGGAAAATGGTACTGACCTGATTGTTTCGTCTTTGCAGGGCAGCCGGCCAGACGTGGTTTCCCAGCACAGACTAGTGCTGATGATTGTAGCCCATGAGCACTTAGCAGGTACCAGGAAGCCCAAAGTCCTGCAGAGAAGGTAAGACACTTTGATGTCTTAGATGTGAGTGATGAGAATGTAACTCCTGTCCCAGCACAGGCTAGTGCTAGTGACCAGATGCACACCAGCACATAGTAAGTACCAGGAAAGGAAAGGGAAGGTATCAGATGGCAAGTCGTCAGCTGCTGTGCAAGTTGTACTTACCGGATTGTATCCCGCCTGAAATACCGTGCTGCAAAGAGGACAGGGTTTCCCAGCACGGGCTAGTGCTTGTGATTGTGACCCACGAGCACTGAACGGGTACCAGGAAACCAAGAGAACTGAGAATGAGGTGAGGCACTTTTGCTTTGCATGAGGTGTGTGATGAGAATGAAAGTCCTTTCCCAGCACAGGCTAGTGCTAGTGACCAGATGCACACCAGCACTTAACAAGTACGAGGGAAGGTTGAGGTATGTAATCCTTTAATGGCAAGAACTTGCAGTGTGCACAGGTATGGGTGAGTGATTATACTGCACTCCCATCTCAGCACAGGCTAGTGCTAGTGCATGACAGAGACTAGCACAGAGCATGAACCGAGATGATTGTGCAGCCATGTAGTGCTGTGATCCTGTCTTCTTCTGTTTGTTGTGAGGAACTGTGTCAATGTGGAAGGTGAAATTCCCTTTTATAACTCTAGAGTGCTGTCATCTGCTGAACTGTGATGATGGGAGAGCAAAAGATTGTGATGACACTGAGAATGAACAACAGTTAGGTAATGACTTAATGAGTCCAAGCCAATACACCTGAGAGGTAATTAGTTGAAGTGGCAGAGAGGCAATACACCTGTGCAGTGCAGTGAGTGGGGTGTGACTGTTTGCAGTCCAAGCTCATTATGTAGAAGAAAATTGAAAGTGTGATGTGTATTGGCAAATGATAGTTTAGGAAAATTAAAGTAATTGATGTTGACTTTGATGTATGGGTTCAGCAGTATGTTGAGGAAAATGGTACTGACCTGATTGTTTCGTCTTTGCAGGGCAGCCGGCCGGACGTGGTTTCCCAGCACAGACTAGTGCTGATGATTGTAGCCCATGAGCACTTAGCAGGTACCAGGAAGCCCAAAGTCCTGCAGAGAAGGTAAGACACTTTGATGTCTTAGATGTGAGTGATGAGAATGTAACTCCTGTCCCAGCACAGGCTAGTGCTAGTGACCAGATGCACACCAGCACATAGTAAGTACCAGGAAAGGAAAGGGAAGGTATCAGATGGCAAGTCGTCAGCTGCTGTGCAAGTTGTACTTACCGGATTGTATCCCGCCTGAAATACCGTGCTGCAAAGAGGACAGGGTTTCCCAGCACGGGCTAGTGCTTGTGATTGTGACCCACGAGCACTGAACGGGTACCAGGAAACCAAGAGAACTGAGAATGAGGTGAGGCACTTTTGCTTTGCATGAGGTGTGTGATGAGAATGAAAGTCCTTTCCCAGCACAGGCTAGTGCTAGTGACCAGATGCACACCAGCACTTAACAAGTACGAGGGAAGGTTGAGGTATGTAATCCTTTAATGGCAAGAACTTGCAGTGTGCACAGGTATGGGTGAGTGATTATACTGCACTCCCATCTGAGCACAGGCTAGTGCTAGTGCATGACAGAGACTAGCACAGAGCATGAACCGAGATGATTGTGCAGCAATGTAGTGCTGTGATCCTGTCTTCTTCTGTTTGTTGTGAGGAACTGTGTCAATGTGGAAGGTGAAATTCCCTTTTATAACTCTAGAGTGCTGTCATCTGCTGAACTGTGATGATGGGAGAGCAAAAGATTGTGATGACACTGAGAATGAACAACAGTTAGGTAATGACTTAATGAGTCCAAGCCAATACACCTGAGAGGTAATTAGTTGAAGTGGCAGAGAGGCAATACACCTGTGCAGTGCAGTTAGTGGGGTGTGACTGTTTGCAGTCCAAGCTCATTATGTAGAAGAAAATTGAAAGTGTGATGTGTATTGGCAAATGATAGTTTAGGAAAATTAAAGTAATTGATGTTGACTTTGATGTGTGGGTTCAGCAGTATGTTGAGGAAAATGGTACTGACCTGATTGTTTCGTCTTTGCAGGGCAGCCGGCCGGACGTGGTTTCCCAGCACAGACTAGTGCTGATGATTGTAGCCCATGAGCACTTAGCAGGTACCAGGAAGCCCAAAGTCCTGCAGAGAAGGTAAGACACTTTGATGTCTTAGATGTGAGTGATGAGAATGTAACTCCTGTCCCAGCACAGGCTAGTGCTAGTGACCAGATGCACACCAGCACATAGTAAGTACCAGGAAAGGAAAGGGAAGGTATCAGATGGCAAGTCGTCAGCTGCTGTGCAAGTTGTACTTACCGGATTGTATCCCGCCTGAAATACCGTGCTGCAAAGAGGACAGGGTTTCCCAGCACGGGCTAGTGCTTGTGATTGTGACCCACGAGCACTGAACAGGTACCAGGAAACCAAGAGTCCTGAACTGAGAATGAGGTGAGGCACTTTTGCTTTGCATGAGGTGTGTGATGAGAATGAAAGTCCTTTCCCAGCACAGGCTAGTGCTAGTGACCAGATGCACACCAGCACTTAACAAGTACGAGGGAAGGTTGAGGTATGTAATCCTTTAATGGCAAGAACTTGCAGTGTGCACAGGTATGGGTGAGTGATTATACTGCACTCCCATCTCAGCACAGGCTAGTGCTAGTGCATGACAGAGACTAGCACAGAGCATGAACCGAGATGATTGTGCAGCAATGTAGTGCTGTGATCCTGTCTTCTTCTGTTTGTTGTGAGGAACTGTGTCAATGTGGAAGGTGAAATTCCCTTTTATAACTCTAGAGTGCTGTCATCTGCTGAACTGTGATGATGGGAGAGCAAAAGATTGTGATGACACTGAGAATGAACAACAGTTAGGTAATGACTTAATGAGTCCAAGCCAATACACCTGAGAGGTAATTAGTTGAAGTGGCAGAGAGGCAATACACCTGTGCAGTGCAGTGAGTGGGGTGTGACTGTTTGCAGTCCAAGCTCATTATGTAGAAGAAAATTGAAAGTGTGATGTGTATTGGCAAATGATAGTTTAGGAAAATTAAAGTAATTGATGTTGACTTTGATGTGTGGGTTCAGCAGTATGTTGAGGAAAATGGTACTGACCTGATTGTTTCGTCTTTGCAGGGCAGCCGGCCAGACGTGGTTTCCCAGCACAGACTAGTGCTGATGATTGTAGCCCATGAGCACTTAGCAGGTACCAGGAAGCCCAAAGTCCTGCAGAGAAGGTAAGACACTTTGATGTCTTAGATGTGAGTGATGAGAATGTAACTCCTGTCCCAGCACAGGCTAGTGCTAGTGACCAGATGCACACCAGCACATAGTAAGTACCAGGAAAGGAAAGGGAAGGTATCAGATGGCAAGTCGTCAGCTGCTGTGCAAGTTGTACTTACCGGATTGTATCCCGCCTGAAATACCGTGCTGCAAAGAGGACAGGGTTTCCCAGCACGGGCTAGTGCTTGTGATTGTGACCCACGAGCACTGAACGGGTACCAGGAAACCAAGAGAACTGAGAATGAGGTGAGGCACTTTTGCTTTGCATGAGGTGTGTGATGAGAATGAAAGTCCTTTCCCAGCACAGGCTAGTGCTAGTGACCAGATGCACACCAGCACTTAACAAGTACGAGGGAAGGTTGAGGTATGTAATCCTTTAATGGCAAGAACTTGCAGTGTGCACAGGTATGGGTGAGTGATTATACTGCACTCCCATCTCAGCACAGGCTAGTGCTAGTGCATGACAGAGACTAGCACAGAGCATGAACCGAGATGATTGTGCAGCCATGTAGTGCTGTGATCCTGTCTTCTTCTGTTTGTTGTGAGGAACTGTGTCAATGTGGAAGGTGAAATTCCCTTTTATAACTCTAGAGTGCTGTCATCTGCTGAACTGTGATGATGGGAGAGCAAAAGATTGTGATGACACTGAGAATGAACAACAGTTAGGTAATGACTTAATGAGTCCAAGCCAATACACCTGAGAGGTAATTAGTTGAAGTGGCAGAGAGGCAATACACCTGTGCAGTGCAGTGAGTGGGGTGTGACTGTTTGCAGTCCAAGCTCATTATGTAGAAGAAAATTGAAAGTGTGATGTGTATTGGCAAATGATAGTTTAGGAAAATTAAAGTAATTGATGTTGACTTTGATGTATGGGTTCAGCAGTATGTTGAGGAAAATGGTACTGACCTGATTGTTTCGTCTTTGCAGGGCAGCCGGCCGGACGTGGTTTCCCAGCACAGACTAGTGCTGATGATTGTAGCCCATGAGCACTTAGCAGGTACCAGGAAGCCCAAAGTCCTGCAGAGAAGGTAAGACACTTTGATGTCTTAGATGTGAGTGATGAGAATGTAACTCCTGTCCCAGCACAGGCTAGTGCTAGTGACCAGATGCACACCAGCACATAGTAAGTACCAGGAAAGGAAAGGGAAGGTATCAGATGGCAAGTCGTCAGCTGCTGTGCAAGTTGTACTTACCGGATTGTATCCCGCCTGAAATACCGTGCTGCAAAGAGGACAGGGTTTCCCAGCACGGGCTAGTGCTTGTGATTGTGACCCACGAGCACTGAACGGGTACCAGGAAACCAAGAGAACTGAGAATGAGGTGAGGCACTTTTGCTTTGCATGAGGTGTGTGATGAGAATGAAAGTCCTTTCCCAGCACAGGCTAGTGCTAGTGACCAGATGCACACCAGCACTTAACAAGTACGAGGGAAGGTTGAGGTATGTAATCCTTTAATGGCAAGAACTTGCAGTGTGCACAGGTATGGGTGAGTGATTATACTGCACTCCCATCTGAGCACAGGCTAGTGCTAGTGCATGACAGAGACTAGCACAGAGCATGAACCGAGATGATTGTGCAGCAATGTAGTGCTGTGATCCTGTCTTCTTCTGTTTGTTGTGAGGAACTGTGTCAATGTGGAAGGTGAAATTCCCTTTTATAACTCTAGAGTGCTGTCATCTGCTGAACTGTGATGATGGGAGAGCAAAAGATTGTGATGACACTGAGAATGAACAACAGTTAGGTAATGACTTAATGAGTCCAAGCCAATACACCTGAGAGGTAATTAGTTGAAGTGGCAGAGAGGCAATACACCTGTGCAGTGCAGTTAGTGGGGTGTGACTGTTTGCAGTCCAAGCTCATTATGTAGAAGAAAATTGAAAGTGTGATGTGTATTGGCAAATGATAGTTTAGGAAAATTAAAGTAATTGATGTTGACTTTGATGTGTGGGTTCAGCAGTATGTTGAGGAAAATGGTACTGACCTGATTGTTTCGTCTTTGCAGGGCAGCCGGCCGGACGTGGTTTCCCAGCACAGACTAGTGCTGATGATTGTAGCCCATGAGCACTTAGCAGGTACCAGGAAGCCCAAAGTCCTGCAGAGAAGGTAAGACACTTTGATGTCTTAGATGTGAGTGATGAGAATGTAACTCCTGTCCCAGCACAGGCTAGTGCTAGTGACCAGATGCACACCAGCACATAGTAAGTACCAGGAAAGGAAAGGGAAGGTATCAGATGGCAAGTCGTCAGCTGCTGTGCAAGTTGTACTTACCGGATTGTATCCCGCCTGAAATACCGTGCTGCAAAGAGGACAGGGTTTCCCAGCACGGGCTAGTGCTTGTGATTGTGACCCACGAGCACTGAACAGGTACCAGGAAACCAAGAGTCCTGAACTGAGAATGAGGTGAGGCACTTTTGCTTTGCATGAGGTGTGTGATGAGAATGAAAGTCCTTTCCCAGCACAGGCTAGTGCTAGTGACCAGATGCACACCAGCACTTAACAAGTACGAGGGAAGGTTGAGGTATGTAATCCTTTAATGGCAAGAACTTGCAGTGTGCACAGGTATGGGTGAGTGATTATACTGCACTCCCATCTCAGCACAGGCTAGTGCTAGTGCATGACAGAGACTAGCACAGAGCATGAACCGAGATGATTGTGCAGCAATGTAGTGCTGTGATCCTGTCTTCTTCTGTTTGTTGTGAGGAACTGTGTCAATGTGGAAGGTGAAATTCCCTTTTATAACTCTAGAGTGCTGTCATCTGCTGAACTGTGATGATGGGAGAGCAAAAGATTGTGATGACACTGAGAATGAACAACAGTTAGGTAATGACTTAATGAGTCCAAGCCAATACACCTGAGAGGTAATTAGTTGAAGTGGCAGAGAGGCAATACACCTGTGCAGTGCAGTGAGTGGGGTGTGACTGTTTGCAGTCCAAGCTCATTATGTAGAAGAAAATTGAAAGTGTGATGTGTATTGGCAAATGATAGTTTAGGAAAATTAAAGTAATTGATGTTGACTTTGATGTGTGGGTTCAGCAGTATGTTGAGGAAAATGGTACTGACCTGATTGTTTCGTCTTTGCAGGGCAGCCGGCCAGACGTGGTTTCCCAGCACAGACTAGTGCTGATGATTGTAGCCCATGAGCACTTAGCAGGTACCAGGAAGCCCAAAGTCCTGCAGAGAAGGTAAGACACTTTGATGTCTTAGATGTGAGTGATGAGAATGTAACTCCTGTCCCAGCACAGGCTAGTGCTAGTGACCAGATGCACACCAGCACATAGTAAGTACCAGGAAAGGAAAGGGAAGGTATCAGATGGCAAGTCGTCAGCTGCTGTGCAAGTTGTACTTACCGGATTGTATCCCGCCTGAAATACCGTGCTGCAAAGAGGACAGGGTTTCCCAGCACGGGCTAGTGCTTGTGATTGTGACCCACGAGCACTGAACGGGTACCAGGAAACCAAGAGAACTGAGAATGAGGTGAGGCACTTTTGCTTTGCATGAGGTGTGTGATGAGAATGAAAGTCCTTTCCCAGCACAGGCTAGTGCTAGTGACCAGATGCACACCAGCACTTAACAAGTACGAGGGAAGGTTGAGGTATGTAATCCTTTAATGGCAAGAACTTGCAGTGTGCACAGGTATGGGTGAGTGATTATACTGCACTCCCATCTCAGCACAGGCTAGTGCTAGTGCATGACAGAGACTAGCACAGAGCATGAACCGAGATGATTGTGCAGCCATGTAGTGCTGTGATCCTGTCTTCTTCTGTTTGTTGTGAGGAACTGTGTCAATGTGGAAGGTGAAATTCCCTTTTATAACTCTAGAGTGCTGTCATCTGCTGAACTGTGATGATGGGAGAGCAAAAGATTGTGATGACACTGAGAATGAACAACAGTTAGGTAATGACTTAATGAGTCCAAGCCAATACACCTGAGAGGTAATTAGTTGAAGTGGCAGAGAGGCAATACACCTGTGCAGTGCAGTGAGTGGGGTGTGACTGTTTGCAGTCCAAGCTCATTATGTAGAAGAAAATTGAAAGTGTGATGTGTATTGGCAAATGATAGTTTAGGAAAATTAAAGTAATTGATGTTGACTTTGATGTATGGGTTCAGCAGTATGTTGAGGAAAATGGTACTGACCTGATTGTTTCGTCTTTGCAGGGCAGCCGGCCGGACGTGGTTTCCCAGCACAGACTAGTGCTGATGATTGTAGCCCATGAGCACTTAGCAGGTACCAGGAAGCCCAAAGTCCTGCAGAGAAGGTAAGACACTTTGATGTCTTAGATGTGAGTGATGAGAATGTAACTCCTGTCCCAGCACAGGCTAGTGCTAGTGACCAGATGCACACCAGCACATAGTAAGTACCAGGAAAGGAAAGGGAAGGTATCAGATGGCAAGTCGTCAGCTGCTGTGCAAGTTGTACTTACCGGATTGTATCCCGCCTGAAATACCGTGCTGCAAAGAGGACAGGGTTTCCCAGCACGGGCTAGTGCTTGTGATTGTGACCCACGAGCACTGAACGGGTACCAGGAAACCAAGAGTCCTGAACTGAGAATGAGGTGAGGCACTTTTGCTTTGCATGAGGTGTGTGATGAGAATGAAAGTCCTTTCCCAGCACAGGCTAGTGCTAGTGACCAGATGCACACCAGCACTTAACAAGTACGAGGGAAGGTTGAGGTATGTAATCCTTTAATGGCAAGAACTTGCAGTGTGCACAGGTATGGGTGAGTGATTATACTGCACTCCCATCTCAGCACAGGCTAGTGCTAGTGCATGACAGAGACTAGCACAGAGCATGAACCGAGATGATTGTGCAGCCATGTAGTGCTGTGATCCTGTCTTCTTCTGTTTGTTGTGAGGAACTGTGTCAATGTGGAAGGTGAAATTCCCTTTTATAACTCTAGAGTGCTGTCATCTGCTGAACTGTGATGATGGGAGAGCAAAAGATTGTGATGACACTGAGAATGAACAACAGTTAGGTAATGACTTAATGAGTCCAAGCCAATACACCTGAGAGGTAATTAGTTGAAGTGGCAGAGAGGCAATACACCTGTGCAGTGCAGTTAGTGGGGTGTGACTGTTTGCAGTCCAAGCTCATTATGTAGAAGAAAATTGAAAGTGTGATGTGTATTGGCAAATGATAGTTTAGGAAAATTAAAGTAATTGATGTTGACTTTGATGTATGGGTTCAGCAGTATGTTGAGGAAAATGGTACTGACCTGATTGTTTCGTCTTTGCAGGGCAGCCGGCCGGACGTGGTTTCCCAGCACAGACTAGTGCTGATGATTGTAGCCCATGAGCACTTAGCAGGTACCAGGAAGCCCAAAGTCCTGCAGAGAAGGTAAGACACTTTGATGTCTTAGATGTGAGTGATGAGAATGTAACTCCTGTCCCAGCACAGGCTAGTGCTAGTGACCAGATGCACACCAGCACATAGTAAGTACCAGGAAAGGAAAGGGAAGGTATCAGATGGCAAGTCGTCAGCTGCTGTGCAAGTTGTACTTACCGGATTGTATCCCGCCTGAAATACCGTGCTGCAAAGAGGACAGGGTTTCCCAGCACGGGCTAGTGCTTGTGATTGTGACCCACGAGCACTGAACGGGTACCAGGAAACCAAGAGAACTGAGAATGAGGTGAGGCACTTTTGCTTTGCATGAGGTGTGTGATGAGAATGAAAGTCCTTTCCCAGCACAGGCTAGTGCTAGTGACCAGATGCACACCAGCACTTAACAAGTACGAGGGAAGGTTGAGGTATGTAATCCTTTAATGGCAAGAACTTGCAGTGTGCACAGGTATGGGTGAGTGATTATACTGCACTCCCATCTCAGCACAGGCTAGTGCTAGTGCATGACAGAGACTAGCACAGAGCATGAACCGAGATGATTGTGCAGCAATGTAGTGCTGTGATCCTGTCTTCTTCTGTTTGTTGTGAGGAACTGTGTCAATGTGGAAGGTGAAATTCCCTTTTATAACTCTAGAGTGCTGTCATCTGCTGAACTGTGATGATGGGAGAGCAAAAGATTGTGATGACACTGAGAATGAACAACAGTTAGGTAATGACTTAATGAGTCCAAGCCAATACACCTGAGAGGTAATTAGTTGAAGTGGCAGAGAGGCAATACACCTGTGCAGTGCAGTTAGTGGGGTGTGACTGTTTGCAGTCCAAGCTCATTATGTAGAAGAAAATTGAAAGTGTGATGTGTATTGGCAAATGATAGTTTAGGAAAATTAAAGTAATTGATGTTGACTTTGATGTGTGGGTTCAGCAGTATGTTGAGGAAAATGGTACTGACCTGATTGTTTCGTCTTTGCAGGGCAGCCGGCCGGACGTGGTTTCCCAGCACAGACTAGTGCTGATGATTGTAGCCCATGAGCACTTAGCAGGTACCAGGAAGCCCAAAGTCCTGCAGAGAAGGTAAGACACTTTGATGTCTTAGATGTGAGTGATGAGAATGTAACTCCTGTCCCAGCACAGGCTAGTGCTAGTGACCAGATGCACACCAGCACATAGTAAGTACCAGGAAAGGAAAGGGAAGGTATCAGATGGCAAGTCGTCAGCTGCTGTGCAAGTTGTACTTACCGGATTGTATCCCGCCTGAAATACCGTGCTGCAAAGAGGACAGGGTTTCCCAGCACGGGCTAGTGCTTGTGATTGTGACCCACGAGCACTGAACAGGTACCAGGAAACCAAGAGTCCTGAACTGAGAATGAGGTGAGGCACTTTTGCTTTGCATGAGGTGTGTGATGAGAATGAAAGTCCTTTCCCAGCACAGGCTAGTGCTAGTGACCAGATGCACACCAGCACTTAACAAGTACGAGGGAAGGTTGAGGTATGTAATCCTTTAATGGCAAGAACTTGCAGTGTGCACAGGTATGGGTGAGTGATTATACTGCACTCCCATCTCAGCACAGGCTAGTGCTAGTGCATGACAGAGACTAGCACAGAGCATGAACCGAGATGATTGTGCAGCCATGTAGTGCTGTGATCCTGTCTTCTTCTGTTTGTTGTGAGGAACTGTGTCAATGTGGAAGGTGAAATTCCCTTTTATAACTCTAGAGTGCTGTCATCTGCTGAACTGTGATGATGGGAGAGCAAAAGATTGTGATGACACTGAGAATGAACAACAGTTAGGTAATGACTTAATGAGTCCAAGCCAATACACCTGAGAGGTAATTAGTTGAAGTGGCAGAGAGGCAATACACCTGTGCAGTGCAGTGAGTGGGGTGTGACTGTTTGCAGTCCAAGCTCATTATGTAGAAGAAAATTGAAAGTGTGATGTGTATTGGCAAATGATAGTTTAGGAAAATTAAAGTAATTGATGTTGACTTTGATGTATGGGTTCAGCAGTATGTTGAGGAAAATGGTACTGACCTGATTGTTTCGTCTTTGCAGGGCAGCCGGCCGGACGTGGTTTCCCAGCACAGACTAGTGCTGATGATTGTAGCCCATGAGCACTTAGCAGGTACCAGGAAGCCCAAAGTCCTGCAGAGAAGGTAAGACACTTTGATGTCTTAGATGTGAGTGATGAGAATGTAACTCCTGTCCCAGCACAGGCTAGTGCTAGTGACCAGATGCACACCAGCACATAGTAAGTACCAGGAAAGGAAAGGGAAGGTATCAGATGGCAAGTCGTCAGCTGCTGTGCAAGTTGTACTTACCGGATTGTATCCCGCCTGAAATACCATGCTGCAAAGAGGACAGGGTTTCCCAGCACGGGCTAGTGCTTGTGATTGTGACCCACGAGCACTGAACGGGTACCAGGAAACCAAGAGAACTGAGAATGAGGTGAGGCACTTTTGCTTTGCATGAGGTGTGTGATGAGAATGAAAGTCCTTTCCCAGCACAGGCTAGTGCTAGTGACCAGATGCACACCAGCACTTAACAAGTACGAGGGAAGGTTGAGGTATGTAATCCTTTAATGGCAAGAACTTGCAGTGTGCACAGGTATGGGTGAGTGATTATACTGCACTCCCATCTCAGCACAGGCTAGTGCTAGTGCATGACAGAGACTAGCACAGAGCATGAACCGAGATGATTGTGCAGCAATGTAGTGCTGTGATCCTGTCTTCTTCTGTTTGTTGTGAGGAACTGTGTCAATGTGGAAGGTGAAATTCCCTTTTATAACTCTAGAGTGCTGTCATCTGCTGAACTGTGATGATGGGAGAGCAAAAGATTGTGATGACACTGAGAATGAACAACAGTTAGGTAATGACTTAATGAGTCCAAGCCAATACACCTGAGAGGTAATTAGTTGAAGTGGCAGAGAGGCAATACACCTGTGCAGTGCAGTTAGTGGGGTGTGACTGTTTGCAGTCCAAGCTCATTATGTAGAAGAAAATTGAAAGTGTGATGTGTATTGGCAAATGATAGTTTAGGAAAATTAAAGTAATTGATGTTGACTTTGATGTGTGGGTTCAGCAGTATGTTGAGGAAAATGGTACTGACCTGATTGTTTCGTCTTTGCAGGGCAGCCGGCCAGACGTGGTTTCCCAGCACAGACTAGTGCTGATGATTGTAGCCCATGAGCACTTAGCAGGTACCAGGAAGCCCAAAGTCCTGCAGAGAAGGTAAGACACTTTGATGTCTTAGATGTGAGTGATGAGAATGTAACTCCTGTCCCAGCACAGGCTAGTGCTAGTGACCAGATGCACACCAGCACATAGTAAGTACCAGGAAAGGAAAGGGAAGGTATCAGATGGCAAGTCGTCAGCTGCTGTGCAAGTTGTACTTACCGGATTGTATCCCGCCTGAAATACCGTGCTGCAAAGAGGACAGGGTTTCCCAGCACGGGCTAGTGCTTGTGATTGTGACCCACGAGCACTGAACAGGTACCAGGAAACCAAGAGTCCTGAACTGAGAATGAGGTGAGGCACTTTTGCTTTGCATGAGGTGTGTGATGAGAATGAAAGTCCTTTCCCAGCACAGGCTAGTGCTAGTGACCAGATGCACACCAGCACTTAACAAGTACGAGGGAAGGTTGAGGTATGTAATCCTTTAATGGCAAGAACTTGCAGTGTGCACAGGTATGGGTGAGTGATTATACTGCACTCCCATCTCAGCACAGGCTAGTGCTAGTGCATGACAGAGACTAGCACAGAGCATGAACCGAGATGATTGTGCAGCCATGTAGTGCTGTGATCCTGTCTTCTTCTGTTTGTTGTGAGGAACTGTGTCAATGTGGAAGGTGAAATTCCCTTTTATAACTCTAGAGTGCTGTCATCTGCTGAACTGTGATGATGGGAGAGCAAAAGATTGTGATGACACTGAGAATGAACAACAGTTAGGTAATGACTTAATGAGTCCAAGCCAATACACCTGAGAGGTAATTAGTTGAAGTGGCAGAGAGGCAATACACCTGTGCAGTGCAGTTAGTGGGGTGTGACTGTTTGCAGTCCAAGCTCATTATGTAGAAGAAAATTGAAAGTGTGATGTGTATTGGCAAATGATAGTTTAGGAAAATTAAAGTAATTGATGTTGACTTTGATGTATGGGTTCAGCAGTATGTTGAGGAAAATGGTACTGACCTGATTGTTTCGTCTTTGCAGGGCAGCCGGCCGGACGTGGTTTCCCAGCACAGACTAGTGCTGATGATTGTAGCCCATGAGCACTTAGCAGGTACCAGGAAGCCCAAAGTCCTGCAGAGAAGGTAAGACACTTTGATGTCTTAGATGTGAGTGATGAGAATGTAACTCCTGTCCCAGCACAGGCTAGTGCTAGTGACCAGATGCACACCAGCACATAGTAAGTACCAGGAAAGGAAAGGGAAGGTATCAGATGGCAAGTCGTCAGCTGCTGTGCAAGTTGTACTTACCGGATTGTATCCCGCCTGAAATACCATGCTGCAAAGAGGACAGGGTTTCCCAGCACGGGCTAGTGCTTGTGATTGTGACCCACGAGCACTGAACGGGTACCAGGAAACCAAGAGAACTGAGAATGAGGTGAGGCACTTTTGCTTTGCATGAGGTGTGTGATGAGAATGAAAGTCCTTTCCCAGCACAGGCTAGTGCTAGTGACCAGATGCACACCAGCACTTAACAAGTACGAGGGAAGGTTGAGGTATGTAATCCTTTAATGGCAAGAACTCGCAGTGTGCACAGGTATGGATGAGTGATTATACTGCACTCCCATCTCAGCACAGGCTAGTGCTAGTGCATGACAGAGACTAGCACAGAGCATGAACCGAGATGATTGTGCAGCCATGTAGTGCTGTGATCCTGTCTTCTTCTGTTTGTTGTGAGGAACTGTGTCAATGTGGAAGGTGAAATTCCCTTTTATAACTCTAGAGTGCTGTCATCTGCTGAACTGTGATGATGGGAGAGCAAAAGATTGTGATGACACTGAGAATGAACAACAGTTAGGTAATGACTTAATGAGTCCAAGCCAATACACCTGAGAGGTAATTAGTTGAAGTGGCAGAGAGGCAATACACCTGTGCAGTGCAGTTAGTGGGGTGTGACTGTTTGCAGTCCAAGCTCATTATGTAGAAGAAAATTGAAAGTGTGATGTGTATTGGCAAATGATAGTTTAGGAAAATTAAAGTAATTGATGTTGACTTTGATGTATGGGTTCAGCAGTATGTTGAGGAAAATGGTACTGACCTGATTGTTTCGTCTTTGCAGGGCAGCCGGCCGGACGTGGTTTCCCAGCACAGACTAGTGCTGATGATTGTAGCCCATGAGCACTTAGCAGGTACCAGGAAGCCCAAAGTCCTGCAGAGAAGGTAAGACACTTTGATGTCTTAGATGTGAGTGATGAGAATGTAACTCCTGTCCCAGCACAGGCTAGTGCTAGTGACCAGATGCACACCAGCACATAGTAAGTACCAGGAAAGGAAAGGGAAGGTATCAGATGGCAAGTCGTCAGCTGCTGTGCAAGTTGTACTTACCGGATTGTATCCCGCCTGAAATACCGTGCTGCAAAGAGGACAGGGTTTCCCAGCACGGGCTAGTGCTTGTGATTGTGACCCACGAGCACTGAACGGGTACCAGGAAACCAAGAGAACTGAGAATGAGGTGAGGCACTTTTGCTTTGCATGAGGTGTGTGATGAGAATGAAAGTCCTTTCCCAGCACAGGCTAGTGCTAGTGACCAGATGCACACCAGCACTTAACAAGTACGAGGGAAGGTTGAGGTATGTAATCCTTTAATGGCAAGAACTTGCAGTGTGCACAGGTATGGGTGAGTGATTATACTGCACTCCCATCTCAGCACAGGCTAGTGCTAGTGCATGACAGAGACTAGCACAGAGCATGAACCGAGATGATTGTGCAGCCATGTAGTGCTGTGATCCTGTCTTCTTCTGTTTGTTGTGAGGAACTGTGTCAATGTGGAAGGTGAAATTCCCTTTTATAACTCTAGAGTGCTGTCATCTGCTGAACTGTGATGATGGGAGAGCAAAAGATTGTGATGACACTGAGAATGAACAACAGTTAGGTAATGACTTAATGAGTCCAAGCCAATACACCTGAGAGGTAATTAGTTGAAGTGGCAGAGAGGCAATACACCTGTGCAGTGCAGTTAGTGGGGTGTGACTGTTTGCAGTCCAAGCTCATTATGTAGAAGAAAATTGAAAGTGTGATGTGTATTGGCAAATGATAGTTTAGGAAAATTAAAGTAATTGATGTTGACTTTGATGTATGGGTTCAGCAGTATGTTGAGGAAAATGGTACTGACCTGATTGTTTCGTCTTTGCAGGGCAGCCGGCCGGACGTGGTTTCCCAGCACAGACTAGTGCTGATGATTGTAGCCCATGAGCACTTAGCAGGTACCAGGAAGCCCAAAGTCCTGCAGAGAAGGTAAGACACTTTGATGTCTTAGATGTGAGTGATGAGAATGTAACTCCTGTCCCAGCACAGGCTAGTGCTAGTGACCAGATGCACACCAGCACATAGTAAGTACCAGGAAAGGAAAGGGAAGGTATCAGATGGCAAGTCGTCAGCTGCTGTGCAAGTTGTACTTACCGGATTGTATCCCGCCTGAAATACCGTGCTGCAAAGAGGACAGGGTTTCCCAGCACGGGCTAGTGCTTGTGATTGTGACCCACGAGCACTGAACGGGTACCAGGAAACCAAGAGAACTGAGAATGAGGTGAGGCACTTTTGCTTTGCATGAGGTGTGTGATGAGAATGAAAGTCCTTTCCCAGCACAGGCTAGTGCTAGTGACCAGATGCACACCAGCACTTAACAAGTACGAGGGAAGGTTGAGGTATGTAATCCTTTAATGGCAAGAACTTGCAGTGTGCACAGGTATGGGTGAGTGATTATACTGCACTCCCATCTCAGCACAGGCTAGTGCTAGTGCATGACAGAGACTAGCACAGAGCATGAACCGAGATGATTGTGCAGCCATGTAGTGCTGTGATCCTGTCTTCTTCTGTTTGTTGTGAGGAACTGTGTCAATGTGGAAGGTGAAATTCCCTTTTATAACTCTAGAGTGCTGTCATCTGCTGAACTGTGATGATGGGAGAGCAAAAGATTGTGATGACACTGAGAATGAACAACAGTTAGGTAATGACTTAATGAGTCCAAGCCAATACACCTGAGAGGTAATTAGTTGAAGTGGCAGAGAGGCAATACACCTGTGCAGTGCAGTTAGTGGGGTGTGACTGTTTGCAGTCCAAGCTCATTATGTAGAAGAAAATTGAAAGTGTGATGTGTATTGGCAAATGATAGTTTAGGAAAATTAAAGTAATTGATGTTGACTTTGATGTATGGGTTCAGCAGTATGTTGAGGAAAATGGTACTGACCTGATTGTTTCGTCTTTGCAGGGCAGCCGGCCGGACGTGGTTTCCCAGCACAGACTAGTGCTGATGATTGTAGCCCATGAGCACTTAGCAGGTACCAGGAAGCCCAAAGTCCTGCAGAGAAGGTAAGACACTTTGATGTCTTAGATGTGAGTGATGAGAATGTAACTCCTGTCCCAGCACAGGCTAGTGCTAGTGACCAGATGCACACCAGCACATAGTAAGTACCAGGAAAGGAAAGGGAAGGTATCAGATGGCAAGTCGTCAGCTGCTGTGCAAGTTGTACTTACCGGATTGTATCCCGCCTGAAATACCGTGCTGCAAAGAGGACAGGGTTTCCCAGCACGGGCTAGTGCTTGTGATTGTGACCCACGAGCACTGAACGGGTACCAGGAAACCAAGAGAACTGAGAATGAGGTGAGGCACTTTTGCTTTGCATGAGGTGTGTGATGAGAATGAAAGTCCTTTCCCAGCACAGGCTAGTGCTAGTGACCAGATGCACACCAGCACTTAACAAGTACGAGGGAAGGTTGAGGTATGTAATCCTTTAATGGCAAGAACTTGCAGTGTGCACAGGTATGGGTGAGTGATTATACTGCACTCCCATCTCAGCACAGGCTAGTGCTAGTGCATGACAGAGACTAGCACAGAGCATGAACCGAGATGATTGTGCAGCCATGTAGTGCTGTGATCCTGTCTTCTTCTGTTTGTTGTGAGGAACTGTGTCAATGTGGAAGGTGAAATTCCCTTTTATAACTCTAGAGTGCTGTCATCTGCTGAACTGTGATGATGGGAGAGCAAAAGATTGTGATGACACTGAGAATGAACAACAGTTAGGTAATGACTTAATGAGTCCAAGCCAATACACCTGAGAGGTAATTAGTTGAAGTGGCAGAGAGGCAATACACCTGTGCAGTGCAGTTAGTGGGGTGTGACTGTTTGCAGTCCAAGCTCATTATGTAGAAGAAAATTGAAAGTGTGATGTGTATTGGCAAATGATAGTTTAGGAAAATTAAAGTAATTGATGTTGACTTTGATGTATGGGTTCAGCAGTATGTTGAGGAAAATGGTACTGACCTGATTGTTTCGTCTTTGCAGGGCAGCCGGCCGGACGTGGTTTCCCAGCACAGACTAGTGCTGATGATTGTAGCCCATGAGCACTTAGCAGGTACCAGGAAGCCCAAAGTCCTGCAGAGAAGGTAAGACACTTTGATGTCTTAGATGTGAGTGATGAGAATGTAACTCCTGTCCCAGCACAGGCTAGTGCTAGTGACCAGATGCACACCAGCACATAGTAAGTACCAGGAAAGGAAAGGGAAGGTATCAGATGGCAAGTCGTCAGCTGCTGTGCAAGTTGTACTTACCGGATTGTATCCCGCCTGAAATACCGTGCTGCAAAGAGGACAGGGTTTCCCAGCACGGGCTAGTGCTTGTGATTGTGACCCACGAGCACTGAACGGGTACCAGGAAACCAAGAGAACTGAGAATGAGGTGAGGCACTTTTGCTTTGCATGAGGTGTGTGATGAGAATGAAAGTCCTTTCCCAGCACAGGCTAGTGCTAGTGACCAGATGCACACCAGCACTTAACAAGTACGAGGGAAGGTTGAGGTATGTAATCCTTTAATGGCAAGAACTTGCAGTGTGCACAGGTATGGGTGAGTGATTATACTGCACTCCCATCTCAGCACAGGCTAGTGCTAGTGCATGACAGAGACTAGCACAGAGCATGAACCGAGATGATTGTGCAGCCATGTAGTGCTGTGATCCTGTCTTCTTCTGTTTGTTGTGAGGAACTGTGTCAATGTGGAAGGTGAAATTCCCTTTTATAACTCTAGAGTGCTGTCATCTGCTGAACTGTGATGATGGGAGAGCAAAAGATTGTGATGACACTGAGAATGAACAACAGTTAGGTAATGACTTAATGAGTCCAAGCCAATACACCTGAGAGGTAATTAGTTGAAGTGGCAGAGAGGCAATACACCTGTGCAGTGCAGTTAGTGGGGTGTGACTGTTTGCAGTCCAAGCTCATTATGTAGAAGAAAATTGAAAGTGTGATGTGTATTGGCAAATGATAGTTTAGGAAAATTAAAGTAATTGATGTTGACTTTGATGTATGGGTTCAGCAGTATGTTGAGGAAAATGGTACTGACCTGATTGTTTCGTCTTTGCAGGGCAGCCGGCCGGACGTGGTTTCCCAGCACAGACTAGTGCTGATGATTGTAGCCCATGAGCACTTAGCAGGTACCAGGAAGCCCAAAGTCCTGCAGAGAAGGTAAGACACTTTGATGTCTTAGATGTGAGTGATGAGAATGTAACTCCTGTCCCAGCACAGGCTAGTGCTAGTGACCAGATGCACACCAGCACATAGTAAGTACCAGGAAAGGAAAGGGAAGGTATCAGATGGCAAGTCGTCAGCTGCTGTGCAAGTTGTACTTACCGGATTGTATCCCGCCTGAAATACCGTGCTGCAAAGAGGACAGGGTTTCCCAGCACGGGCTAGTGCTTGTGATTGTGACCCACGAGCACTGAACGGGTACCAGGAAACCAAGAGAACTGAGAATGAGGTGAGGCACTTTTGCTTTGCATGAGGTGTGTGATGAGAATGAAAGTCCTTTCCCAGCACAGGCTAGTGCTAGTGACCAGATGCACACCAGCACTTAACAAGTACGAGGGAAGGTTGAGGTATGTAATCCTTTAATGGCAAGAACTTGCAGTGTGCACAGGTATGGGTGAGTGATTATACTGCACTCCCATCTCAGCACAGGCTAGTGCTAGTGCATGACAGAGACTAGCACAGAGCATGAACCGAGATGATTGTGCAGCCATGTAGTGCTGTGATCCTGTCTTCTTCTGTTTGTTGTGAGGAACTGTGTCAATGTGGAAGGTGAAATTCCCTTTTATAACTCTAGAGTGCTGTCATCTGCTGAACTGTGATGATGGGAGAGCAAAAGATTGTGATGAGACTGAGAATGAACAACAGTTAGGTAATGACTTAATGAGTCCAAGCCAATACACCTGAGAGGTAATTAGTTGAAGTGGCAGAGAGGCAATACACCTGTGCAGTGCAGTTAGTGGGGTGTGACTGTTTGCAGTCCAAGCTCATTATGTAGAAGAAAATTGAAAGTGTGATGTGTATTGGCAAATGATAGTTTAGGAAAATTAAAGTAATTGATGTTGACTTTGATGTATGGGTTCAGCAGTATGTTGAGGAAAATGGTACTGACCTGATTGTTTCGTCTTTGCAGGGCAGCCGGCCGGACGTGGTTTCCCAGCACAGACTAGTGCTGATGATTGTAGCCCATGAGCACTTAGCAGGTACCAGGAAGCCCAAAGTCCTGCAGAGAAGGTAAGACACTTTGATGTCTTAGATGTGAGTGATGAGAATGTAACTCCTGTCCCAGCACAGGCTAGTGCTAGTGACCAGATGCACACCAGCACATAGTAAGTACCAGGAAAGGAAAGGGAAGGTATCAGATGGCAAGTCGTCAGCTGCTGTGCAAGTTGTACTTACCGGATTGTATCCCGCCTGAAATACCGTGCTGCAAAGAGGACAGGGTTTCCCAGCACGGGCTAGTGCTTGTGATTGTGACCCACGAGCACTGAACGGGTACCAGGAAACCAAGAGAACTGAGAATGAGGTGAGGCACTTTTGCTTTGCATGAGGTGTGTGATGAGAATGAAAGTCCTTTCCCAGCACAGGCTAGTGCTAGTGACCAGATGCACACCAGCACTTAACAAGTACGAGGGAAGGTTGAGGTATGTAATCCTTTAATGGCAAGAACTTGCAGTGTGCACAGGTATGGGTGAGTGATTATACTGCACTCCCATCTCAGCACAGGCTAGTGCTAGTGCATGACAGAGACTAGCACAGAGCATGAACCGAGATGATTGTGCAGCCATGTAGTGCTGTGATCCTGTCTTCTTCTGTTTGTTGTGAGGAACTGTGTCAATGTGGAAGGTGAAATTCCCTTTTATAACTCTAGAGTGCTGTCATCTGCTGAACTGTGATGATGGGAGAGCAAAAGATTGTGATGAGACTGAGAATGAACAACAGTTAGGTAATGACTTAATGAGTCCAAGCCAATACACCTGAGAGGTAATTAGTTGAAGTGGCAGAGAGGCAATACACCTGTGCAGTGCAGTTAGTGGGGTGTGACTGTTTGCAGTCCAAGCTCATTATGTAGAAGAAAATTGAAAGTGTGATGTGTATTGGCAAATGATAGTTTAGGAAAATTAAAGTAATTGATGTTGACTTTGATGTATGGGTTCAGCAGTATGTTGAGGAAAATGGTACTGACCTGATTGTTTCGTCTTTGCAGGGCAGCCGGCCGGACGTGGTTTCCCAGCACAGACTAGTGCTGATGATTGTAGCCCATGAGCACTTAGCAGGTACCAGGAAGCCCAAAGTCCTGCAGAGAAGGTAAGACACTTTGATGTCTTAGATGTGAGTGATGAGAATGTAACTCCTGTCCCAGCACAGGCTAGTGCTAGTGACCAGATGCACACCAGCACATAGTAAGTACCAGGAAAGGAAAGGGAAGGTATCAGATGGCAAGTCGTCAGCTGCTGTGCAAGTTGTACTTACCGGATTGTATCCCGCCTGAAATACCGTGCTGCAAAGAGGACAGGGTTTCCCAGCACGGGCTAGTGCTTGTGATTGTGACCCACGAGCACTGAACGGGTACCAGGAAACCAAGAGAACTGAGAATGAGGTGAGGCACTTTTGCTTTGCATGAGGTGTGTGATGAGAATGAAAGTCCTTTCCCAGCACAGGCTAGTGCTAGTGACCAGATGCACACCAGCACTTAACAAGTACGAGGGAAGGTTGAGGTATGTAATCCTTTAATGGCAAGAACTTGCAGTGTGCACAGGTATGGGTGAGTGATTATACTGCACTCCCATCTCAGCACAGGCTAGTGCTAGTGCATGACAGAGACTAGCACAGAGCATGAACCGAGATGATTGTGCAGCCATGTAGTGCTGTGATCCTGTCTTCTTCTGTTTGTTGTGAGGAACTGTGTCAATGTGGAAGGTGAAATTCCCTTTTATAACTCTAGAGTGCTGTCATCTGCTGAACTGTGATGATGGGAGAGCAAAAGATTGTGATGACACTGAGAATGAACAACAGTTAGGTAATGACTTAATGAGTCCAAGCCAATACACCTGAGAGGTAATTAGTTGAAGTGGCAGAGAGGCAATACACCTGTGCAGTGCAGTTAGTGGGGTGTGACTGTTTGCAGTCCAAGCTCATTATGTAGAAGAAAATTGAAAGTGTGATGTGTATTGGCAAATGATAGTTTAGGAAAATTAAAGTAATTGATGTTGACTTTGATGTATGGGTTCAGCAGTATGTTGAGGAAAATGGTACTGACCTGATTGTTTCGTCTTTGCAGGGCAGCCGGCCGGACGTGGTTTCCCAGCACAGACTAGTGCTGATGATTGTAGCCCATGAGCACTTAGCAGGTACCAGGAAGCCCAAAGTCCTGCAGAGAAGGTAAGACACTTTGATGTCTTAGATGTGAGTGATGAGAATGTAACTCCTGTCCCAGCACAGGCTAGTGCTAGTGACCAGATGCACACCAGCACATAGTAAGTACCAGGAAAGGAAAGGGAAGGTATCAGATGGCAAGTCGTCAGCTGCTGTGCAAGTTGTACTTACCGGATTGTATCCCGCCTGAAATACCGTGCTGCAAAGAGGACAGGGTTTCCCAGCACGGGCTAGTGCTTGTGATTGTGACCCACGAGCACTGAACGGGTACCAGGAAACCAAGAGAACTGAGAATGAGGTGAGGCACTTTTGCTTTGCATGAGGTGTGTGATGAGAATGAAAGTCCTTTCCCAGCACAGGCTAGTGCTAGTGACCAGATGCACACCAGCACTTAACAAGTACGAGGGAAGGTTGAGGTATGTAATCCTTTAATGGCAAGAACTTGCAGTGTGCACAGGTATGGGTGAGTGATTATACTGCACTCCCATCTCAGCACAGGCTAGTGCTAGTGCATGACAGAGACTAGCACAGAGCATGAACCGAGATGATTGTGCAGCCATGTAGTGCTGTGATCCTGTCTTCTTCTGTTTGTTGTGAGGAACTGTGTCAATGTGGAAGGTGAAATTCCCTTTTATAACTCTAGAGTGCTGTCATCTGCTGAACTGTGATGATGGGAGAGCAAAAGATTGTGATGACACTGAGAATGAACAACAGTTAGGTAATGACTTAATGAGTCCAAGCCAATACACCTGAGAGGTAATTAGTTGAAGTGGCAGAGAGGCAATACACCTGTGCAGTGCAGTTAGTGGGGTGTGACTGTTTGCAGTCCAAGCTCATTATGTAGAAGAAAATTGAAAGTGTGATGTGTATTGGCAAATGATAGTTTAGGAAAATTAAAGTAATTGATGTTGACTTTGATGTATGGGTTCAGCAGTATGTTGAGGAAAATGGTACTGACCTGATTGTTTCGTCTTTGCAGGGCAGCCGGCCGGACGTGGTTTCCCAGCACAGACTAGTGCTGATGATTGTAGCCCATGAGCACTTAGCAGGTACCAGGAAGCCCAAAGTCCTGCAGAGAAGGTAAGACACTTTGATGTCTTAGATGTGAGTGATGAGAATGTAACTCCTGTCCCAGCACAGGCTAGTGCTAGTGACCAGATGCACACCAGCACATAGTAAGTACCAGGAAAGGAAAGGGAAGGTATCAGATGGCAAGTCGTCAGCTGCTGTGCAAGTTGTACTTACCGGATTGTATCCCGCCTGAAATACCGTGCTGCAAAGAGGACAGGGTTTCCCAGCACGGGCTAGTGCTTGTGATTGTGACCCACGAGCACTGAACGGGTACCAGGAAACCAAGAGAACTGAGAATGAGGTGAGGCACTTTTGCTTTGCATGAGGTGTGTGATGAGAATGAAAGTCCTTTCCCAGCACAGGCTAGTGCTAGTGACCAGATGCACACCAGCACTTAACAAGTACGAGGGAAGGTTGAGGTATGTAATCCTTTAATGGCAAGAACTTGCAGTGTGCACAGGTATGGGTGAGTGATTATACTGCACTCCCATCTCAGCACAGGCTAGTGCTAGTGCATGACAGAGACTAGCACAGAGCATGAACCGAGATGATTGTGCAGCCATGTAGTGCTGTGATCCTGTCTTCTTCTGTTTGTTGTGAGGAACTGTGTCAATGTGGAAGGTGAAATTCCCTTTTATAACTCTAGAGTGCTGTCATCTGCTGAACTGTGATGATGGGAGAGCAAAAGATTGTGATGACACTGAGAATGAACAACAGTTAGGTAATGACTTAATGAGTCCAAGCCAATACACCTGAGAGGTAATTAGTTGAAGTGGCAGAGAGGCAATACACCTGTGCAGTGCAGTTAGTGGGGTGTGACTGTTTGCAGTCCAAGCTCATTATGTAGAAGAAAATTGAAAGTGTGATGTGTATTGGCAAATGATAGTTTAGGAAAATTAAAGTAATTGATGTTGACTTTGATGTATGGGTTCAGCAGTATGTTGAGGAAAATGGTACTGACCTGATTGTTTCGTCTTTGCAGGGCAGCCGGCCGGACGTGGTTTCCCAGCACAGACTAGTGCTGATGATTGTAGCCCATGAGCACTTAGCAGGTACCAGGAAGCCCAAAGTCCTGCAGAGAAGGTAAGACACTTTGATGTCTTAGATGTGAGTGATGAGAATGTAACTCCTGTCCCAGCACAGGCTAGTGCTAGTGACCAGATGCACACCAGCACATAGTAAGTACCAGGAAAGGAAAGGGAAGGTATCAGATGGCAAGTCGTCAGCTGCTGTGCAAGTTGTACTTACCGGATTGTATCCCGCCTGAAATACCGTGCTGCAAAGAGGACAGGGTTTCCCAGCACGGGCTAGTGCTTGTGATTGTGACCCACGAGCACTGAACGGGTACCAGGAAACCAAGAGAACTGAGAATGAGGTGAGGCACTTTTGCTTTGCATGAGGTGTGTGATGAGAATGAAAGTCCTTTCCCAGCACAGGCTAGTGCTAGTGACCAGATGCACACCAGCACTTAACAAGTACGAGGGAAGGTTGAGGTATGTAATCCTTTAATGGCAAGAACTTGCAGTGTGCACAGGTATGGGTGAGTGATTATACTGCACTCCCATCTCAGCACAGGCTAGTGCTAGTGCATGACAGAGACTAGCACAGAGCATGAACCGAGATGATTGTGCAGCCATGTAGTGCTGTGATCCTGTCTTCTTCTGTTTGTTGTGAGGAACTGTGTCAATGTGGAAGGTGAAATTCCCTTTTATAACTCTAGAGTGCTGTCATCTGCTGAACTGTGATGATGGGAGAGCAAAAGATTGTGATGACACTGAGAATGAACAACAGTTAGGTAATGACTTAATGAGTCCAAGCCAATACACCTGAGAGGTAATTAGTTGAAGTGGCAGAGAGGCAATACACCTGTGCAGTGCAGTTAGTGGGGTGTGACTGTTTGCAGTCCAAGCTCATTATGTAGAAGAAAATTGAAAGTGTGATGTGTATTGGCAAATGATAGTTTAGGAAAATTAAAGTAATTGATGTTGACTTTGATGTATGGGTTCAGCAGTATGTTGAGGAAAATGGTACTGACCTGATTGTTTCGTCTTTGCAGGGCAGCCGGCCGGACGTGGTTTCCCAGCACAGACTAGTGCTGATGATTGTAGCCCATGAGCACTTAGCAGGTACCAGGAAGCCCAAAGTCCTGCAGAGAAGGTAAGACACTTTGATGTCTTAGATGTGAGTGATGAGAATGTAACTCCTGTCCCAGCACAGGCTAGTGCTAGTGACCAGATGCACACCAGCACATAGTAAGTACCAGGAAAGGAAAGGGAAGGTATCAGATGGCAAGTCGTCAGCTGCTGTGCAAGTTGTACTTACCGGATTGTATCCCGCCTGAAATACCGTGCTGCAAAGAGGACAGGGTTTCCCAGCACGGGCTAGTGCTTGTGATTGTGACCCACGAGCACTGAACGGGTACCAGGAAACCAAGAGAACTGAGAATGAGGTGAGGCACTTTTGCTTTGCATGAGGTGTGTGATGAGAATGAAAGTCCTTTCCCAGCACAGGCTAGTGCTAGTGACCAGATGCACACCAGCACTTAACATGTACGAGGGAAGGTTGAGGTATGTAATCCTTTAATGGCAAGAACTTGCAGTGTGCACAGGTATGGGTGAGTGATTATACTGCACTCCCATCTCAGCACAGGCTAGTGCTAGTGCATGACAGAGACTAGCACAGAGCATGAACCGAGATGATTGTGCAGCCATGTAGTGCTGTGATCCTGTCTTCTTCTGTTTGTTGTGAGGAACTGTGTCAATGTGGAAGGTGAAATTCCCTTTTATAACTCTAGAGTGCTGTCATCTGCTGAACTGTGATGATGGGAGAGCAAAAGATTGTGATGACACTGAGAATGAACAACAGTTAGGTAATGACTTAATGAGTCCAAGCCAATACACCTGAGAGGTAATTAGTTGAAGTGGCAGAGAGGCAATACACCTGTGCAGTGCAGTTAGTGGGGTGTGACTGTTTGCAGTCCAAGCTCATTATGTAGAAGAAAATTGAAAGTGTGATGTGTATTGGCAAATGATAGTTTAGGAAAATTAAAGTAATTGATGTTGACTTTGATGTATGGGTTCAGCAGTATGTTGAGGAAAATGGTACTGACCTGATTGTTTCGTCTTTGCAGGGCAGCCGGCCGGACGTGGTTTCCCAGCACAGACTAGTGCTGATGATTGTAGCCCATGAGCACTTAGCAGGTACCAGGAAGCCCAAAGTCCTGCAGAGAAGGTAAGACACTTTGATGTCTTAGATGTGAGTGATGAGAATGTAACTCCTGTCCCAGCACAGGCTAGTGCTAGTGACCAGATGCACACCAGCACATAGTAAGTACCAGGAAAGGAAAGGGAAGGTATCAGATGGCAAGTCGTCAGCTGCTGTGCAAGTTGTACTTACCGGATTGTATCCCGCCTGAAATACCGTGCTGCAAAGAGGACAGGGTTTCCCAGCACGGGCTAGTGCTTGTGATTGTGACCCACGAGCACTGAACGGGTACCAGGAAACCAAGAGAACTGAGAATGAGGTGAGGCACTTTTGCTTTGCATGAGGTGTGTGATGAGAATGAAAGTCCTTTCCCAGCACAGGCTAGTGCTAGTGACCAGATGCACACCAGCACTTAACAAGTACGAGGGAAGGTTGAGGTATGTAATCCTTTAATGGCAAGAACTTGCAGTGTGCACAGGTATGGGTGAGTGATTATACTGCACTCCCATCTCAGCACAGGCTAGTGCTAGTGCATGACAGAGACTAGCACAGAGCATGAACCGAGATGATTGTGCAGCCATGTAGTGCTGTGATCCTGTCTTCTTCTGTTTGTTGTGAGGAACTGTGTCAATGTGGAAGGTGAAATTCCCTTTTATAACTCTAGAGTGCTGTCATCTGCTGAACTGTGATGATGGGAGAGCAAAAGATTGTGATGACACTGAGAATGAACAACAGTTAGGTAATGACTTAATGAGTCCAAGCCAATACACCTGAGAGGTAATTAGTTGAAGTGGCAGAGAGGCAATACACCTGTGCAGTGCAGTTAGTGGGGTGTGACTGTTTGCAGTCCAAGCTCATTATGTAGAAGAAAATTGAAAGTGTGATGTGTATTGGCAAATGATAGTTTAGGAAAATTAAAGTAATTGATGTTGACTTTGATGTATGGGTTCAGCAGTATGTTGAGGAAAATGGTACTGACCTGATTGTTTCGTCTTTGCAGGGCAGCCGGCCGGACGTGGTTTCCCAGCACAGACTAGTGCTGATGATTGTAGCCCATGAGCACTTAGCAGGTACCAGGAAGCCCAAAGTCCTGCAGAGAAGGTAAGACACTTTGATGTCTTAGATGTGAGTGATGAGAATGTAACTCCTGTCCCAGCACAGGCTAGTGCTAGTGACCAGATGCACACCAGCACATAGTAAGTACCAGGAAAGGAAAGGGAAGGTATCAGATGGCAAGTCGTCAGCTGCTGTGCAAGTTGTACTTACCGGATTGTATCCCGCCTGAAATACCGTGCTGCAAAGAGGACAGGGTTTCCCAGCACGGGCTAGTGCTTGTGATTGTGACCCACGAGCACTGAACGGGTACCAGGAAACCAAGAGAACTGAGAATGAGGTGAGGCACTTTTGCTTTGCATGAGGTGTGTGATGAGAATGAAAGTCCTTTCCCAGCACAGGCTAGTGCTAGTGACCAGATGCACACCAGCACTTAACAAGTACGAGGGAAGGTTGAGGTATGTAATCCTTTAATGGCAAGAACTTGCAGTGTGCACAGGTATGGGTGAGTGATTATACTGCACTCCCATCTCAGCACAGGCTAGTGCTAGTGCATGACAGAGACTAGCACAGAGCATGAACCGAGATGATTGTGCAGCCATGTAGTGCTGTGATCCTGTCTTCTTCTGTTTGTTGTGAGGAACTGTGTCAATGTGGAAGGTGAAATTCCCTTTTATAACTCTAGAGTGCTGTCATCTGCTGAACTGTGATGATGGGAGAGCAAAAGATTGTGATGACACTGAGAATGAACAACAGTTAGGTAATGACTTAATGAGTCCAAGCCAATACACCTGAGAGGTAATTAGTTGAAGTGGCAGAGAGGCAATACACCTGTGCAGTGCAGTTAGTGGGGTGTGACTGTTTGCAGTCCAAGCTCATTATGTAGAAGAAAATTGAAAGTGTGATGTGTATTGGCAAATGATAGTTTAGGAAAATTAAAGTAATTGATGTTGACTTTGATGTATGGGTTCAGCAGTATGTTGAGGAAAATGGTACTGACCTGATTGTTTCGTCTTTGCAGGGCAGCCGGCCGGACGTGGTTTCCCAGCACAGACTAGTGCTGATGATTGTAGCCCATGAGCACTTAGCAGGTACCAGGAAGCCCAAAGTCCTGCAGAGAAGGTAAGACACTTTGATGTCTTAGATGTGAGTGATGAGAATGTAACTCCTGTCCCAGCACAGGCTAGTGCTAGTGACCAGATGCACACCAGCACATAGTAAGTACCAGGAAAGGAAAGGGAAGGTATCAGATGGCAAGTCGTCAGCTGCTGTGCAAGTTGTACTTACCGGATTGTATCCCGCCTGAAATACCGTGCTGCAAAGAGGACAGGGTTTCCCAGCACGGGCTAGTGCTTGTGATTGTGACCCACGAGCACTGAACGGGTACCAGGAAACCAAGAGAACTGAGAATGAGGTGAGGCACTTTTGCTTTGCATGAGGTGTGTGATGAGAATGAAAGTCCTTTCCCAGCACAGGCTAGTGCTAGTGACCAGATGCACACCAGCACTTAACAAGTACGAGGGAAGGTTGAGGTATGTAATCCTTTAATGGCAAGAACTTGCAGTGTGCACAGGTATGGGTGAGTGATTATACTGCACTCCCATCTCAGCACAGGCTAGTGCTAGTGCATGACAGAGACTAGCACAGAGCATGAACCGAGATGATTGTGCAGCCATGTAGTGCTGTGATCCTGTCTTCTTCTGTTTGTTGTGAGGAACTGTGTCAATGTGGAAGGTGAAATTCCCTTTTATAACTCTTGAGTGCTGTCATCTGCTGAACTGTGATGATGGGAGAGCAAAAGATTGTGATGACACTGAGAATGAACAACAGTTAGGTAATGACTTAATGAGTCCAAGCCAATACACCTGAGAGGTAATTAGTTGAAGTGGCAGAGAGGCAATACACCTGTGCAGTGCAGTTAGTGGGGTGTGACTGTTTGCAGTCCAAGCTCATTATGTAGAAGAAAATTAAAAGTGTGATGTGTATTGGCAAATGATAGTTTAGGAAAATTAAAGTAATTGATGTTGACTTTGATGTATGGGTTCAGCAGTATGTTGAGGAAAATGGTACTGACCTGATTGTTTCGTCTTTGCAGGGCAGCCGGCCGGACGTGGTTTCCCAGCACAGACTAGTGCTGATGATTGTAGCCCATGAGCACTTAGCAGGTACCAGGAAGCCCAAAGTCCTGCAGAGAAGGTAAGACACTTTGATGTCTTAGATGTGAGTGATGAGAATGTAACTCCTGTCCCAGCACAGGCTAGTGCTAGTGACCAGATGCACACCAGCACATAGTAAGTACCAGGAAAGGAAAGGGAAGGTATCAGATGGCAAGTCGTCAGCTGCTGTGCAAGTTGTACTTACCGGATTGTATCCCGCCTGAAATACCGTGCTGCAAAGAGGACAGGGTTTCCCAGCACGGGCTAGTGCTTGTGATTGTGACCCACGAGCACTGAACGGGTACCAGGAAACCAAGAGAACTGAGAATGAGGTGAGGCACTTTTGCTTTGCATGAGGTGTGTGATGAGAATGAAAGTCCTTTCCCAGCACAGGCTAGTGCTAGTGACCAGATGCACACCAGCACTTAACAAGTACGAGGGAAGGTTGAGGTATGTAATCCTTTAATGGCAAGAACTTGCAGTGTGCACAGGTATGGGTGAGTGATTATACTGCACTCCCATCTCAGCACAGGCTAGTGCTAGTGCATGACAGAGACTAGCACAGAGCATGAACCGAGATGATTGTGCAGCCATGTAGTGCTGTGATCCTGTCTTCTTCTGTTTGTTGTGAGGAACTGTGTCAATGTGGAAGGTGAAATTCCCTTTTATAACTCTAGAGTGCTGTCATCTGCTGAACTGTGATGATGGGAGAGCAAAAGATTGTGATGACACTGAGAATGAACAACAGTTAGGTAATGACTTAATGAGTCCAAGCCAATACACCTGAGAGGTAATTAGTTGAAGTGGCAGAGAGGCAATACACCTGTGCAGTGCAGTTAGTGGGGTGTGACTGTTTGCAGTCCAAGCTCATTATGTAGAAGAAAATTGAAAGTGTGATGTGTATTGGCAAATGATAGTTTAGGAAAATTAAAGTAATTGATGTTGACTTTGATGTATGGGTTCAGCAGTATGTTGAGGAAAATGGTACTGACCTGATTGTTTCGTCTTTGCAGGGCAGCCGGCCGGACGTGGTTTCCCAGCACAGACTAGTGCTGATGATTGTAGCCCATGAGCACTTAGCAGGTACCAGGAAGCCCAAAGTCCTGCAGAGAAGGTAAGACACTTTGATGTCTTAGATGTGAGTGATGAGAATGTAACTCCTGTCCCAGCACAGGCTAGTGCTAGTGACCAGATGCACACCAGCACATAGTAAGTACCAGGAAAGGAAAGGGAAGGTATCAGATGGCAAGTCGTCAGCTGCTGTGCAAGTTGTACTTACCGGATTGTATCCCGCCTGAAATACCGTGCTGCAAAGAGGACAGGGTTTCCCAGAACGGGCTAGTGCTTGTGATTGTGACCCACGAGCACTGAACGGGTACCAGGAAACCAAGAGAACTGAGAATGAGGTGAGGCACTTTTGCTTTGCATGAGGTGTGTGATGAGAATGAAAGTCCTTTCCCAGCACAGGCTAGTGCTAGTGACCAGATGCACACCAGCACTTAACAAGTACGAGGGAAGGTTGAGGTATGTAATCCTTTAATGGCAAGAACTTGCAGTGTGCACAGGTATGGGTGAGTGATTATACTGCACTCCCATCTCAGCACAGGCTAGTGCTAGTGCATGACAGAGACTAGCACAGAGCATGAACCGAGATGATTGTGCAGCCATGTAGTGCTGTGATCCTGTCTTCTTCTGTTTGTTGTGAGGAACTGTGTCAATGTGGAAGGTGAAATTCCCTTTTATAACTCTAGAGTGCTGTCATCTGCTGAACTGTGATGATGGGAGAGCAAAAGATTGTGATGACACTGAGAATGAACAACAGTTAGGTAATGACTTAATGAGTCCAAGCCAATACACCTGAGAGGTAATTAGTTGAAGTGGCAGAGAGGCAATACACCTGTGCAGTGCAGTTAGTGGGGTGTGACTGTTTGCAGTCCAAGCTCATTATGTAGAAGAAAATTGAAAGTGTGATGTGTATTGGCAAATGATAGTTTAGGAAAATTAAAGTAATTGATGTTGACTTTGATGTATGGGTTCAGCAGTATGTTGAGGAAAATGGTACTGACCTGATTGTTTCGTCTTTGCAGGGCAGCCGGCCGGACGTGGTTTCCCAGCACAGACTAGTGCTGATGATTGTAGCCCATGAGCACTTAGCAGGTACCAGGAAGCCCAAAGTCCTGCAGAGAAGGTAAGACACTTTGATGTCTTAGATGTGAGTGATGAGAATGTAACTCCTGTCCCAGCACAGGCTAGTGCTAGTGACCAGATGCACACCAGCACATAGTAAGTACCAGGAAAGGAAAGGGAAGGTATCAGATGGCAAGTCGTCAGCTGCTGTGCAAGTTGTACTTACCGGATTGTATCCCGCCTGAAATACCGTGCTGCAAAGAGGACAGGGTTTCCCAGCACGGGCTAGTGCTTGTGATTGTGACCCACGAGCACTGAACGGGTACCAGGAAACCAAGAGTCCTGAACTGAGAATGAGGTGAGGCACTTTTGCTTTGCATGAGGTGTGTGATGAGAATGAAAGTCCTTTCCCAGCACAGGCTAGTGCTAGTGACCAGATGCACACCAGCACTTAACAAGTACGAGGGAAGGTTGAGGTATGTAATCCTTTAATGGCAAGAACTTGCAGTGTGCACAGGTATGGGTGAGTGATTATACTGCACTCCCATCTCAGCACAGGCTAGTGCTAGTGCATGACAGAGACTAGCACAGAGCATGAACCGAGATGATTGTGCAGCCATGTAGTGCTGTGATCCTGTCTTCTTCTGTTTGTTGTGAGGAACTGTGTCAATGTGGAAGGTGAAATTCCCTTTTATAACTCTAGAGTGCTGTCATCTGCTGAACTGTGATGATGGGAGAGCAAAAGATTGTGATGACACTGAGAATGAACAACAGTTAGGTAATGACTTAATGAGTCCAAGCCAATACACCTGAGAGGTAATTAGTTGAAGTGGCAGAGAGGCAATACACCTGTGCAGTGCAGTTAGTGGGGTGTGACTGTTTGCAGTCCAAGCTCATTATGTAGAAGAAAATTGAAAGTGTGATGTGTATTGGCAAATGATAGTTTAGGAAAATTAAAGTAATTGATGTTGACTTTGATGTATGGGTTCAGCAGTATGTTGAGGAAAATGGTACTGACCTGATTGTTTCGTCTTTGCAGGGCAGCCGGCCGGACGTGGTTTCCCAGCACAGACTAGTGCTGATGATTGTAGCCCATGAGCACTTAGCAGGTACCAGGAAGCCCAAAGTCCTGCAGAGAAGGTAAGACACTTTGATGTCTTAGATGTGAGTGATGAGAATGTAACTCCTGTCCCAGCACAGGCTAGTGCTAGTGACCAGATGCACACCAGCACATAGTAAGTACCAGGAAAGGAAAGGGAAGGTATCAGATGGCAAGTCGTCAGCTGCTGTGCAAGTTGTACTTACCGGATTGTATCCCGCCTGAAATACCGTGCTGCAAAGAGGACAGGGTTTCCCAGCACGGGCTAGTGCTTGTGATTGTGACCCACGAGCACTGAACGGGTACCAGGAAACCAAGAGAACTGAGAATGAGGTGAGGCACTTTTGCTTTGCATGAGGTGTGTGATGAGAATGAAAGTCCTTTCCCAGCACAGGCTAGTGCTAGTGACCAGATGCACACCAGCACTTAACAAGTACGAGGGAAGGTTGAGGTATGTAATCCTTTAATGGCAAGAACTTGCAGTGTGCACAGGTATGGGTGAGTGATTATACTGCACTCCCATCTCAGCACAGGCTAGTGCTAGTGCATGACAGAGACTAGCACAGAGCATGAACCGAGATGATTGTGCAGCCATGTAGTGCTGTGATCCTGTCTTCTTCTGTTTGTTGTGAGGAACTGTGTCAATGTGGAAGGTGAAATTCCCTTTTATAACTCTAGAGTGCTGTCATCTGCTGAACTGTGATGATGGGAGAGCAAAAGATTGTGATGACACTGAGAATGAACAACAGTTAGGTAATGACTTAATGAGTCCAAGCCAATACACCTGAGAGGTAATTAGTTGAAGTGGCAGAGAGGCAATACACCTGTGCAGTGCAGTTAGTGGGGTGTGACTGTTTGCAGTCCAAGCTCATTATGTAGAAGAAAATTGAAAGTGTGATGTGTATTGGCAAATGATAGTTTAGGAAAATTAAAGTAATTGATGTTGACTTTGATGTATGGGTTCAGCAGTATGTTGAGGAAAATGGTACTGACCTGATTGTTTCGTCTTTGCAGGGCAGCCGGCCGGACGTGGTTTCCCAGCACAGACTAGTGCTGATGATTGTAGCCCATGAGCACTTAGCAGGTACCAGGAAGCCCAAAGTCCTGCAGAGAAGGTAAGACACTTTGATGTCTTAGATGTGAGTGATGAGAATGTAACTCCTGTCCCAGCACAGGCTAGTGCTAGTGACCAGATGCACACCAGCACATAGTAAGTACCAGGAAAGGAAAGGGAAGGTATCAGATGGCAAGTCGTCAGCTGCTGTGCAAGTTGTACTTACCGGATTGTATCCCGCCTGAAATACCGTGCTGCAAAGAGGACAGGGTTTCCCAGAACGGGCTAGTGCTTGTGATTGTGACCCACGAGCACTGAACGGGTACCAGGAAACCAAGAGAACTGAGAATGAGGTGAGGCACTTTTGCTTTGCATGAGGTGTGTGATGAGAATGAAAGTCCTTTCCCAGCACAGGCTAGTGCTAGTGACCAGATGCACACCAGCACTTAACAAGTACGAGGGAAGGTTGAGGTATGTAATCCTTTAATGGCAAGAACTTGCAGTGTGCACAGGTATGGGTGAGTGATTATACTGCACTCCCATCTGAGCACAGGCTAGTGCTAGTGCATGACAGAGACTAGCACAGAGCATGAACCGAGATGATTGTGCAGCCATGTAGTGCTGTGATCCTGTCTTCTTCTGTTTGTTGTGAGGAACTGTGTCAATGTGGAAGGTGAAATTCCCTTTTATAACTCTAGAGTGCTGTCATCTGCTGAACTGTGATGATGGGAGAGCAAAAGATTGTGATGACACTGAGAATGAACAACAGTTAGGTAATGACTTAATGAGTCCAAGCCAATACACCTGAGAGGTAATTAGTTGAAGTGGCAGAGAGGCAATACACCTGTGCAGTGCAGTTAGTGGGGTGTGACTGTTTGCAGTCCAAGCTCATTATGTAGAAGAAAATTGAAAGTGTGATGTGTATTGGCAAATGATAGTTTAGGAAAATTAAAGTAATTGATGTTGACTTTGATGTATGGGTTCAGCAGTATGTTGAGGAAAATGGTACTGACCTGATTGTTTCGTCTTTGCAGGGCAGCCGGCCGGACGTGGTTTCCCAGCACAGACTAGTGCTGATGATTGTAGCCCATGAGCACTTAGCAGGTACCAGGAAGCCCAAAGTCCTGCAGAGAAGGTAAGACACTTTGATGTCTTAGATGTGAGTGATGAGAATGTAACTCCTGTCCCAGCACAGGCTAGTGCTAGTGACCAGATGCACACCAGCACATAGTAAGTACCAGGAAAGGAAAGGGAAGGTATCAGATGGCAAGTCGTCAGCTGCTGTGCAAGTTGTACTTACCGGATTGTATCCCGCCTGAAATACCGTGCTGCAAAGAGGACAGGGTTTCCCAGCACGGGCTAGTGCTTGTGATTGTGACCCACGAGCACTGAACGGGTACCAGGAAACCAAGAGAACTGAGAATGAGGTGAGGCACTTTTGCTTTGCATGAGGTGTGTGATGAGAATGAAAGTCCTTTCCCAGCACAGGCTAGTGCTAGTGACCAGATGCACACCAGCACTTAACATGTACGAGGGAAGGTTGAGGTATGTAATCCTTTAATGGCAAGAACTTGCAGTGTGCACAGGTATGGGTGAGTGATTATACTGCACTCCCATCTGAGCACAGGCTAGTGCTAGTGCATGACAGAGACTAGCACAGAGCATGAACCGAGATGATTGTGCAGCCATGTAGTGCTGTGATCCTGTCTTCTTCTGTTTGTTGTGAGGAACTGTGTCAATGTGGAAGGTGAAATTCCCTTTTATAACTCTAGAGTGCTGTCATCTGCTGAACTGTGATGATGGGAGAGCAAAAGATTGTGATGACACTGAGAATGAACAACAGTTAGGTAATGACTTAATGAGTCCAAGCCAATACACCTGAGAGGTAATTAGTTGAAGTGGCAGAGAGGCAATACACCTGTGCAGTGCAGTTAGTGGGGTGTGACTGTTTGCAGTCCAAGCTCATTATGTAGAAGAAAATTGAAAGTGTGATGTGTATTGGCAAATGATAGTTTAGGAAAATTAAAGTAATTGATGTTGACTTTGATGTATGGGTTCAGCAGTATGTTGAGGAAAATGGTACTGACCTGATTGTTTCGTCTTTGCAGGGCAGCCGGCCGGACGTGGTTTCCCAGCACAGACTAGTGCTGATGATTGTAGCCCATGAGCACTTAGCAGGTACCAGGAAGCCCAAAGTCCTGCAGAGAAGGTAAGACACTTTGATGTCTTAGATGTGAGTGATGAGAATGTAACTCCTGTCCCAGCACAGGCTAGTGCTAGTGACCAGATGCACACCAGCACATAGTAAGTACCAGGAAAGGAAAGGGAAGGTATCAGATGGCAAGTCGTCAGCTGCTGTGCAAGTTGTACTTACCGGATTGTATCCCGCCTGAAATACCGTGCTGCAAAGAGGACAGGGTTTCCCAGCACGGGCTAGTGCTTGTGATTGTGACCCACGAGCACTGAACGGGTACCAGGAAACCAAGAGAACTGAGAATGAGGTGAGGCACTTTTGCTTTGCATGAGGTGTGTGATGAGAATGAAAGTCCTTTCCCAGCACAGGCTAGTGCTAGTGACCAGATGCACACCAGCACTTAACAAGTACGAGGGAAGGTTGAGGTATGTAATCCTTTAATGGCAAGAACTTGCAGTGTGCACAGGTATGGGTGAGTGATTATACTGCACTCCCATCTCAGCACAGGCTAGTGCTAGTGCATGACAGAGACTAGCACAGAGCATGAACCGAGATGATTGTGCAGCAATGTAGTGCTGTGATCCTGTCTTCTTCTGTTTGTTGTGAGGAACTGTGTCAATGTGGAAGGTGAAATTCCCTTTTATAACTCTAGAGTGCTGTCATCTGCTGAACTGTGATGATGGGAGAGCAAAAGATTGTGATGACACTGAGAATGAACAACAGTTAGGTAATGACTTAATGAGTCCAAGCCAATACACCTGAGAGGTAATTAGTTGAAGTGGCAGAGAGGCAATACACCTGTGCAGTGCAGTTAGTGGGGTGTGACTGTTTGCAGTCCAAGCTCATTATGTAGAAGAAAATTGAAAGTGTGATGTGTATTGGCAAATGATAGTTTAGGAAAATTAAAGTAATTGATGTTGACTTTGATGTATGGGTTCAGCAGTATGTTGAGGAAAATGGTACTGACCTGATTGTTTCGTCTTTGCAGGGCAGCCGGCCGGACGTGGTTTCCCAGCACAGACTAGTGCTGATGATTGTAGCCCATGAGCACTTAGCAGGTACCAGGAAGCCCAAAGTCCTGCAGAGAAGGTAAGACACTTTGATGTCTTAGATGTGAGTGATGAGAATGTAACTCCTGTCCCAGCACAGGCTAGTGCTAGTGACCAGATGCACACCAGCACATAGTAAGTACCAGGAAAGGAAAGGGAAGGTATCAGATGGCAAGTCGTCAGCTGCTGTGCAAGTTGTACTTACCGGATTGTATCCCGCCTGAAATACCGTGCTGCAAAGAGGACAGGGTTTCCCAGCACGGGCTAGTGCTTGTGATTGTGACCCACGAGCACTGAACGGGTACCAGGAAACCAAGAAAACTGAGAATGAGGTGAGGCACTTTTGCTTTGCATGAGGTGTGTGATGAGAATGAAAGTCCTTTCCCAGCACAGGCTAGTGCTAGTGACCAGATGCACACCAGCACTTAACATGTACGAGGGAAGGTTGAGGTATGTAATCCTTTAATGGCAAGAACTTGCAGTGTGCACAGGTATGGGTGAGTGATTATACTGCACTCCCATCTCAGCACAGGCTAGTGCTAGTGCATGACAGAGAATAGCACAGAGCATGAACCGAGATGATTGTGCAGCCATGTAGTGCTGTGATCCTGTCTTCTTCTGTTTGTTGTGAGGAACTGTGTCAATGTGGAAGGTGAAATTCCCTTTTATAACTCTAGAGTGCTGTCATCTGCTGAACTGTGATGATGGGAGAGCAAAAGATTGTGATGACACTGAGAATGAACAACAGTTAGGTAATGACTTAATGAGTCCAAGCCAATACACCTGAGAGGTAATTAGTTGAAGTGGCAGAGAGGCAATACACCTGTGCAGTGCAGTTAGTGGGGTGTGACTGTTTGCAGTCCAAGCTCATTATGTAGAAGAAAATTGAAAGTGTGATGTGTATTGGCAAATGATAGTTTAGGAAAATTAAAGTAATTGATGTTGACTTTGATGTATGGGTTCAGCAGTATGTTGAGGAAAATGGTACTGACCTGATTGTTTCGTCTTTGCAGGGCAGCCGGCCGGACGTGGTTTCCCAGCACAGACTAGTGCTGATGATTGTAGCCCATGAGCACTTAGCAGGTACCAGGAAGCCCAAAGTCCTGCAGAGAAGGTAAGACACTTTGATGTCTTAGATGTGAGTGATGAGAATGTAACTCCTGTCCCAGCACAGGCTAGTGCTAGTGACCAGATGCACACCAGCACATAGTAAGTACCAGGAAAGGAAAGGGAAGGTATCAGATGGCAAGTCGTCAGCTGCTGTGCAAGTTGTACTTACCGGATTGTATCCCGCCTGAAATACCGTGCTGCAAAGAGGACAGGGTTTCCCAGCACGGGCTAGTGCTTGTGATTGTGACCCACGAGCACTGAACAGGTACCAGGAAACCAAGAGTCCTGAACTGAGAATGAGGTGAGGCACTTTTGCTTTGCATGAGGTGTGTGATGAGAATGAAAGTCCTTTCCCAGCACAGGCTAGTGCTAGTGACCAGATGCACACCAGCACTTAACAAGTACGAGGGAAGGTTGAGGTATGTAATCCTTTAATGGCAAGAACTTGCAGTGTGCACAGGTATGGGTGAGTGATTATACTGCACTCCCATCTCAGCACAGGCTAGTGCTAGTGCATGACAGAGACTAGCACAGAGCATGAACCGAGATGATTGTGCAGCCATGTAGTGCTGTGATCCTGTCTTCTTCTGTTTGTTGTGAGGAACTGTGTCAATGTGGAAGGTGAAATTCCCTTTTATAACTCTAGAGTGCTGTCATCTGCTGAACTGTGATGATGGGAGAGCAAAAGATTGTGATGACACTGAGAATGAACAACAGTTAGGTAATGACTTAATGAGTCCAAGCCAATACACCTGAGAGGTAATTAGTTGAAGTGGCAGAGAGGCAATACACCTGTGCAGTGCAGTTAGTGGGGTGTGACTGTTTGCAGTCCAAGCTCATTATGTAGAAGAAAATTAAAAGTGTGATGTGTATTGGCAAATGATAGTTTAGGAAAATTAAAGTAATTGATGTTGACTTTGATGTATGGGTTCAGCAGTATGTTGAGGAAAATGGTACTGACCTGATTGTTTCGTCTTTGCAGGGCAGCCGGCCGGACGTGGTTTCCCAGCACAGACTAGTGCTGATGATTGTAGCCCATGAGCACTTAGCAGGTACCAGGAAGCCCAAAGTCCTGCAGAGAAGGTAAGACACTTTGATGTCTTAGATGTGAGTGATGAGAATGTAACTCCTGTCCCAGCACAGGCTAGTGCTAGTGACCAGATGCACACCAGCACATAGTAAGTACCAGGAAAGGAAAGGGAAGGTATCAGATGGCAAGTCGTCAGCTGCTGTGCAAGTTGTACTTACCGGATTGTATCCCGCCTGAAATACCGTGCTGCAAAGAGGACAGGGTTTCCCAGCACGGGCTAGTGCTTGTGATTGTGACCCACGAGCACTGAACGGGTACCAGGAAACCAAGAGAACTGAGAATGAGGTGAGGCACTTTTGCTTTGCATGAGGTGTGTGATGAGAATGAAAGTCCTTTCCCAGCACAGGCTAGTGCTAGTGACCAGATGCACACCAGCACTTAACAAGTACGAGGGAAGGTTGAGGTATGTAATCCTTTAATGGCAAGAACTTGCAGTGTGCACAGGTATGGGTGAGTGATTATACTGCACTCCCATCTCAGCACAGGCTAGTGCTAGTGCATGACAGAGACTAGCACAGAGCATGAACCGAGATGATTGTGCAGCCATGTAGTGCTGTGATCCTGTCTTCTTCTGTTTGTTGTGAGGAACTGTGTCAATGTGGAAGGTGAAATTCCCTTTTATAACTCTAGAGTGCTGTCATCTGCTGAACTGTGATGATGGGAGAGCAAAAGATTGTGATGACACTGAGAATGAACAACAGTTAGGTAATGACTTAATGAGTCCAAGCCAATACACCTGAGAGGTAATTAGTTGAAGTGGCAGAGAGGCAATACACCTGTGCAGTGCAGTTAGTGGGGTGTGACTGTTTGCAGTCCAAGCTCATTATGTAGAAGAAAATTGAAAGTGTGATGTGTATTGGCAAATGATAGTTTAGGAAAATTAAAGTAATTGATGTTGACTTTGATGTATGGGTTCAGCAGTATGTTGAGGAAAATGGTACTGACCTGATTGTTTCGTCTTTGCAGGGCAGCCGGCCGGACGTGGTTTCCCAGCACAGACTAGTGCTGATGATTGTAGCCCATGAGCACTTAGCAGGTACCAGGAAGCCCAAAGTCCTGCAGAGAAGGTAAGACACTTTGATGTCTTAGATGTGAGTGATGAGAATGTAACTCCTGTCCCAGCACAGGCTAGTGCTAGTGACCAGATGCACACCAGCACATAGTAAGTACCAGGAAAGGAAAGGGAAGGTATCAGATGGCAAGTCGTCAGCTGCTGTGCAAGTTGTACTTACCGGATTGTATCCCGCCTGAAATACCGTGCTGCAAAGAGGACAGGGTTTCCCAGCACGGGCTAGTGCTTGTGATTGTGACCCACGAGCACTGAACGGGTACCAGGAAACCAAGAGTCCTGAACTGAGAATGAGGTGAGGCACTTTTGCTTTGCATGAGGTGTGTGATGAGAATGAAAGTCCTTTCCCAGCACAGGCTAGTGCTAGTGACCAGATGCACACCAGCACTTAACAAGTACGAGGGAAGGTTGAGGTATGTAATCCTTTAATGGCAAGAACTTGCAGTGTGCACAGGTATGGGTGAGTGATTATACTGCACTCTCATCTCAGCACAGGCTAGTGCTAGTGCATGACAGAGAATAGCACAGAGCATGAACCGAGATGATTGTGCAGCCATGTAGTGCTGTGATCCTGTCTTCTTCTGTTTGTTGTGAGGAACTGTGTCAATGTGGAAGGTGAAATTCCCTTTTATAACTCTAGAGTGCTGTCATCTGCTGAACTGTGATGATGGGAGAGCAAAAGATTGTGATGACACTGAGAATGAACAACAGTTAGGTAATGACTTAATGAGTCCAAGCCAATACACCTGAGAGGTAATTAGTTGAAGTGGCAGAGAGGCAATACACCTGTGCAGTGCAGTTAGTGGGGTGTGACTGTTTGCAGTCCAAGCTCATTATGTAGAAGAAAATTAAAAGTGTGATGTGTATTGGCAAATGATAGTTTAGGAAAATTAAAGTAATTGATGTTGACTTTGATGTATGGGTTCAGCAGTATGTTGAGGAAAATGGTACTGACCTGATTGTTTCGTCTTTGCAGGGCAGCCGGCCGGACGTGGTTTCCCAGCACAGACTAGTGCTGATGATTGTAGCCCATGAGCACTTAGCAGGTACCAGGAAGCCCAAAGTCCTGCAGAGAAGGTAAGACACTTTGATGTCTTAGATGTGAGTGATGAGAATGTAACTCCTGTCCCAGCACAGGCTAGTGCTAGTGACCAGATGCACACCAGCACATAGTAAGTACCAGGAAAGGAAAGGGAAGGTATCAGATGGCAAGTCGTCAGCTGCTGTGCAAGTTGTACTTACCGGATTGTATCCCGCCTGAAATACCGTGCTGCAAAGAGGACAGGGTTTCCCAGCACGGGCTAGTGCTTGTGATTGTGACCCACGAGCACTGAACGGGTACCAGGAAACCAAGAGAACTGAGAATGAGGTGAGGCACTTTTGCTTTGCATGAGGTGTGTGATGAGAATGAAAGTCCTTTCCCAGCACAGGCTAGTGCTAGTGACCAGATGCACACCAGCACTTAACAAGTACGAGGGAAGGTTGAGGTATGTAATCCTTTAATGGCAAGAACTTGCAGTGTGCACAGGTATGGGTGAGTGATTATACTGCACTCCCATCTCAGCACAGGCTAGTGCTAGTGCATGACAGAGACTAGCACAGAGCATGAACCGAGATGATTGTGCAGCCATGTAGTGCTGTGATCCTGTCTTCTTCTGTTTGTTGTGAGGAACTGTGTCAATGTGGAAGGTGAAATTCCCTTTTATAACTCTAGAGTGCTGTCATCTGCTGAACTGTGATGATGGGAGAGCAAAAGATTGTGATGACACTGAGAATGAACAACAGTTAGGTAATGACTTAATGAGTCCAAGCCAATACACCTGAGAGGTAATTAGTTGAAGTGGCAGAGAGGCAATACACCTGTGCAGTGCAGTTAGTGGGGTGTGACTGTTTGCAGTCCAAGCTCATTATGTAGAAGAAAATTGAAAGTGTGATGTGTATTGGCAAATGATAGTTTAGGAAAATTAAAGTAATTGATGTTGACTTTGATGTATGGGTTCAGCAGTATGTTGAGGAAAATGGTACTGACCTGATTGTTTCGTCTTTGCAGGGCAGCCGGCCGGACGTGGTTTCCCAGCACAGACTAGTGCTGATGATTGTAGCCCATGAGCACTTAGCAGGTACCAGGAAGCCCAAAGTCCTGCAGAGAAGGTAAGACACTTTGATGTCTTAGATGTGAGTGATGAGAATGTAACTCCTGTCCCAGCACAGGCTAGTGCTAGTGACCAGATGCACACCAGCACATAGTAAGTACCAGGAAAGGAAAGGGAAGGTATCAGATGGCAAGTCGTCAGCTGCTGTGCAAGTTGTACTTACCGGATTGTATCCCGCCTGAAATACCGTGCTGCAAAGAGGACAGGGTTTCCCAGCACGGGCTAGTGCTTGTGATTGTGACCCACGAGCACTGAACGGGTACCAGGAAACCAAGAGTCCTGAACTGAGAATGAGGTGAGGCACTTTTGCTTTGCATGAGGTGTGTGATGAGAATGAAAGTCCTTTCCCAGCACAGGCTAGTGCTAGTGACCAGATGCACACCAGCACTTAACAAGTACGAGGGAAGGTTGAGGTATGTAATCCTTTAATGGCAAGAACTTGCAGTGTGCACAGGTATGGGTGAGTGATTATACTGCACTCTCATCTCAGCACAGGCTAGTGCTAGTGCATGACAGAGAATAGCACAGAGCATGAACCGAGATGATTGTGCAGCCATGTAGTGCTGTGATCCTGTCTTCTTCTGTTTGTTGTGAGGAACTGTGTCAATGTGGAAGGTGAAATTCCCTTTTATAACTCTAGAGTGCTGTCATCTGCTGAACTGTGATGATGGGAGAGCAAAAGATTGTGATGACACTGAGAATGAACAACAGTTAGGTAATGACTTAATGAGTCCAAGCCAATACACCTGAGAGGTAATTAGTTGAAGTGGCAGAGAGGCAATACACCTGTGCAGTGCAGTTAGTGGGGTGTGACTGTTTGCAGTCCAAGCTCATTATGTAGAAGAAAATTAAAAGTGTGATGTGTATTGGCAAATGATAGTTTAGGAAAATTAAAGTAATTGATGTTGACTTTGATGTATGGGTTCAGCAGTATGTTGAGGAAAATGGTACTGACCTGATTGTTTCGTCTTTGCAGGGCAGCCGGCCGGACGTGGTTTCCCAGCACAGACTAGTGCTGATGATTGTAGCCCATGAGCACTTAGCAGGTACCAGGAAGCCCAAAGTCCTGCAGAGAAGGTAAGACACTTTGATGTCTTAGATGTGAGTGATGAGAATGTAACTCCTGTCCCAGCACAGGCTAGTGCTAGTGACCAGATGCACACCAGCACATAGTAAGTACCAGGAAAGGAAAGGGAAGGTATCAGATGGCAAGTCGTCAGCTGCTGTGCAAGTTGTACTTACCGGATTGTATCCCGCCTGAAATACCGTGCTGCAAAGAGGACAGGGTTTCCCAGCACGGGCTAGTGCTTGTGATTGTGACCCACGAGCACTGAACGGGTACCAGGAAACCAAGAGAACTGAGAATGAGGTGAGGCACTTTTGCTTTGCATGAGGTGTGTGATGAGAATGAAAGTCCTTTCCCAGCACAGGCTAGTGCTAGTGACCAGATGCACACCAGCACTTAACAAGTACGAGGGAAGGTTGAGGTATGTAATCCTTTAATGGCAAGAACTTGCAGTGTGCACAGGTATGGGTGAGTGATTATACTGCACTCCCATCTCAGCACAGGCTAGTGCTAGTGCATGACAGAGACTAGCACAGAGCATGAACCGAGATGATTGTGCAGCCATGTAGTGCTGTGATCCTGTCTTCTTCTGTTTGTTGTGAGGAACTGTGTCAATGTGGAAGGTGAAATTCCCTTTTATAACTCTAGAGTGCTGTCATCTGCTGAACTGTGATGATGGGAGAGCAAAAGATTGTGATGACACTGAGAATGAACAACAGTTAGGTAATGACTTAATGAGTCCAAGCCAATACACCTGAGAGGTAATTAGTTGAAGTGGCAGAGAGGCAATACACCTGTGCAGTGCAGTTAGTGGGGTGTGACTGTTTGCAGTCCAAGCTCATTATGTAGAAGAAAATTGAAAGTGTGATGTGTATTGGCAAATGATAGTTTAGGAAAATTAAAGTAATTGATGTTGACTTTGATGTATGGGTTCAGCAGTATGTTGAGGAAAATGGTACTGACCTGATTGTTTCGTCTTTGCAGGGCAGCCGGCCGGACGTGGTTTCCCAGCACAGACTAGTGCTGATGATTGTAGCCCATGAGCACTTAGCAGGTACCAGGAAGCCCAAAGTCCTGCAGAGAAGGTAAGACACTTTGATGTCTTAGATGTGAGTGATGAGAATGTAACTCCTGTCCCAGCACAGGCTAGTGCTAGTGACCAGATGCACACCAGCACATAGTAAGTACCAGGAAAGGAAAGGGAAGGTATCAGATGGCAAGTCGTCAGCTGCTGTGCAAGTTGTACTTACCGGATTGTATCCCGCCTGAAATACCGTGCTGCAAAGAGGACAGGGTTTCCCAGCACGGGCTAGTGCTTGTGATTGTGACCCACGAGCACTGAACGGGTACCAGGAAACCAAGAGTCCTGAACTGAGAATGAGGTGAGGCACTTTTGCTTTGCATGAGGTGTGTGATGAGAATGAAAGTCCTTTCCCAGCACAGGCTAGTGCTAGTGACCAGATGCACACCAGCACTTAACAAGTACGAGGGAAGGTTGAGGTATGTAATCCTTTAATGGCAAGAACTTGCAGTGTGCACAGGTATGGGTGAGTGATTATACTGCACTCTCATCTCAGCACAGGCTAGTGCTAGTGCATGACAGAGAATAGCACAGAGCATGAACCGAGATGATTGTGCAGCCATGTAGTGCTGTGATCCTGTCTTCTTCTGTTTGTTGTGAGGAACTGTGTCAATGTGGAAGGTGAAATTCCCTTTTATAACTCTAGAGTGCTGTCATCTGCTGAACTGTGATGATGGGAGAGCAAAAGATTGTGATGACACTGAGAATGAACAACAGTTAGGTAATGACTTAATGAGTCCAAGCCAATACACCTGAGAGGTAATTAGTTGAAGTGGCAGAGAGGCAATACACCTGTGCAGTGCAGTTAGTGGGGTGTGACTGTTTGCAGTCCAAGCTCATTATGTAGAAGAAAATTAAAAGTGTGATGTGTATTGGCAAATGATAGTTTAGGAAAATTAAAGTAATTGATGTTGACTTTGATGTATGGGTTCAGCAGTATGTTGAGGAAAATGGTACTGACCTGATTGTTTCGTCTTTGCAGGGCAGCCGGCCGGACGTGGTTTCCCAGCACAGACTAGTGCTGATGATTGTAGCCCATGAGCACTTAGCAGGTACCAGGAAGCCCAAAGTCCTGCAGAGAAGGTAAGACACTTTGATGTCTTAGATGTGAGTGATGAGAATGTAACTCCTGTCCCAGCACAGGCTAGTGCTAGTGACCAGATGCACACCAGCACATAGTAAGTACCAGGAAAGGAAAGGGAAGGTATCAGATGGCAAGTCGTCAGCTGCTGTGCAAGTTGTACTTACCGGATTGTATCCCGCCTGAAATACCGTGCTGCAAAGAGGACAGGGTTTCCCAGCACGGGCTAGTGCTTGTGATTGTGACCCACGAGCACTGAACGGGTACCAGGAAACCAAGAGAACTGAGAATGAGGTGAGGCACTTTTGCTTTGCATGAGGTGTGTGATGAGAATGAAAGTCCTTTCCCAGCACAGGCTAGTGCTAGTGACCAGATGCACACCAGCACTTAACATGTACGAGGGAAGGTTGAGGTATGTAATCCTTTAATGGCAAGAACTTGCAGTGTGCACAGGTATGGGTGAGTGATTATACTGCACTCCCATCTCAGCACAGGCTAGTGCTAGTGCATGACAGAGACTAGCACAGAGCATGAACCGAGATGATTGTGCAGCCATGTAGTGCTGTGATCCTGTCTTCTTCTGTTTGTTGTGAGGAACTGTGTCAATGTGGAAGGTGAAATTCCCTTTTATAACTCTAGAGTGCTGTCATCTGCTGAACTGTGATGATGGGAGAGCAAAAGATTGTGATGACACTGAGAATGAACAACAGTTAGGTAATGACTTAATGAGTCCAAGCCAATACACCTAAGAGGTAATTAGTTGAAGTGGCAGAGAGGCAATACACCTGTGCAGTGCAGTTAGTGGGGTGTGACTGTTTGCAGTCCAAGCTCATTATGTAGAAGAAAATTGAAAGTGTGATGTGTATTGGCAAATGATAGTTTAGGAAAATTAAAGTAATTGATGTTGACTTTGATGTATGGGTTCAGCAGTATGTTGAGGAAAATGGTACTGACCTGATTGTTTCGTCTTTGCAGGGCAGCCGGCCGGACGTGGTTTCCCAGCACAGACTAGTGCTGATGATTGTAGCCCATGAGCACTTAGCAGGTACCAGGAAGCCCAAAGTCCTGCAGAGAAGGTAAGACACTTTGATGTCTTAGATGTGAGTGATGAGAATGTAACTCCTGTCCCAGCACAGGCTAGTGCTAGTGACCAGATGCACACCAGCACATAGTAAGTACCAGGAAAGGAAAGGGAAGGTATCAGATGGCAAGTCGTCAGCTGCTGTGCAAGTTGTACTTACCGGATTGTATCCCGCCTGAAATACCGTGCTGCAAAGAGGACAGGGTTTCCCAGCACGGGCTAGTGCTTGTGATTGTGACCCACGAGCACTGAACGGGTACCAGGAAACCAAGAGAACTGAGAATGAGGTGAGGCACTTTTGCTTTGCATGAGGTGTGTGATGAGAATGAAAGTCCTTTCCCAGCACAGGCTAGTGCTAGTGACCAGATGCACACCAGCACTTAACAAGTACGAGGGAAGGTTGAGGTATGTAATCCTTTAATGGCAAGAACTTGCAGTGTGCACAGGTATGGGTGAGTGATTATACTGCACTCCCATCTCAGCACAGGCTAGTGCTAGTGCATGACAGAGACTAGCACAGAGCATGAACCGAGATGATTGTGCAGCCATGTAGTGCTGTGATCCTGTCTTCTTCTGTTTGTTGTGAGGAACTGTGTCAATGTGGAAGGTGAAATTCCCTTTTATAACTCTAGAGTGCTGTCATCTGCTGAACTGTGATGATGGGAGAGCAAAAGATTGTGATGACACTGAGAATGAACAACAGTTAGGTAATGACTTAATGAGTCCAAGCCAATACACCTGAGAGGTAATTAGTTGAAGTGGCAGAGAGGCAATACACCTGTGCAGTGCAGTTAGTGGGGTGTGACTGTTTGCAGTCCAAGCTCATTATGTAGAAGAAAATTGAAAGTGTGATGTGTATTGGCAAATGATAGTTTAGGAAAATTAAAGTAATTGATGTTGACTTTGATGTATGGGTTCAGCAGTATGTTGAGGAAAATGGTACTGACCTGATTGTTTCGTCTTTGCAGGGCAGCCGGCCGGACGTGGTTTCCCAGCACAGACTAGTGCTGATGATTGTAGCCCATGAGCACTTAGCAGGTACCAGGAAGCCCAAAGTCCTGCAGAGAAGGTAAGACACTTTGATGTCTTAGATGTGAGTGATGAGAATGTAACTCCTGTCCCAGCACAGGCTAGTGCTAGTGACCAGATGCACACCAGCACATAGTAAGTACCAGGAAAGGAAAGGGAAGGTATCAGATGGCAAGTCGTCAGCTGCTGTGCAAGTTGTACTTACCGGATTGTATCCCGCCTGAAATACCGTGCTGCAAAGAGGACAGGGTTTCCCAGCACGGACTAGTGCTTGTGATTGTGACCCACGAGCACTGAACGGGTACCAGGAAACCAAGAGAACTGAGAATGAGGTGAGGCACTTTTGCTTTGCATGAGGTGTGTGATGAGAATGAAAGTCCTTTCCCAGCACAGGCTAGTGCTAGTGACCAGATGCACACCAGCACTTAACAAGTACGAGGGAAGGTTGAGGTATGTAATCCTTTAATGGCAAGAACTTGCAGTGTGCACAGGTATGGGTGAGTGATTATACTGCACTCCCATCTCAGCACAGGCTAGTGCTAGTGCATGACAGAGACTAGCACAGAGCATGAACCGAGATGATTGTGCAGCCATGTAGTGCTGTGATCCTGTCTTCTTCTGTTTGTTGTGAGGAACTGTGTCAATGTGGAAGGTGAAATTCCCTTTTATAACTCTAGAGTGCTGTCATCTGCTGAACTGTGATGATGGGAGAGCAAAAGATTGTGATGACACTGAGAATGAACAACAGTTAGGTAATGACTTAATGAGTCCAAGCCAATACACCTGAGAGGTAATTAGTTGAAGTGGCAGAGAGGCAATACACCTGTGCAGTGCAGTTAGTGGGGTGTGACTGTTTGCAGTCCAAGCTCATTATGTAGAAGAAAATTGAAAGTGTGATGTGTATTGGCAAATGATAGTTTAGGAAAATTAAAGTAATTGATGTTGACTTTGATGTATGGGTTCAGCAGTATGTTGAGGAAAATGGTACTGACCTGATTGTTTCGTCTTTGCAGGGCAGCCGGCCGGACGTGGTTTCCCAGCACAGACTAGTGCTGATGATTGTAGCCCATGAGCACTTAGCAGGTACCAGGAAGCCCAAAGTCCTGCAGAGAAGGTAAGACACTTTGATGTCTTAGATGTGAGTGATGAGAATGTAACTCCTGTCCCAGCACAGGCTAGTGCTAGTGACCAGATGCACACCAGCACATAGTAAGTACCAGGAAAGGAAAGGGAAGGTATCAGATGGCAAGTCGTCAGCTGCTGTGCAAGTTGTACTTACCGGATTGTATCCCGCCTGAAATACCGTGCTGCAAAGAGGACAGGGTTTCCCAGCACGGGCTAGTGCTTGTGATTGTGACCCACGAGCACTGAACAGGTACCAGGAAACCAAGAGTCCTGAACTGAGAATGAGGTGAGGCACTTTTGCTTTGCATGAGGTGTGTGATGAGAATGAAAGTCCTTTCCCAGCACAGGCTAGTGCTAGTGACCAGATGCACACCAGCACTTAACATGTACGAGGGAAGGTTGAGGTATGTAATCCTTTAATGGCAAGAACTTGCAGTGTGCACAGGTATGGGTGAGTGATTATACTGCACTCCCATCTCAGCACAGGCTAGTGCTAGTGCATGACAGAGAATAGCACAGAGCATGAACCGAGATGATTGTGCAGCCATGTAGTGCTGTGATCCTGTCTTCTTCTGTTTGTTGTGAGGAACTGTGTCAATGTGGAAGGTGAAATTCCCTTTTATAACTCTAGAGTGCTGTCATCTGCTGAACTGTGATGATGGGAGAGCAAAAGATTGTGATGACACTGAGAATGAACAACAGTTAGGTAATGACTTAATGAGTCCAAGCCAATACACCTGAGAGGTAATTAGTTGAAGTGGCAGAGAGGCAATACACCTGTGCAGTGCAGTTAGTGGGGTGTGACTGTTTGCAGTCCAAGCTCATTATGTAGAAGAAAATTGAAAGTGTGATGTGTATTGGCAAATGATAGTTTAGGAAAATTAAAGTAATTGATGTTGACTTTGATGTATGGGTTCAGCAGTATGTTGAGGAAAATGGTACTGACCTGATTGTTTCGTCTTTGCAGGGCAGCCGGCCGGACGTGGTTTCCCAGCACAGACTAGTGCTGATGATTGTAGCCCATGAGCACTTAGCAGGTACCAGGAAGCCCAAAGTCCTGCAGAGAAGGTAAGACACTTTGATGTCTTAGATGTGAGTGATGAGAATGTAACTCCTGTCCCAGCACAGGCTAGTGCTAGTGACCAGATGCACACCAGCACATAGTAAGTACCAGGAAAGGAAAGGGAAGGTATCAGATGGCAAGTCGTCAGCTGCTGTGCAAGTTGTACTTACCGGATTGTATCCCGCCTGAAATACCGTGCTGCAAAGAGGACAGGGTTTCCCAGCACGGGCTAGTGCTTGTGATTGTGACCCACGAGCACTGAACGGGTACCAGGAAACCAAGAGAACTGAGAATGAGGTGAGGCACTTTTGCTTTGCATGAGGTGTGTGATGAGAATGAAAGTCCTTTCCCAGCACAGGCTAGTGCTAGTGACCAGATGCACACCAGCACTTAACATGTACGAGGGAAGGTTGAGGTATGTAATCCTTTAATGGCAAGAACTTGCAGTGTGCACAGGTATGGGTGAGTGATTATACTGCACTCCCATCTCAGCACAGGCTAGTGCTAGTGCATGACAGAGAATAGCACAGAGCATGAACCGAGATGATTGTGCAGCCATGTAGTGCTGTGATCCTGTCTTCTTCTGTTTGTTGTGAGGAACTGTGTCAATGTGGAAGGTGAAATTCCCTTTTATAACTCTAGAGTGCTGTCATCTGCTGAACTGTGATGATGGGAGAGCAAAAGATTGTGATGACACTGAGAATGAACAACAGTTAGGTAATGACTTAATGAGTCCAAGCCAATACACCTGAGAGGTAATTAGTTGAAGTGGCAGAGAGGCAATACACCTGTGCAGTGCAGTTAGTGGGGTGTGACTGTTTGCAGTCCAAGCTCATTATGTAGAAGAAAATTGAAAGTGTGATGTGTATTGGCAAATGATAGTTTAGGAAAATTAAAGTAATTGATGTTGACTTTGATGTATGGGTTCAGCAGTATGTTGAGGAAAATGGTACTGACCTGATTGTTTCGTCTTTGCAGGGCAGCCGGCCGGACGTGGTTTCCCAGCACAGACTAGTGCTGATGATTGTAGCCCATGAGCACTTAGCAGGTACCAGGAAGCCCAAAGTCCTGCAGAGAAGGTAAGACACTTTGATGTCTTAGATGTGAGTGATGAGAATGTAACTCCTGTCCCAGCACAGGCTAGTGCTAGTGACCAGATGCACACCAGCACATAGTAAGTACCAGGAAAGGAAAGGGAAGGTATCAGATGGCAAGTCGTCAGCTGCTGTGCAAGTTGTACTTACCGGATTGTATCCCGCCTGAAATACCGTGCTGCAAAGAGGACAGGGTTTCCCAGCACGGGCTAGTGCTTGTGATTGTGACCCACGAGCACTGAACAGGTACCAGGAAACCAAGAGTCCTGAACTGAGAATGAGGTGAGGCACTTTTGCTTTGCATGAGGTGTGTGATGAGAATGAAAGTCCTTTCCCAGCACAGGCTAGTGCTAGTGACCAGATGCACACCAGCACTTAACATGTACGAGGGAAGGTTGAGGTATGTAATCCTTTAATGGCAAGAACTTGCAGTGTGCACAGGTATGGGTGAGTGATTATACTGCACTCCCATCTCAGCACAGGCTAGTGCTAGTGCATGACAGAGACTAGCACAGAGCATGAAATGAGATGATTGTGCAGCAATGTAGTGCTGTGATCCTGTCTTCTGTTTGTTGTGAGGAACTGCGTCAATATGGACCGTTGCTTTTACTGATTGATGAGTTTTCTAATTTTTGTTTTCAAATTCATTTTTGGTTACAACTTTGAAGGTCGATGAATATCTTTTTTTCTTGGAATAGGCAATGTTTTTTCAGATGAGCATTGGTGGTTAGGAACTATAAACCTGTTTCTGTATGACAATTGGACCTTTGTCGTGAATTTCCTGTCCTATGTGCTTTTATTTATCTTTGCAGATGATAAGTACAACAGAAATCAGTTGATGGAGTTGGACTTGTTTCAATGTTTAATTTTTATATGTTTAATATTTAATGATGTGGATAAAAATGTGGTAGTGTTTTTCAGTGTATTCATTAAAAAAAACTTACGAATGGTAAATTTCGAATGCAAAGAGCTGGGTACGTAAAGACCGATTTACGTCCCTGTAAAATCGGCAAAAATTAAACGCACGATTACATTCTATCAATTGTATCAATTAACTGTTAAGGTTTCCCTGTGTGTGAAATAGGAATAAATTTTTCTCAACTCACGTGCCCTTTCATTTATATAACGTTCAAAACCGGTATAATATTCCGGAATTCCCCTATTTTGGACGTTTTCCTCCTCTTCAAGTCTATATTTCGATATGGCCGCATTCGAGTATGTATGCGAAACTTTGCAGAAAGAACAAATACACTATGATTTTTAATATTAAAGAGAAAAAATAACCTTACAAAAGTGCGGCCACATCCGTTTTTACAAAAAATTGAAGTAAAAAATGCTGCATTTTTGGATAGACGTCACCTTTTCTCCACAATAAAATCTATATTTTTAAAGAAATTAATTGCTTAATTCTATATCTGAAGGCTTTATTGTTTTTTGATTGTCTTTTAAATTCAATTCTGCATTTGAAAAAAATAATCTAATATAATTATTTATGCAAATGAAAACCATATGAAACTTTCTCAGTGAAATTTACTATGGGACATTACATGTAAATTATTGACGCACTGCATTGAAAAAAATGACGTCACAAAGAGCAATCATGTTGAATATATATATATACTTGAACCATTTTCTTCAGTCTTCGCAACTATGATAAATATTCAATCAATATTTACAGCGTGAAAAAGTAATTTAGTGACATAAGTTGGGATGGTTCAGACAATCAATTTAGTACATTTAATCCTACATGTACAATTTACATCCAATTAAAATGCGCGTCTCTTTCATAGTGGACATTGACTTTATTTGACTTCAAGAAAAGATTATTTTTAACATTTTTATTGAAAATCATCAGCTTTCTTAAGTATGTTATTCGTTTTCAATTTATATATGTCTGGGATTCATGAATGTCAAAAGACAATAGCTAACTTTTTTCGGGGGGGGGGGGGGGGGGGGAGAGGTAGACTTGAAGCTTGGCTTACATGTATAGCAGTCACCATTTGAACATTTCTTTTCAAAACTTGTTATCCTTTTCACTGTATTGTTGCAGATTTTTATTTGACAAAATTAATTATGTCAGAAAGGATTCTAGTGTTTTATCGCATATTCAGGAAGTGTTTTATATATGACTAAATACTTCTAAATCTGCCACTGCCGACCTACATTTATCTATTGAAGGTCAACAGCTGGGAATGGAAAAGTTCTTACATGTATTTATACTTATTAATTATATATATTTATCATGCTGATCGGAATATTGACATCAGTGTTTTCAAGTAAAATTGGGTTTAATTTATAATTTACAAGGAATTTTAGATAATTATGTTGATCAAGTTTATAAGGCTTAAAAAACGTATACAGTGGTGTACGCTTTCGGTATTTTCTACGCAAATTTAAGTGAAACATGAAACAGCCTTTTTTTTATTGTCTATAAATAAAGATTATCTGTTCCCAGTACTAGTTCTGTAAGAAATACAAACACGATCTTGCATTACTTGTGGACAAGACACCCCCTTTCCGCTCCATAATCGATGGTTTAACTCGTTATTTTCTTCCAGAAATTGTTTTCCTAATACATTTTAAGGCATTCCAAGTCTTGAAATGAAAAAAAAAAAAAAGAAAGAAAAGATTACTCTATAGATATTTATCTGTATAAAAAACGAATGTACATATTAACTACATGTACACTATTGTTAATCTTGAAGTAAGCGAGTATTTTTTAAAAGGATTTTATCCAGATTATCCATAAAATAATAGTAATATATTTCATAGAAATATGTTAAGTATTCCAATAGATGTTCATCGGGGCTGGAGGAGCGTCCTGTCCAATATCACCTCTGTGAAAACGGTGCACATTATCGCTAAATGTTAAAGATTCAACGTCCGTCTGTGATGATAATCCGTTCCAGAAAAAAAACAAATTAAAAGTATTTTATCGTTATTACAAGGACAAATGCACAAGGAAATGCCCTAGAGAGTTATTGTATCCAAAAGAAGTGATAAAATTATCACTGTCACCGAAATATATCAAATACATGTATCTTACCTATGGCTGTGTAACATGTAAACATAGGGAGGAGTTCTAAAGAAAATATTTATTTTAAAGCAGTTTTTGTCTTAGTAGATGACGTGATGTATCGTCTTGCAATTCATGTCAGCAGTTTGTTAGGTATATTTTTTTTAGGATTTTTTTATCATACACTAACATGAAAAAGAAACATAATCAAGCTAGCCTAGTGTTATAATCCAGGAATGGCAAGGATAACTCTATAAAGAAGCACTGTGACGTGTTTTGCGTATTGTTCCCACAAGTAACAAAATAACATAAGATTTCGTAAAATTTGATAACTGAACTAGAAATAAAATCTCTATGTAGCTTATAAAAAGGGACGTGAAAGTGAATTTTGATTCTTTTATATGTGAGTGTTCTGTTATTCTGCATTTCAATTATTTGTATTTTGTCTCTATGTAAATAGAGGGGGGGGGGGGGGCTTACTGATAATCAAGTTATACATGTACTGTAATGAGTACCAATAAAAAATTATATCAAGATTTTGATTTAAAACTAAATACATCCCTTTCTAATTTCCTTTGGCTCCCCACTGGACTGTGACCGTTGATCGATCTTTTACTGATCGATATCAATGGAAGTGTCTGCCGTTTCATGCTGCATTGCTTTGAAGACGACATGCGCGCATTTTCATACCTGACGCGGATAAACTCTATATGCAAATCATACACATATTATATCCTTATTTTTATAACTTTTAGTTTTAGGGAATTATGCCCGTTAGAGTGTACTACAGGCTTCTGAATCTAAATTACTGTGTTTGTCTCTAAAATTAAATTATTAGCATTGGCTATATAAAATATTTTGTTCATCGAAAAATTGATCTAAACAAATCGCACACCCTTATTTAAGCCTTCGGAGATTCACGGTTTTTATTTGAAGCAAAATTTTTCAAGGTCTGTAACGCAAGTTATGATAAGGCTATTCCAATTTTTTTTCTATGTGCAGTGTACGTTTTTTTAGGTCACCTGAGTGACTTATTGCTATCTGTTTTCGTCCGTCGTCGTGCGTCGTCCGTCGTCCGTCGGTCGTAAACTTTTGAACATTTTCAGCTTCTTCTCTTGAACCACTGAACCAATTTCAACCAATTTTGGCATATAGCATCAATGGGTGAAAGGGTACAAAAATTGTGAATTTCATGGTCCCTGCCCCCCTGGGGCCTGAGGGGTGGGGCTAAAACCATCAAAATTAGTGCTATCTTTAAAAATCTTCTTCTTTACTCCTGGACATCAAGCAGTCAAACTGTTGGCATGATTGTAATAAGCATTGAGCCCTCTACCAAAATTGTGAAATTCATGGCCCCAGGGTCAGGGGTTATGGTGCTAGGGTGGGGCTAGATAGATCATATAGTGAAAGTGCATTATTTCTTTGAAAATCTTCTTCTCTACTCCTGGGAATTATTGAAACAAATTAGATACATAGTTATGATAAGCAAGGGTGACTCTACCAAAATTGTGAAATTCATAGCCCCAAGGTCAAGGGTTCTGGGCTAGGGTGGGGCTATATAGATCATATAGTGAAAGTGCATTATTTCTTTGAAAATGTTCTTCTCTACTCCTGGGTATTATTTAAACAAATTAAATACATAGTTATAATAAGCAAGGATGCCTCTTCCAAAATTGTGAAATTCATGGCCCAGGGATCAGGGGTTCTGGTGTTAGGGTGGGGCTATATAGATCCTATAGTGAAGGTGAATTATTTCTTTGAAAATCTTCTTCTCTGCCCCTGGGTATTATTTAAACAAATTAAATACATAGTTATGATAAGCAAGAGTGACTCTACCAAAATTGTGAAATTCATAGCCCCAGGGTCAAGGGTTCTGGTGAAAAAAGGGGGGGGGGGCTCTGATGAAAAAGCAAAATTTCTTTGAAAATATTCTTTTCTGTTCCTGGTTAAAAAGCAAAGAAGCTAAGTGTATAGTTATGATGAGCAAGAGTGCTTCTTCCAGAGTAGTGAATTGCATGACCCCTGGGTCAGATGTGCTGGTGTAAGGGTGGGGCTCTTGATAATATAGTGAAAATGCATTAATTCTATTAAATAGTCCTGTCTACTCTTAGTGTTAAGCAGATAAACAAAGTGATTACTTATGATGAGCAAACTTCTGGTCCCAGGGTGAGAGGATCTGGTGTTTCTTGCTGGGGAGGGGGGGGGGGGGCTCTATTGATAATATAGTGAATCTGTAATAAAAATGCATTATTTCTTTTAAAATCTTCTCTGCACCTGGGCATATCAGAGGCAAAAAGAGTAAAAGTTTTAATAAGGAAGAGTATTTTTACCAGATTTTTGAACACCTGGACCATTTGGTCAAGTGTTCTGGTCCTGGCCAGGGCTCTATTAATTTGTATTCTACTGAGAGGAGTTATTCCCCTTTGCCATTTACTTTTGATAATTAATCACTGTAAGTAATGTACTTGAAAGGTTAATGGAATAAGAGAATTATGCAAGAATGTTTATTGTATAATACATAAGGACTTTCATAGTTTTAATGATCAGATATACTTGTAAGTAATAGATAAATAAAAATGAGACAAAAATAACTTGTCTTTTTAAATGTTCATCAAAGACCAAGAGAAGCCAATGTAAGAGATATTAACAAGGAATTAAAATAGTACAGAAGCACTGATAGTTTGCTATTTAATATACTGTATGGTGATAGTGATAAATGGGGAACAGATTAGAATCTAATTTATGAACTGTTAATGAATACTAGGCTAATTATTTTGTTGATCCTGATCACCCTATTTTTCTTGCTTTTGGGCAACAAAGCTTCACCTTTCAGTTCATTTTATACTCTATGGATCCTCTAAATTGTTGTATTATACTCAGGTGACCGTTAAGGCCCTTGGGCCTCTTGTTTTTATAACCGGTCTCCTCTTGTGGTTTTAACATAGAAAGTGATTGTGTGTAAATATATTGGGGATTGTTCCTGGTTAGGGTATTTTACATGAATCATGCAGTAAAGCGGATCCACTGGAATAAATAAATCACGATCTATAAAAGAAATCCTAACATCAGAGAAATTTTTTTAACGCAGTTTAAGACACCACGTAACCCCCCAATAGTGAGTAATTTATACGTTTATGAAAAAAAAAAATAGAAAATACGAAATTAATAGCGCTGCCATTTGTTGGAATGGAAAAGGGGAGTGGTGTTGATGGCTTTTTCATTGCCAAAAATCCAATTTTGACAACTTTATATGGGACGTTCCAATTTTCTTTTTAATACTGATTCATGTATTTTCAAAAATTTCAATGTAACTTCATAGACAATGCGGAAAATGATTGAAGAAATCATTAGGACATTTTTACATTTAAAAAAAATGACAAATTTGATACGAGCACAATTTTAAGAGAAGTACTACCTTGCCTCGTCTGTATGGATGAATCAAGCTTCATTACCTGTCTGATGAAATCGTTTGTACACAATAAAATTATATTTTCCTTTAAATTATTATACTCCTTCCAGCTATCTAAGATACATTACGATGAATTGAAATAAAAGTTCAAAATTGTTTTCTGGAACATAAGGCAGGTTAAAGTAAATAGTTTCCGGTTCAGAGAATTTACAGATTTCTTTTAACGTAACGTTAAAATCAGTAACGCCGTGATGACGTTATCACGTCAAAATTTGTAATTTCTAAAGAAAACTCCCCATCTTTCGAGACCTCTGACGGAAAAACGGTTTGTGATAGTTAAAAAAAATAAAATGATTTTGAAAGGACACATCGTAGGCATGTTTGTAAAAAACTGAAATCAAATTTGCAGACAGGGCCGCTCTGTTATACTTAACGTACCCAGTTCTTTCATAGACCGTGGTCGCAGTGGTAGAGCGTCTGCTTTAGAGTGTTCTGGTTCTAGAGTCGTGGACTAAGGAGTTATTCCTTACGTCACGTGTTCGAATCCCACTGTGGGACGTGGAGACCGGTCCCTCGGATGAGACCGTATAAACCGAGGTCCCTTGTCGCAGTAGATGCTGGCATGAAAAAGATCCATCACTGCTCAATGGCCCTGAGTGCCAAGTATAGTTCAGATTTTGTAGCTCTTCGCCAGCAAGTGGTGGCGTTTCCATATGAGTGAAAAATTCTCGAGAGGGACGTTATAAACAAACATAGACCGTGTTTCCGCTGCGAATTAAAAATGTATATGTAATTTTGTTTGTTATAAAACCATTGTATAGTACTAAGAGAAAACGTAGAATACGTGAGTCCAGGCTTTGTGGAATCATATTTCTTGGGGATTGAATTTTGTTGGTACCCTCTACCGAAGGTATTACATCAACGAATACTGATATATTGGCTATACATGTATATTTCGTCTACGAAATTACGAGGGCTTGGTATTGGCTAAAGATTTCGTATTGCGATGTATTGCGGCATTTTAACTGTATTGCGATATGTATTGCAATATTTTCAACAAAAATTTAAATGATATTTTCTCATTATATTAACTTCCTTTTACATGTAGAATGTACATAACTACTGTGTATGATAAATAACCAATAAATGTTGATTTACAGTTGTGCAACCAAATACATTCGTACAACAGCTTTTGTCATTGTTTGGCATGATCGCAAATATTTCATTAATTATTTCTGACTTTTCTTTAGATTTTATGATAGAATTCCTGAGTTCTAGCATTTTTCCGGTATATCGGTATTATAAAAAAGTATTACTGTATGTGATTGATTTTAAGTATATGTTTAAAATTCTGATTTTACAAGTACATGTATACATGTACATGTAAAATCAGAATTTTAAACACCTCTACAAAATGTAAATTGCTTAGAAAAGCACTGCTTAAATATTTTCGGAATTCTGAAAGAGTCCTGCAGTTTTTCGAAAGTACATGTAATTGAAGCAGACTGGTAACTTGAGACAAGTATATGTACATGGACAATCCTGGAGTGTATAAGATAAAAGAGAGTACAAATATTCTTATGCCAATCTTACTTGAGTGCCGTGAATGTGATTTTGATGCCTTGAAGGCTACCAGAGATCAGACTCGTGACTTGATATTAAAAACCACAGAGATTAACACGAGGTTAAACGAACAATAAAACACGCGTCCACTCATTGCTGAAACGCCTTTTTACAAATCAACTTTCCGAAATGTTTGTTTCATTTAATTTATAGTCTTTAATATGATAATATCACAATTGAAATCTATTATAATACGTACAACAGAAACCTATATAAAATTATACGTACTGACATGGTATGGTGTTAGTGCTTTACTAAAAAGAAAGGGGAAAAAAAACCGAAAATATAATTTAGATTCACAAACTCAACGCTTGAAGGAAAATTATTTAAATGCGTGTCTACAAGAAAACCATGCAAAATCCAAATTTTATTATGAAAGGCACTATGATCATTTTGACTGATTTGATTGTTTCTGATTAGCATCATGTGTCCTCTAATAAATCCCAGTATCAAAACTGTCAGGTACCTTTGGGGATCCCTATTACAGCCCTATATTCTTTTTTTAGCACATTTTATGAAAATATTTTGAAAAACACTCATAGATTAAGAGAAAAAAAAATTGCAGGAAAAAATGCACTTTTATTCAAATGTTACATATTAAATAAATTTAAAGGAAGTGCTCTAACTAGAAATATTTTGTTTAATTTCATTTATCAACACTGATTCTGTAATAAGTGGGGTCTAAAATTAGATTAAATCAATGTGTTTAAAATACCACTATCTTTAGAATGCTGTAAAAACCCAAGAAACGTTTAAAACATTATAAATATCAGTTTAATTGCAAAAATCCTTTAAAATCAATATATAGTTAAAAGGAATTTGGTTGCAAATGGCATTATGCTTATTTAAAAATAGATTGAAGTTGGCTGAAACTTTAGAAAAATTATCTCCCTTAGTGGAACTCTCCTTATTTAAAGAAATTAAAAGTATGGTGTCTTAATGGCAGACGAAAAGATGAAGTGTTGATTTGAGGACAATATTATGATAAAAGATCTCTAGCTTTGTTGAAAGATTGTAAAATAGATTCAGCTGAATATACAAGGTATTTTAAATGCAGCACAGAAGACATTTCTGTCCCTGAAACGCTTCTTATTGTTAACCATCTTGAACAATGCAGCTGTTATGGAACTTGGACATGTATGTGTCAAACGTAGAAATATACTTGGTCTACACTGGAAAAAGGAAAAAAAGAACATGTTGTCACCCATACCTGATAGGGGAGACGCTATTATGCAAACCCGTTAACCGAGAGGGTCAAGCTGAATGAGGTTTTGCCTGTTAGAACTGTTAAGAACATTATGCAAATTTTGTGTGTCCCTCAAGGAATTAAAAACTGAAGGAATTTTGCTAACCATTGAAATTAACTGAATTTCTGACCTTAAAGTTTTCAGAGAGACACTGTACATGGTATTTGGGTTGTCCATAAGAAATGAAACAGATTTAAAAAAAAAAAAAAAAAAGAAAAGCATGTTGGGGGTTCCTCCCCTTAGTGAGGGTTGAGAGGGAAATACCAGAGTAATCGGGGAATTATGTCATTATAGGTGAAGAAATTCCCCAGCCCCACAGGTCTTAAGGACAACCCTATACATGTAAATATAATATCACAAAGTGATATAATAATTGGAAATATTTAGACTTTGTCTTTATAGTTTGTGAAAACCTATTGATATCAAGTTTATATAACTTACATGTCCAATCTATAATGATTATATTTATCAACTTATTTGATTCCTAATTGCTACAGGTATATGCAAAAGATGTATAGAAACACACACTAAAAAATCAGTATGGAAGTAAAGCTGAAGGAAGAGCTTAAAGGTACATATACATGCATATACTGTGTGTTTATAATTATATGTAAAAGTTTTATCAAATTATTTCTAAAATTCACTCAGTAGCTTATACATCAAGTTTCACTTATGAAGCAAAATTACCTGCTTTTATTATTTTATACCTGAAATACATGTAAAAAGTGAAAAATCTTGAGCAGCAGTCCACTTGTTCATTCTTCTCATTCAAGTATATTTAGTACTCACATAAATTAAGGATTCTACAGTAAATGTTGATGAATGGCTTTTACACTCAATAGTTTCATAATATTGATAGATTTCAAATGTAAATGATCCAATCCTGTTTGGAAATAAAATTTCAATTGCATGTCATTTTGAATTAGTTCTAAAAATAAAATCTCAAGTGTGATTTCTGTTTCATTTTATGTGTACATAACTGGTTATAAGTATTCATGTAACTATGAGGATTATTAAGCATTGTATAGTTATTATTAAAATTAATGTTTATTCTTTAGTAGAAATGTGTTCCTATTGACAAGGCAACAAATGAATCAAACCAAACAGGTGATCACTTACTGTAATATAATATAATATTTTAAAGGTACTACATAATAATAAAGATAATGTCAATGTTAAATATCTCAAAAAATAAAATTAACAAATATGTTTCATTTCCACACTGAAAAATATAACTAAGTGGACATTGTTATCATGCAGTTCAATGACATGAAACAGAGTTTGTACATGTGGTTAACATTTTATAATGTATACATACAAGTTACTATAATCATGATAATATACATGTAACTGCTCATTCACATTATTGATAAGTAAAATAACAAAGAACAATTTATGTGAAGTTAGGTCCAAATGGTGAAGATGCCTGAATATGTGACTAATAAACTGAAAAGTCCAGTCCATATAGTTCAAGTTTTGAGCTTTCAAATTATTTAATTATGATTGATTCAAAATGTTTCAGCATTGGCATTTTTAGCATTAACTGTAATGTATAAGGGTATATATACTTCATGGCTTTTTCAATTATTTTATAGAGCAAAGAGTGAAGGAGAATGGAAGAAGTCATGGACATAACAGAAAACATATGACCTAATACCTGTAGGTAACCCCCCCCCCCCCAATAATTTATAAATAACTTGTACAGGCAAGGCAAGTATGTGTGTTTTTATGTAAACAGTTCATTTTGTTGTCCCTTTTTTGTTGTACTGTAAGTGGGGATATTAATTTTGGTCTGTCTCTTTGTCATTCTGTCTGTACATGTATGTACTATAACACTTTAATTTAGGAACAATATCTGTTAAAGCCTTTGAGCTTTTGCAATATCATTTCATATCACAACTCCTTACAGCCTAGAAAGATCCCTATTGATTTGAGGTCAAAAGGTCAAGGTTGGAAATTCCTACAATACAAAAAGAAAAATTCAAATAATAACTTTAGTTTCCCTTGAGCTTTTTCTGTTAAATTTTATATCATAATTCCCAATGACTTAAAGAAATCCCCTTTGATTTATAAGTTAAAAGGTCAAGTTGAAAAATTCATATCTTGCATTAAATTATGTCCTGGTGATAACTCTGGTTCTCCTTGAGGTCTTGAATTTATTTCTTTAATAAAAAAAAAAGACACCAATTGACTTTGAGGCCAAAAGCTGAAAGGTAAATGTTGACCTTTTTCTTTTTCCATCTGCATGTTTTTGGTCCAGTTCTTCCATCCTCATCTTTTTCCATAAGTGGGGGCCACAATTCTCTGAATTAGCGTGTTTTATATTTGGATCATTTGCAGGTTTGCATTAAACTGAAGTAGCCATTTAAGGCATTTGGATCTCTTACAAAATAGGAAATAAAGGTGATTCAGGCTAGCATTGCCAAGGTCCCTTTGTCGTAAAATTGAAATTATTCCCTAATTCTCAATGTCATTTAGAACATCAAAATACATGCTCTTTTGCTTTTGGGTATAAATGAAAATTTACTGTACTAAAATGTCTTCTTTGATTATCATGATTATTGCAATATCAATTATAAACTTTAATTCAAACATCAATTTGTCATTGCTTTTACAGATTTTGAATTCATATCATCAGTGCATCTATATTGGTGAAGATAAAAGATCTCAGCATAAATTGTTCAATCATGCAAAGCATATTCTGTCAAATGGTGATTACCCTCCCCTAAAGTGTCAAGTATCTCAGAAATTGGACTATATGCAATACTGTACAGGAATATTTTACATATGTCAGCACATTTAGCAATAGGGCCTGTTGCACCATGCCAAGGTACAAAGTTGATGCTTCAAGCTGTCGACAGCATTCCAAAGGAAAAATGATCAAACGTTTTTGTTTTTTTTTTCATGACAGTTTTGGGACTCCTGGATTTTCCTAGACACCAATTAATGCTTCATATGTTTTGCTTTCTTTCAGTGTAGTAGCTTCAAATGTGTTTTTATTTTTTGGGTTTTTTTTTTGACAATTTAAAATTAGAGATCATCTTATTAATAAAAGTTTTATAATGTTGATGTCTTTAAATTTTCTCTGTAAAAGTAACATGTACATGATACATTTGGTATTTTTCAAATGCAGTTGAAGGAACTTAATTGAGCATTGTCAAATACTTCATTTAAATACTGGTTGTGTTTTTATAACTTTATGGTACTAAAAAAGACATAAATTTTGTTCTGTTCATTCATTTGTATAATTTTAGGGCAAACAAAATCAGCATTTGTATGAAATGTGTTGCATGTTTAAAAACAACTTTTACAGTAAAGAACTGTATGACATTTGGGCAACACTGTGAAAAAGTGGATTTTATTTACTGATGTGTTCACACTTTTGAACACTCTCTCTGTTAAACTTGCAATTTTAAGTATTTGCAGTTTTTGCAATGTGCATTTTCATGTTACGGGATCCTGTAAAATGAGCCCCATAGGTACATGTGTACATGTATAGCCAGTTCATTGCTATAATACATTAAGCCTTGTCAAAAAACTCATGATTTTTACCTCTACTGGTTAGAGACCAGAAGAGCTTATGCGATAGTAAAGTGTTGGTCGTCTGTCTGTCTGTCAACAAAAGCTACTCCTCCTACAGTTTTGGTCTGATTTCAATATTACTTGGCACACAATTAGACTACACTGAGATACATATTTTTTTTTATCGGATTTTGATTTTGTTGAACGGTGTTGCCATGGTTACTAAAATAGAAATTTCTGTAAAATTTTTTAAAAATCTACTCCTCCTTTAGTTATAGTTAGATTTCCACGAAAAGAGACCAAATCAAGGATTATATTCTATTTATTGTTGTTGCAAAGTTTCAAGTCCAACTGTTTCTCTTCCTTTATTAGAAGTACAAACCAGTAGAGCTACAGTCTCGAAAAAGATTTCTGGTTAAACAAATATTCAAATCATGCATCATTGTGACATTCTGGATAAATATAATCTAATTTCAGTCATGAAGATTGAAGGTCATGTGCCTGGAATGATTTAACATTCAAAATGTAATCACTCCAGTAGTCCAGTATGCCTTTCTACCCAGATATAGTGTAATTTTGCTAGGGTGAAAAAAATCAACTAATTCAAATGTGCCACCAAATTGCCTGTTATTTTTTACTAAGGCCAAATAAAAAAATATGTGTGGTTCCGGTTACCCGACCTTCCCTATTTTATACCCCCGACCCTAAACTTTTTTTTGGCAATTTTCATATTTTTTCCAGAATTTTCCCAGAATTCCATCAATGGCTCCAGTTTAAGTTTTAGTTTCAGCAATGACGGCCTCCTTGCAAAACAAAGTTTACTAGTGTTAAATCCAAAGCAAACTAGCATGTAGGTGTCCCCTACCAATATTGACTAGTATATTATCACACCACATCTAAATGCCATTTGCAAAGCAGTGATAGGTATTATTTCTAAAGAAAAAATTAAGAAAATAATTTTGTTAAAAAAAAAAAAAATTCCCTACCTACCTACCCTAATTTTTTTGGAAGTGTAACCGGAACCACACATATTTTTTTGTTTGGCCTAAAATATCTTAAAACAAATACTTCTTGATAAAAAATATAATCACTGAAGTGTCTCTTGAAGTTCTATGCCTGTTTTTTCTACAGAATATCCCCTAGAATTATTGTGACCTTTTTGCACTTGCAGTTCTGCACTTACAAGAGTGAAAACTCCATTAATTTAAATTTGCAACCAAAATCCCATTAATACTAAATAAAATATTTAAAAACAAACACTTTTTAAAAATATTAAATCAATGGAAGCGTTTCTTGGAATTTTATAGCTGTTTTTCTGCGGACTATTCAAATATCTCTATTCCTCACAATTATCGTGACCTTTTTGCACTCGTAGCTCTTCACATTCAAAAAGGTATGTGGAATAAATTCGGTAAATATTTTTTTTCAAAGATTTTAATTCCTTAAATCCATTAATTTTGAAGATATTATGGAAACTTTTTATACACAAACAGAATATGTACAAAAGGTGTTATTTTTCCATATTGGGTATAGAAATAGGCCGACGATAAACAAATTCTCCCTGTATCCATGGTAACAAATCAAATGACGTCACCAAACTTACGCAGTAAGTAAGTGACCTTGATCTCACTTTGTATGCAAAGTTTCAAGAAATTTTGAAAAACTTGCTTTCATAGCATTCTGCATGGTTTTCTCGTAGACACGCATTTAAGCACTTCTAAGTTCTAGTCCATTAAATGATGCTGATGATTTTTGTGTAATCACGCGTAAGTCCTGTAGTAATGAGGAATTCGATACCGTTGATACTTGGGTTGTCCGGTAAGATCGTGGACAAGTTATCTAGAGTGAAAAATTCAATTCAGTTCATTTATTGACAACACCATCATACATTGGCATATAGTCATGAATACAACAACCAATAACATGCAGAAAATCAATAAAAAATCAATAAAAATAATAATAATAGAATAATCATCACTGCATTCTAAAATGTTCAGTACTCTTTAGTACATTTTTCATTAATATACATAGCAAATTTCAAATAGATATATGCTCAAATAAACAAAATATGAGATTTTATATAATGAGTGGTACCGCTTTACGGCGCACGGATGATAACGTCAAAGTGTCTAAAGCAGCGTCACGTTTCCTCTTTGCTAAAAAAAAGTTTAGCCCCGCTTAAATTCCGGAATTTCATTGATGTACATACTTGAGTTTCCCTTTTTTCCTCCATAAAGAGTCGAGAAACCAATCTCGCACACACATGGGATCTTCTGAAGATTTTTTAGCAAGTTATGGCCAGTACTCTCACTGTCATTCAACGAAATAGGCTATCTTATATCGACGGTCTACAGTTACAGCGTCTTTTGCTATTGCCATTAGCTGTTTGTCCGTGTGTTTTGTTCTACCCGGGAATTTTCCAAAAGACGACATAATAGATAGTGGATTAAAAATAAGATAATTTTTACCCCAACCCTATCTACGATGGGTTATCAAAAAGTTCGTGGACTGATGCGATAAAATTAATACTATGTAGTCTGTGCTTACAAAATTTATAAGGAACATAAAACAATAAAAGTTTAAGAAATGTTGAAAATTTCAGCTTGATACGTTGATAATTTGCCAAATTATTCTAAAATGAAAGAGACATTATATGATCACCCGTCGCAATTTAGCTTCATGGCGTCCGACAACGTTTTTGTTTCCCAATGTTCACTCTCTCTACCCCATACACTTATCTTGATGAGATTACCTGGAGTAAAGTAAGGACTTGAGCCCGTCTTGTTTATATGACTTTACAATGTCATGAACAGCTGCTTTCAATGCATATAATATTGTAACTGGATCTATACATAGGGAAATTTCCTCACTTGATTATGCCAGAATACTTAGCTTGTTGGAGTTCAATTTCTACCACACATGATCAACGTCACTTTTCGACGTGACTGACTTTTGACACCCTGACTACAAATCGACATTAACTGTGCATCTTTCATCTCTCTGGATCTTTTTGGGCATTTAAAAACAAGTACTCTGGATGCATTTTATTTTTCTGTAGCCCGTTTAAACATTCCTTAGGTCTATACCAGTTTTTCCAGGAGAGAAACTTTATAGAATGTTGGGAAAAAAAACCCTCCCCCTTTTTGACGTAATTTTCAAGCTCATAATTGTTTGGACACTCCATATAAAAAAAATTGCGATAAAATTTCATAGAACTTACAGATTTGGGTAAAAACTGCAAATTTTACGGAACAAATGTATCGTACCACATGCCTGAATTAACGGGATTTTCTGATGACAAATGCTCATATCAAAAGAGTTTTTCTCAGTTACACTCAGGTAGAAAAAACGTCATATTTGAGGTTGCGCCGCCTGGACATACCATTGCTTACAAAAACGTTAACAATTTATTAAAAAATAAAACTTATCATTTATGGTTTATTCTATAGATAGAAAAGATTATGCTAACTATATGTGTAAAAAATCATTGATGTACCTAAAACGGTTTTAATTTTATGGCGCTAGTCCACGAACTTTTTGATAACCCCTCGTATTTAATACTTGTATTTCGAAATAATAATCGTGTATTCTCTACTGAATGAAACCCTGATTTTTATCGTGCGCCGTAGGACCATGCCCTGTGCACATTCAAGCATAATAAAATATTTATTTTTGTCTATATTTCATCAAAAATAAATAAATGAAATAAAATGAATAATTAAAAATGTATTTATATATGATAAATAAACATTTGCTGAAAATTTCAGCTTAGTGCGCCCATTACTTTTCGAGAAAAACGCTTTGTCCACGATTTTACCGGACAACCCTCCTACATATACTTTACATAATTGTTTATCTCTTCCTATATTATTGTATTGTGCAATTTTCAGTTGAAAGATCATGACAGGACGTTCTTATTTCTGTTGATTCTGTTTAAATAAAGGTGGTATATATAAATTTTTCTGTAGAAAGTGTTGTAACGTCAAGAAATCTAAAACGTGTTATGAAAATATATTTCAATATATCATTAATCAGTTAATCTCAGTCATAACACTGTATACACTGTGATGAAAGCTTAGATTTACTGTCGTGTTTATACCAGATAAATCCAAACCCAATGTGAAAAGTTTTTTTCTTAAACGTTAACAACCCAATATTGAATGCTAATACGCCTAAAAGTTGAAAAGATATTTCTAAAAGAAGATATATCTTTTCAACTTTTAGGTTTATTAGCATTCAAGACGTGTTAAATATTGGGTTGTTAACGTTTAAGAAATAAAACTTTTCTTACCCTTCTAAAAGAATATAAACAAACGAGCAAAATGCGTATTATGCGACAAACATGAAATGAAATATGAAGATAACGCATTTTGCTCAGCAATGACATAATTTCTTTCATATCTCATTTAACATTAACATATAAATGTAAAATCACCACAAATCGCAAGAAATTATTCGTCAAGTAAATTGCATACATACATCAAAGAGGGCAAAAATGGTCAATTCTTCATACTAAAATACAATTTTCCATATGAGTGGATCTTTGCTTCATTCTTCGGCAAAAACATGGAACAAAGACACTCTATATTTTTGACACAACATAGTCAAGGTCATATCATAAGCATGATTTAAATGAAGGTTTTTGTTATGGGCTGTATAGCGTAGTGGTTAGTTTATTAATCTCGATGGTAAAATTGATACTGAGGATTTTTATTGCTTGGGTTCGAACTCCAAGACTACCACACTTTTTTAAAATCATACAATGATTTTTTGCAGAAAAAAATTTTACAGAAAAATTTTGTTTGTCATAATTTTATACCTTTCTATGAAAAGTACTAAATGCACAAATTGAATATGACTTTTTTACATTTGGAGTTATAGGCATTTTGCACGCTTTGTTTGCCATCTCCTTACAGTTTACACTTTATAAACATTTGAACCAGAACTTGAGCATTCAGCCGTTGAATATTTTTTTATGGCAGTGTCTCTGTTTCCATTCAACTCCTAACAGTATTTGTATTTTTTCTTGTAACCAAAATTTCTAAATCCCCTTTGCAATGATGCTGTTTGTTTGCTTTACGTCATTTCGAGAAATTTTCTGCTTTAGACAGTACTAGCAGCACTTATGCCCATTGAGCAGTGTTGGATATTTTTCGTACCAGCTCCTACTGTGACACAGGACGAAGGACAGGTGTCTGTGTCCCGCTTGATGGCTTTGTGGTATCCCCATATTTGGCTTGAATGATATAAGATACTAGATATATGAATCAAAAATAGAAAACTTTGTTTTATTACATTTTTAAGAGTGAAATACTGAAAATTATTATTCAAATACTGCTGAAAGGATGATTCTCTATAAGGCCATTTTCCGGCCTACGATAAAATCACTTAAAAATGTGATTTTATGTAACTTTAATCATTGTATTTCATGATTTTGATGTTTGTTTTTCAACATCGATCACCTAAGTCGCGTGATTTAAAGATCACAAACGGCCGTCAAGTAAAGAAAAATTTGAAGGTAGGTCTATTTACATCAAGTTTCTATGCATGTTTCTAGATGTAAATGATCAAAAATTGTTTATTTATGTCGGAAACATATCAGACTTAAGTAATAAGTGCAAAGATTGTTTAATTTAAGGCTAAAGATATTTTTTTATGGCAAGAATTTTGATGCATTCACATTTTTCATATTTTGAATGTAAATCTTTACAAAATGCACCTCGTATGATGTTGAAAAATGTTTAATTAGCATTTAATTATAAAAGTATTATTTCATATATGTTTATATGGTAATTGTGTGTTGTTTCTATAGATGTGGTACCTATTTTACGCATAAAATGCCCATGCAAGAAATGAGATTTCTAAGTTTCTATTGAACTATAAAAGTTGTGTATCAAATGTTTAAGGCATTGAATGAATTTTATTTGTGATTAAATCAAAATTAAGTTGTAATTTATAAAATGTAGTCTACATTTGCCAAAAAAATAAAGAATTCATTAATTTACAGGATGAAAATATTAATGCAAGTACATGTTAATAGTCAGTATAAAACTCAGAACGGTTGTATTAAAAATATATATATGTCGACGTAAAATGAAATAACATCGTAAGAGTTGCTTTGATTCAATTTAATTACGCATGTAAAACAATACATTTAATTTAAAATGCTATCTAAACTATAATACACAAATGTATGTATAAAAGTCGAGCCCCCCCCCCCCCCCACGGTACTCCATAAAATGGAGTAGATTTTCAACAGTTCCTTCCACTACGCATATCAGAAGTTTTAGTATATCCATGGACTAACAGAGTTCTACAACATCCCAGGTACAAAATGGACCGTAAGAGATGACACTCCTTTCGCACTCTTGAAACCTGAGGATTAAATTCTCTTTCCGTGCTGCGTCAAGAACTAAGGTGTTTAACACGGGTAGTGACAGTTCCTTTGCTAAGTCCTCAGCATTGAAAGTAAAAGTCATGGGTCTTTTGGATATTATCTTAAAGAAGGAGGTCCTGTCCCACGGTAGGTGTTGGTCAATACTGAAACCATGCATAAATCAAAATTGTGACACTTCACCTTAAGTGGATGATCTCTTTATCTGGGTGAAAAATTCTAAAATGACGTAAAGCAACATTCAATTATCAATCACGTAACATTTAGGAACCCCTTTCCTCCTTGGCGTTTTATTTTCTAAGACAGAACTACTGTTCTCATAACTTATATTGATGCTACCAAAGAAGTGTGATGAAAAGAGTGAGTCCTCTCAACACCCAGTTAACAAAATACATGGATCCTATGTCACTCATACGGAAAAGTGTCCTTCTAAAAGGTCGAGGCGAGAATTTCCATCATGAAACCATCCCATCAGTAAATCTCTATCTATAAAAGTTACATGTGTACCCATAGAAAAATTAAGTTTATAACACAAATAGCAAATGCATCTTCCCGCTACAACAAAAAATAGCTTTTATCATTTCTAGAACTAATAACAAATATGCAGTACTCCTAAAGAAATACAAATACAAAGAAGTAGCATAGATAAACTAAACTATCCTTATAAATAATAATAATTATAATAAGTAACTTATATTCATGCCTTATAGTCTATAAAAAAATTTCTTTATTTCTAGCAGATAGTTCAATGAGACTTGTCTTCACGTAATTTTATAACAACCAGTCATTTCAGTCCTTTGATTTTAGATTTTTTAAGTAAAAAGATTACCTTTTTTGAGTAAACATGCATGGCTTATATTAATTCTTAGTAAATCAATAGAAACATGTACTCTAAGTGAAAGTTTATTATAAGAAATAATCTACATAAGCTGATATCCTTCATTGTGAGTAGTTAGCTTTTCCTGCAAATATCGTAAAAATGAAGCGAAAAGTTTTTATTTACATTTCATAGCCACCTTTAACCAAGTTGATAATTTGGTAGTCACTTTTTATGTTCATAAGAAGTTTACATGCAAATTTTGGTGTTGGTTAAAGGTGGTTATGACATGTGTAGGAGTTATCTAACACACCAACCCTCTTGAGTCTTCCCATTACCCTAATGCTAATACGGACCGATAGTACCTTACTTTGTGACCCTATATCATAACAAACACTTTTGTATCATTAACCAATCAACATTTGTCATTAAATTGGAACATTAGCCTACTGACTCATGCAGTTTTTAAGGGACAAAATACTATTTGAAAATTTGAAGTCACTGTAGGCCGCAAAACGGCCTTATAGAGAATGATCCTTTGATCGCAAAATAGAGGAAACTATTGTCGTTTACTAATTATTGAATTAGAAATTCATATAATGAGTACACGACAATTATAATTGTCGTGTACTCATTATATGAATTTCTAATTCAATAATTAGTAAACGACACTATTATGAAATATTGTTGCCAACGACCACAAACTACATTTTGGAGTTGCAAAGAAAAGTATGAACAAGTGAAAATACACCAGTTAATATTTGTACAAACGAAAAGAATATTGCTAATTATAAACGTATTTTATTATAGAAATTTATAAAAACGATTTCGTCTTAACCCTTGACATGTTCGTGTATTGTTAGGCTTAATTGATGTTGAGTTTAGGTTGTATAAATGACTTTATGACGTCACGAAGAAATGTGTTTATTTAATGAGGTTGACGTCCCAGCATCACGCTTCAAGCTTAACAGTATGACGAGGCAAGGGTAAAATAATTTGTAAAATATTGTGCGGATCTGTGGTAAAATTTATGTTAAGATGCACAAAGACGTGTCGTGAAAACATATCCTGCGGCCCCCATTCTGCGTGTGTTTCTCAGGACAGAGTTGTTAAAAGAAATGACAATTGTATGTTGTCATATTCTATAATTATTCGACACCTGGGAACGGGATGTATATGAATGGGACTTTGTCTTTGGTCGTCACACACTCAAGAACATTACAGCTGGCGGTGCGTGTCGGTCAACAAATCTGCTGATCTCTATAAAAAAAAATTGGATTATTGAAATACAATTTGTGTGCATTAGGAATTTCACAAAAAAAAAACCCACAGTTGAGAAAGATGAGGATTGTATTACTTGTAATTTATCTCTGTTCTTCAGCTGTTAATTTTGGTAAGTACATCCTTTGTGACGCTTTTTCCTTATTCTTATACAGTGTCTACATAAAAATCATGGAACATTTTACGAAAATCGGGAATTATTAGAATTTTATGGTGATATATATATATATATATATATATATATATATATATATATATATATATATATATATATATATATATATATATATATATATATATATATATATATATATAGACGGGAAACATATAATTTGTGGCCTCTATCGAAAAAAAAAAATCACGAAGTACAGTTTTGTGATGCATCGTACTTGCGCATGAACAGCATACATCTTGCACGTTTATTTCTTGGAAAAGGGGGGGGGGGGGGGGGGGTGACGAGGATCTTGAAGACATTTGTATATAAGGGACCTTTCCTGTATAACACAAGAAATGATCTATAATTTTTTTTTTATTCATGATTTGTAATAAACAAAACCTTTCATTTTTGAAGGAAGTACATGCGATGTAGATGATTGTCAAGAAAAATACGATGAAGTCGATGACGTCATCGGCAGAGTTCCAGCGCCAAGATTTGCTTGCAGGTGAAGAATATAATTGTGCACCTCTTTATTGCTTGTCATCATAAAAGTAATGCTATGTCTTGAGCGCGTGTATGAACACCCACCGCCAGGACAAGCGAATCGTGATATGTTGTAATGAATGTACATGTGTAATATGTAAATCGTGTTCGGGCAAATCATGCACACAGTCAGGGAATTATAAGTTATTAGAATCTTCAGCATTAAAAAAAACAACAACAATTCAATCAATTTTGGCATGAAATATTTAATTGTTTATGTCTATGGAATAAGACAAAGACGTTTAAAGTAAATTATAATATACTATTAGAAAGAGTTTACATCCTTTAGTTTTTGACTTAATTAATATCTTCTGTCGAGTTTTAGCAGCATTGTTTACTTTTTGATACAAATGATTATTTTATGATATAAAATGCCAAAGCTATCAACATAAAAAAAAAAACAAAACTAAAATTCGTACAAGAAATAAAACGCAGGAACCTAAAGTATATAGAATATTTCCTTGTGCAAAGGATAAATGTTAGGCTTTCAAAGTGAATTATCATTTAGTTCAAACAAATAAATCAAAGGGATGGTTTCATAGTGGTGTAAAAAAGGTCCATTAAATTGTTATTGTGATAATTTGTTGAAAAGTGCTAGACTTCGGAAGGTTTCTTTAGAAAAATGGTCTTTTTGGTGTTTAATAACTTGTACCCATATATAAGGGTATTTTTCAATTGATATGTTTTATAAATATTGATAAATGCAAGTTGTAATGTTTCTAAACGAATTATGAACAATTAATTTAGAAATTTGCCGTTCTGCGCCAGTGACTGTATAAGAGCAGTTACAATATTCTGAAAAAAAATTTCTAAATCAAACTTTATTTATTTACTTCCTTGAAAATATCAAGACTGAATGACTGATGTATACAGGGCCATGCAAAATTTACACAAGACTTCGTAAATCTGCAATCTAAATTTTATTGTACTGTTTATCACTTTCCAACTAAGATACAATGAAGATGGCATTGCTTTGTAGTGGAATATGTTCATGATTCCTTTTCTTTTTACTTCTAGGCGAGACAGATAAAACAATGTGCATATGACGATGTACAGTGTTTTTGCATTTTCCTCTTAACAGTATTATGAGGGTTACTTTGTGCGCAGTGGAGATCTTCGATTTTAATTCAGTATTTTAAAAAAGAATTTATTAAATGAATATGAAATAGACAACTTCTACGTATGACTCAGTTCATAACCTAACTTGGTTCCTAGGTATTATAGTTCCTGTTACACTGCAAGTGTGACAGCGTATGTAAATGTCGCAATTTTTTGGTTAAATACCACAATGATAGGAGAGTGACATTTATGACCTGTTATAATTTTTTCTACGTTTTGAGATTTTATAAAGAAATATTCAATTTAGAGTATAGAAAGTGTTTTTTTTTCAAAATAAATAAATAAATAAAAAACAAACAAACAACTACAAAATGTGGTTTAAGTTTCCATGGCTTTACATATACACTCGGCAGTTGCAGGGGCGAATCCAAGATTTTGCAAAGTGTGTTAGGTAGTGGTGGTGGGGGATCAATCCCCCTTTCGATTTTTTTCTGAGCATCATTTGAGAAAAAAATCATTACATTGTAGAACAAGTATTTAAATATACATGAAATAACATTAAATCTCGTCGCAGCTTCATTTTTAATGAGACCAAAACCCAAATGTCCAGGAATCGTTTCTGGAATTCAGAATTTCATATTTGTATCACAACGATAAAAGTTAACGATGATATGTTAATTACGAACAAAATCCAAAACTATTGTATTTAAACCGCTTGTACTTGTAACTGGTAACAAAATAGGGAGTCTCTTTACCCCCCCCCCCCTCCGCCCGATGAAATCCACCACTAGGTATTAATGTTTTATACATAACTTGTTGATAGAATGATGTGAAGGACGTGTACTTTACCGATAAGATTTAAAAATATTTAATAAGCGTTATAAAACAATTTTATTGTGTTGTTTTAGTAATTTTATTTGTTACAAGGATACGGAAACAGAATTTTTCTCCCGCATTTTATTTGTGTTTGAACAATACTTATCTGAAAGGTCGTTTTGCATTACAACACAACAGATATTTGAAACAGAAAGTCTCCTTGTAGGCACATAAGTGATTACGTTTTGGGTTGTTCTGACCATCTTCCTTCTTTACATGGTCAGTCATGCGTTAAATTGTGATATTTATATATGTCAAAGCAAACCGTGTTTCCCCAAAAAGATCGTGACCAAACTCTGATTGTTTCTTTCTGTTCTAATGATATTGCATGTGCTCTCTGTTGAAGAAAAACAAAAAGATTGACATCTCGTATATAAATAATCTCTAGTTGTATGAAATAAAACTATACTTACATGTATAATAACAAGCTTTGCGTCTTCGATATATTTGTTTTGTGGTCTAATTTTCACAGTGATGTGTTTTTCAATTTTTTTTAATGGATTGGTACACCAAGAATTTAATTAAATCTGACAGATAGAATTCATTATTTTTCATAATTGATGGTCATTGGTGGAGTAGAGTCGGTGACATTGAAATGTGATGTAAATGAGTTGTTTACCCATGTCGTAGAAGAACACACTACCTTAATGTTTAATGTTGATGTACTAGCCAGATAGGATGAAAGTCAAAATGCCTTCAGGATAAAGAGAAAATGACACAAGATATTAAAAGAAAAATCACCCACGATTTCTGGAGTCATTGATTTAATAAACGCTAATCAGCAGAAAGAATTAACTTATGAAAAAGATAATTGTTTTTGACTAGGCTTCTTGACTAAGCTGTTAAAAGTAGTTTTACACCTTGATCTCAACAACAAGTATTCTCTATGGAAAGCCAAACATTTAAGTTGGAAGAACTGCTATAGCGTGTGTATTAATAAAATAAAAGCAAAAAGAGAAAATGTGATTTTTTAACATATCTTAAGCTGTACATTTTGTGTGATCAATTTAGAGGGTACAGTCGATGTACAAGGAATGTTTCCTTCTAGGTAACTGATCCCACGTCTGGTTTTTCTATAAGGGACATACTTTTGTCTTGCTCACAATAAGTATGGTTGACAGGATTTATGATATTGGTCACTGTTCGTTATCTTCACCTTTTTCATTTGAACATTTTCTGTTCGTAGAGTTGAATTGATAAAATACTGGCACCTTTAGCATAATCATCATTATTCTTAACGATATCAATGCTTCATATGATCTGTGTCAACCTCTCGTGGTTTCGTATATGTATGCAGTAATACAGATCGTGGACCTTTTTCCTCTAAACAAATATGATTACATTTAAACAGTATAATAGTAAAACATAAATGAACTTGAAAATATAAGCGTTACTATGTAGTCCCTTTTTATAAAGATGGGTCTAAGTAAGCCCTCTTTTCTTTGAAATGAGGACACTGGGGTACTTGTAGTACGAAGACTACTGTTCTTCAGCAGTTATGTTTTGCTGTTTTTGTTTTGATTTTTTCACAAGGAATTAATTTTGCGAATCCTTCATATGAGATGTTTCCTATTCAGGAGATCTTCATGTTTGTGTCAATGCAATCTTGCAAAATTATACGAAAAATAAAATTGCTAAAAATTCAAAATTGGCAGTCTTTTTATAAAAGCATGGGTGTTGACAGGCCCGTAGGAAGCAAATTCAGTGGGGGGGGGGGGGGGGGCACGGCCATACATTTTCAGTCGACAGTTGAGGGGGCACTACCAAAAATTTCCTGACAAGCAAAAAAAAGGTCATCAGACGTTTTTATTAAGGGGGCACAAGCATATAGTATCTATGTTTACTATAGTAATCTATATATCGGCAAAATTATTGGGGGGGGGGGCACGCCCCCCCCCGTTCCCCCCCCCCCCGGTTCCTACGGCCATGGTTGATGATTGAAAATTAGGGAAAAAATAACTACAAAAGTATAGAAATGTTAATCAAATATATTTAGAAAGGATGTCGTGTGCAAATTAGTGGACATCTATTCACGTATGTTATAGGCATAAAAGGCACTTAAAATTAACAATTATGTTTGAAAATCGACATTAAAAAAAGTTTTATGTGAATCTGGAAAAAAAATTATGTACACGTAATTTTCTTGTTTTATTTTACCTTGTTTTATTTAATTAGAGGATTTATTTATTTCCAATACGAAAATTACATTAGATGCTGAGCCGTTTTCTGGCAAATGATTTTAATAAAAATGAACATTCTGATGAATTTTTCTCAATTCCCTTTCAGGGCTCTAAATGAATACATAGAATGTCTTGCAGACCAACTAGGAGATTGTCCCATTCCCCATAGATCTGCTATACAGCATGTAAAATCCAGGTGGACAAAATATGTGAGCACCTGCAATAGTGTACTGCCATTTCAGGACGAAGACAGCGGCGAGACCACCGTCACTGTGTCAGTCCAGAACGGTGTGGACCAGGTCCGAAATCAGTTAAACGGTGCTATTTTATTGCCACAACCGGCACAACCTAGTCTTATACAGAGATTAGTCAGCAACCAACCACTAACTCAAGATAGAGTACTTGGAAAATTGGCCGGTGGAACAGGGGGTGTGCTGAATAACATAAAGGAAATTGTAAAAGAAACTGTTGATGAGGTCATTGATAGTTCGAGGGAAATTCCAGACCGTGTTGAGGATGTTATAGAAAACGTTCGCGATATGGTCATTTCCAAAATAAACAGTGCTCATCCAATCATTCAACAACTTGCTGACAAAATAGAGGAGAAAGTAGATGAACGTGATGATTCAAAAGTAGTAGATAATGATGACGCACTGAGCAAGGAAATAGACAGCACAGAAAGTGAGGAAGATTTGATTAAAAATTCTGAGAACAACAGTGTTGAGGAGAATTTTGACAATGTTGTTGACTTTCTGAATTACCACTTATCGGCGGATGATGGACATATTAAAACAGATTTAGAAGAGAAGGACAGCAATGAGGTAGAAGACAGTCGTGAAGGTAAGTAAATAGACTCTTTAAATGCATATGTAAACTTCAAAAATGTATTGTCTAAATTTTTGCATATGCGTGAGGAAAGAAATACCGTAGAGACGGTACAATTAAATAATTAAGTCTACGAAATAAGAAAAGTATCAAGTTTATCAATTATATGTGGGGGGGGGGGGGGGGAGGGGAGGAAGAAGTACACCTACTTAAAAACATTCAATGGTTTTCCAATAAGATAAACTAGCTTGTAATGAAATTAGATAATTGCAAATATGTGGCCTTCGCGTGTAAAATCCATCTAAGATAGCAAAGATATTGTGCATACATGGAACATGTTATTAATCTTTGACTATTCTTTTAGACATCGAAGACGATACTGATGATAGCAACGATGTAAGTAAAGATACCGATAACTCACAGGACCATGGCAGTGAAAGTAACGAAGAAAACGCAAGCACTGATTCCATTAAAAATATTGATGATTCAGAGGAAGATGGCGACAGTAATGAAAACGATGATTTTGAGGTTTCACTCGATAAAGACAATGATAGTAATTTACTTGATGTCCTTACTGATGTTTATAATTCGGATGAAAATATCCTAGACACAGATGATTCAGATGAAAATGAAGTCTCTCTAATCAAAGTAAATAGTCAAAATGACGATTCCAACGAAAATGATAAAGATAGTGAGGATCTTGACAATAGCGGTGATGACTCGCATGAACATTCCAAAGAAGATCATGTTGAACATGACGATAGCAACGAAAATGACTCTCTAGACAGCCACCAGGTTGTTGAGGACAGCGATGAAAACAACATTCAAGACAGCAATACAGATCTTAGCGATGAAAATAATGGAAATGACAGCGATGAATACGACAATCATGAACACAGTGAGGATAGTAATGAACACGATGAAAGCATTGAAAACGACAACATGAACAGCGATGAAAATAACGACAGTCATGAACACGGTGATAGCCAGGATGATTCACATGAACACAGCGAAAACCGAGATGATTCACATGAACACGGACATAGCTCAGACGAACATAGTCATCTATCAGTTCTTACAGGTGATGTTTTATGGAGTATCCTTAAAGTTAACAAGGAATGTCCTTGCATAATGACTTAGTTGAAAATAGTAACAGAATGCCATTAAGTTGCAAAAAGATGTGTCATTAGCAGAAATATGTTAATATAAAACTTGTTAATGTAAAACACTCCCTTGATGTATGCAAACACTATTAAGTTTGCAGATTTTATACACCGATTTGCAATTTTGTATAGTGAGTATAAACCTCAAATTGAATCCTAAATGTACAATAAAGTAGCTTGATTAGAAATCAAGAAATGGGTGAAGAGTATAATTAATTTTATAAAAATTTATTTCAATTTTAGATCCATCAACGGGCACTGCAAATATAGAGGGTAATTCCCGCCGTAGGTCTGGTACCGGAGTGGGCGGTGTCCATCAATACAGCTCACTGGGAGGTGGTGAGTAATTAACCTGAAACAATAATTTTTAAAAAGAATTTACACCCCGCCCCAACCCCAATAATTCGCCATCTATCATACAAATCAATACAAAAAGTAGGTTCCAAAAAAAAATACGAACAAAGAAAGGAACAGAATATTACTATAAAACGTGTTCAAAAAGATTTTAGTTATAAAGAAAATTCACATGATTTAAACATAAGTTTGAGAATAGTCATCAACAATTTTTTTAATTGGATTCTCTAAGTAAAGCAAATAATACATTTTTGATTAATGAGAAAACAAGATATTTCTTAATGTTATTAAATCATGCAAATTCATTGCTTTTATTGTATAACATTATTGTGCAATTTACATATATTGAATCATTGTCCATTGTTTTAAAGACAGATTACATAGCATTTAAGACGACTTAAGAAAGGGGTGAGATTTTTTAAGAACATGAGAATGATAATATTTTCTGGTTTATTGAATGACGTAAATGCTCCAAAACAAGTGCATTTCTTTATATTACGTAGCATATGGATTGGGCATGATCATAATTTGCATGTCTGACAAAAGATATAAAAATCAATACAAAAAGTAGGTTAAAAAAAGCCGATGAAGTGCAGCCGAATGAAAAAAAAGGGCATAAATATGAAGTTTAATTTTTATGCCGATTAATTACGCGTGTATTTGGAGATATAGGTTTGGTACATTAGCATTATGTTGTTTTTATTTCATAAAATAAACATTAATTTTAGGTTTGGTACATTAGCATTATGTTGTTTTTATTTCATAAAATAAACATATCTGTAAAATGTTGTTTTGAGGGAAGGATACTGCAATAATTCAATTGGGACTCGAAATAATTTTTCTGGGACGCATCGAATTGAACTTGGACTCAACTTTTTAATAACCTTGAGTTCTGGTACTTGAGATAACAAAAACTTAGTGTGTAAGGGGTGGGGTGGGGGGGGGGGAGGGGAGGCAAAAATTAGTATATCTGCTTTTAGGAGACGTGGTGTTGACAGTTACAGAGTAAAGTGGTATGCGCAAGATTAAAATGAAAATGGGGGTAAAACGCTATTTTGACATGTATGACAATGTTATATTGGAAATCTATCATCCGTAAAATGCACTATGAAAAGAGGGGATTATATTCTGCTTATTGGTGAGGAGGTGTTGAAAGTTGCAGAATAAATGGGCATGAGAAAGATAAGATTGAAAATGGGATAAAGCGCTAGTACTGACATGTATGATTAATGTTATTTAGGAAAACTTCATCAATAAACTGCATTATATATGTGTGACAAAGCTTTCTCTCATTTACTTGCAGACGACAGCTCCGGGTCATTTATTGCGCCGTGGACGACACTTCTTGTTTTATGTGTTGCCTTGGTGATGTAAACAAGACAATTTTTCCTCCAAATCCTCCATTCATTGTGCCATATTGCAGGAAATAGTGATGACCGTTTTGTGAAGATGTTTTTTATACTACATGTATTTCACGTGTTTGTATTCGACTGTCTTTTGATGTGTTTGGTGCTACATTTGGACAAATGCTTTCCGTCTTCTGTTTTTATATTTTTGTTATGAAATATTTTAATAAAATTGATTTTTATCTCTTACTTTCCGTATATTACTGTGATAAAGTTTTTAATATTTTATATCAAAAGATTTATCTTAATGATTACCTTTGAATAAAATTTTTGCATCATGCCTAAAAGAATATACATGTAGGCATGTAATAGATGCAGGGGGTTGAGACCCCCCCCCCCCCCTTTCAGTGATTTTTTTTTACAAGTGTCACTTTAACAACATATTGCGTAAATGAGACTCTATCCAAACCCATTGTTGTGTACCAGAGGCCTTTAAATCGCTTTAATCCGACGGACAAAACGGGGGGGGGGGTAAAAAAAGAATATACCCCCAGTTTTGTCAGTCAAAGAGATCCATCGGCCTGTCTTTTGCACAAAGCGTGAAAGATACAGCAACTAGGCCTACGTATCAAGAAATTTCTTTCCGCTTGAGCGCACACAATACATCGGGAATCAACAGTATAGAGGGTAGTTAGGAGATCATGATCTAGTCCGTGCAGATAGTGATTGACACAATGTCATACACCAACAACCAAAACTGCATAGTATCGGAATTGTTAGCTCACCTGAGATGAAGGCTCAAGTGAGCTTTTCTGATCAAAAAGTGTCCGGCGTCCGTCTGTCGTGTGTTGTCTGTAAACTTCTCACATTTTTGACTTCTTCAGAACCACGGGGCAAATTTCAATCAAATTTGCCACAAAGCATCCTTGAGTGAAAGGGATTTAAGTATGTTCACAGGAAGTGCCATGCCCTCTTTCAAGGTGAGATAATTTAGAATTAGTGAAAATTTGAGAGCATCTTTAAAACTCTTTTCAAAAACCAATGGGCCAGAAAAAAATTAAACTTATGTGAACGCTTCATTACATACTATACATTCAAGTTTGTTCATAAAATGACCCCTTTGGGGTATGGTGGGGCCACAACAGGGGATCAAAGTTATACATTTGAATATAGGAATTATCTTTAAAAATCTTCTCAAGAACAGCAAAGTCATATTTATACAAAAGCATCCTCAAGTAGTGTAGATTCAAATTTGTTCAAATCATGACCCAAGGGGTAGGTTGGGGTCACAGAAGGGGATCAAAGTTCAACTTAGGTATATGTAAGATAGGAACATCAAAATCATGATTAGTCATACATTTGTATGGAAGCATCCACAAGTAGTGTAGGTTTAAATTTGTTCAAATCATGACACCCGGGAGTAGGATGAGATCCAATGGGCAATCAAAGTTTTACGTACATTGGAATACATCGGAAAAATCTTTAAAAGTCTTCTCAAGAACAGCAAATCTATGATCAGTCATATTTATATAGAAGCATCCTCAGGTAGTGTAAATTAAAGTTTGTTCAAATCTTGACCCCCTGGGGTGTGATCAAGTTTTACATAAGAATATATAGGAAAAGAATCTGCCGATGAGGAACAGAAGGGCCATAGTTATTGGGATGGGCGTTGTGGCCCATGGGCCTCTTGCTTTGGTATAATTGTTTGAATTATGCCTGAATGTGAAGGGATATAGTGGTTACAAAAGTGGTTGTTAAGTGTTCAGAACTGTTGCCATGGATTAATTAAGTACAAAAAATACTTTATCAGACCCATATTAAATTGACAGTTTTTTCCAATTGCATTTTAGGCGAGAGAAATTTAATATTTAGTTTTACGGATTTTTTTTTCTCAAAAAATTTGGGTAGGAGGATGGGGAAAAAAAGAGACAGCTAATTTTTATCATTCAATTAAAATTTGATTACACCTTTATGTCTTTTGCCATTCATTGCAATTTGTGTTGCTGGTTGACACATGGAATTCGTCATAAACATTAAAGATTGACTTATAAAATATCACATACAAGTGTCAATTTCTTGGACATGCCAATTTACAAATGGACAAAGTTTTCAGATACTCAAAGAATATCGGTCGTATAATGAAACCTTAGCTAATACTTTCCAGTATCTGCATAGGTACATTTCTCAAAGACCATTAGTCTTTAGGGCCTTGTTATCATCTGTCGTGAGTAATATACCAGCTATCAAGCTGGTGACACAAATTACTTTTGAAGACACAAAATGTAGGATATTAGGCCTTTCAAAATCTGCCAGTACCCGGTACATTTTATCCGGCTGAAATTATGTATCGGCCAAAATATTTGATGGAAAAAAAATTGATAAAATATTTAGATAAAATCACTTTCACTAGGTACATCCTATTTTTAGTAAAAGTACTACCTGTTTTTAATCTTCTTGAAAGCCCTGGGGTATGAACAGAATGAATCAGAAATTGAACTTGTGTGTGCAAGAAACTAGCTATTTTTTTCAAACAGAAAGGATCATCTAAAAAAAAAATGATTTTCACAAAAGCATTACCCATATAATGATCACAAAATTTCATCCATGTATAAAGGAGTAGAATAAACAATATGTATAATTTAAATTGCATGTAAATACGGCAGGGTGTATCAAGTAATTACTTTTATCCACAAGTCCTAGGTAATGTATATGCAGTAAACATGCCTAACAACTTCGATAATCTGATCTTCATATCAAAATTCCATCAAACTAAATCCAAAGAGAATAAAGAGATTAACTGAAGACTGTGCATAAGGTGAACTCATTATGACAGAAGCCTTACTACGTACCTTACAGTACCAGTAAATAAGAATAATTGATAAAATATTTATATTTAATTTTAAGCTTTAAAAACTTGTGATTTCTTGTCCATGCAGATGGAAAATTAACTGGTTGCTAGGGAAATTTCTTTGACCAGGTTTCCATAGTAACTATGTTCCAAAATATTTTTTTTTATTTTACATACATGGATCATAGTGCAAGAGAAATCTATGTGTAGAAAATCATTGAATTCTGAGAATCTAAGTGTATCACTTATAACACTTTTGCATGACTTTTACATGGACTGGTACTTGCAAACCCTCTCTACACTTCACACTGAAGAGTTCTGATTTTGTTGTATTTTTCTGCAGTTAGAGTGATCTGCTCTTAGATCTAAATTCAAATAAATTGAAATCTACAGTGCATTTCTAAATTTGTATTCAATTCAATCCATGCAATCATTCTTAACATTTTAAAAGGTCAAGATAAATTAACTGAACACTTCATTTGCATATATTTTATCCACTGAAGTGAACAAACGGTGATTTCGGTTCATTGATATTTTGTTGTCTTTGAACACTTTTCCTGGGGGTAAATGCCACGTACCATATTGAAAAATTATATAGATAAGCTCAAAATTTACACCTATATACAATATAATTTTCTCAATGTCCAAAAAACATTTTGCACTAGTGAATAGAGGGTCCTTAAACTACATGATACATCCAACCGATCAGCACTTAAGTCATAAAAAAGCTTGATACAAGAAAATATTTTATTGCAGATTTAGATTTTTAAGACCCCAAATATGATACTTTTTTAGTGCAAAAAGGTCACTCAAATATCCTTGCGTATTGATTTCCATGGTAAATACTATTCAAACTATTTTACCTAAAATAAGATTTATTGCCATTACTACATCTGGTCAAAAATGATAAGGGTTAAAAAGATTAACATAAGAGTTACAATTTAAGTTCAAAAAGGTCAAGTTAATTGTACCATTGTTCAGTGAGATGCACACTGACCCCCACTTTTCTTTGCGATTTTGAGTCATGCTATATGAGTGCTTATCTAAAATTATACCTGTCAAGAAATCCTTGAGTGACATACCTTGAAAATTTTTGGAAAAGTCTCATTTTTCATGTTTAAGTAAAAAATTCCCAAAATGTTAATTTTTTTTTAAAAATTCTTGAGGATTTGTTTTGGTCTTGAAAAACAACTAATTAAGAAAAGGTGCCATTCAGAAAGAAAAAAAGATAACTAATTCAATTCAAAATGCTCGAAAATGCACCATTTAAAACCATTTTCAACAAAACTTTCTCACCCACCCATGGGAAGGAGCACCATTTTACCCTTCCCTTTCCGCCCTTGGGGCCTCAAGCCCTATGATACCAAAAGAAAAAAATGGATGCTTCGAGTGATGTATATTTTGGGCCTATTTTTAATTGTAAATGATGCAAATATTAAATTTCTAAAACATAAAGAAATTGTAAACTCTATAAGATGTTCAAAATTCTACCTTTTTGTCGTCCCCCTTATAAATCTATACAACTTTTTATCACTTTGAAGGACATTAGTGTGAAACCTTGAATGAAAATTTAAAATCTATAAGGTTAGAATTATTCATTTTACCTCATAAACATGGTCTAGAGATTATTTTCATCATTTTTTAAAAAAGTTTTATCATCTGTCCTGATGTTCACAAAATTATAATTATTACAATTTATAATTAAACAGATACTCTTTAAATGAGGAGATTCTTCTTAAGGCTGATTTACACGGTAAAGCAAGCTGTATAAACCTTGTCGTATACAGCAAAATGCTACCGTGTGTACGGCGCCATTACACGGAATTTAAACCTCACCGGAACCAAAGCGTTCGGATACAGCGTGTCTCTGTATAGCAAGCCGTATTAGACTTATTTTCTCTGGCCAATCAGTGACATGGGATTTAGGTGATTTATTTTTGTGCTTCACTGACCACTTCAATTTTATAAAGAATACTCCATCTTCTTTATACGTGTACATGTGCATGAATTATGGTGCGTTTCAAGAAATAAGCTACTCGGAGCAAGGAAGAAATGATTTAGTCATTCTTTATCGAGGGGAAAGTGTCCCAAGAGACATAAGTACCGCAACTTTTCTAAGAAAGATTTGACCATTCACGGTAGCTCAGTCGGTAGAGCGCTTGAGTTCGAATCTCGGCCGTGACTGACCTAAGTCGATAAAAAATGGGTAGTAACTGTTCCTTCGCCATGCGCTCGGCACTTTGAAGTGAAAGTTGCGGGTCCTTCGGATGAGACCTTAAAAACCGAGGCCCCGTATCACGGCAGGCGTTGCCACGACAAAGATCCCTCACTGCTCTCCTGAGTGCCGAGTAAAGGTAAAAATTAGAAGCCCTTCCCCTGTATATGGTGACGTCTCTATATGAGTGAAAAATTCTCTAATGGGACGTTTAACAACATACAATCAATCAATCTAAGAAGGATTTTAGATAAAGAGCGCTGGAAAGAGTCAGCGAAGGAATGCATGGAAATTCACTAGACAAGTATGATTTAATATATATATATATATATATATATATATATATATATATATATATATATATATATATATATATATATATATATACTAGGGAAGGGCTTCAAATTTAGACCTAAACTGGACATGGGGTCTTGGTTTTTAAGGTATGAAAGATCCGAACTTTCACTTCTAATGCCGGGCACTTGGCAAAGGAACACTCACTATTTACGCCTCAGATATGACGCGGCGCGGCGAACAAGAATCGAATCCGGGCCTCCAGATCACGAAGCGAACGATAAAATAAAAGGTGGTTTATCGTTTCCTATTCATTGAATTTCTTAATAATAACTCTTTAAAAAAATCATGGTCCTGAAAATGTTGTAATGCACTGATATTTAATGAAACACTGCTCTATGTTCCACAAACCAGAATCCGTGGTGGAATATTCGACTTTTCAAAAGGGATATTATTAAGTCATATGTAAAATCCTGAGCGACACACTTGATATTCATGCTGTTAAAAATTGAATTTTTTTTCATAAAGTATATTGCAAATTATTTGAAATTGTATCTCAATTGAATGTCAACATTTTGGTGTGATATTACATTTTAATCTCGTGTCTGCTTGTGATACCATAGGGGCAAAACGCGTAAAAGTTGTGCACGTACTGCTGAATCCAGACAAACGCAGACATTTCTTCGGCTTTTATCAGGAAAATCTATTTCAGTAGAGGTAAGTACAAATACAGATGAATTTTGAAATATTTTTGCAAACGACCGAGCAAAAACCTTTTTCTTTGAAATGCTTAAAGCTTTTATATGGCGTATCTTGAGTTAAAAAAAATTATATGACATTGAGTGTAGATATACATGTTATGTGTTATGAACGTTAAAATTAAAATTTTCACTGATTTTGAACTCGGATAACCGCATATCTCTAGGGTTAAATTGACTTTATACTTTGCTTTAATTTTGTTGAATATTAGTAAGGTCCGCCACGGGCATGACTGCGGGAAAATTACAGTATTAAAGCCATGATGGAAAAGGGGGTATAAATGTACATGGTATTGTTAATAGAACATATTTTCCTTTTACTTCTCCCATATCTGCCTGTCTCTTTCTCGTTTTCCCTCTGAATATGTTAAACTGCTTGTGTTCGCTGGTCTACCCCTCGTTCTCATTGTTCCTCATTATTGTTGATTGTCTAAATATAGTATCACTCGATCACATTAAGGCGGAGTTATTTAAATCTCTTTTTTTTTTGTGGATTCGGTAAATAAATCGGTAATTGTTTTAGATTTTTGATATCTTTGAAACGCAATTGATTTAAATTGTGCAATTTACAGAAAATTTCCAATATCTTTATATAAAGTATTGAAACAAAAAGAAAGATCTTTTTAATTTTGGTTATCAACTTATCAAAAATACGCCATATATAGCTTTAAGCATATATGTAATAAAAAGCTATAGATCACTTGTAGAGTTTGTTATTTACTTCAGGCTCTTTGATACGAAGAGGTAAGTCATTTCTTGACAAAAAATCTTCCTAAGCTATTAAATGACTTTTACTGTTTGATATAAGTAGGGAAAACACAAAACAAAACATTTCTTGCTATATTTACTAGTATTAAAAAAATCATATACATGTACCTATTAAATGGTCATAAGGTAAGCATTGAAAGCAACAGCCTGCTTTTTTCAGATGATGAAGAAACCATCTCTAATTTTCCTTGTGCTACTTCTTTACCCTGCGGAGGGACAGAATGAGACTGGAAGCTGTAAGGACATATTACAGGGATATTTATCAGGACAGTTGTCGTCTGTTTTAGGGGCGTTTCAGGTAGAAGCTTTAAGGCGGGAATTCAAAAGCTTTAGTGAAACCATGGAGCAATCTGTGAAAAAGTTAAGGAAAGAGGTTGAAGCTGGTGTTGTTTTTGAAGGTATCAATGGAGAGTCATTGCTTTTAATATTTTACACTATATGTTTAACATTTTTACTTTAACTCATATTCATAGAAATCGAATCGTAATTACAATTTCCGTATGGTAGGTACGGGTAACGTGAGCGTTGTTTACACAAGATGGGGAAAGAAGACTTGCCCTTTCAATGCAGAAATAGTTTATTCGGGTAAAAGTGTATGATTTCTTATCAAGAATATTTTTTTAAAAGTGGACCTCTTTTGAATTTTGATTAAAAGAAACAATCCAAAAATATATATATTAAATAAATAAAAATGAAAGTACATACTAACTGCGTATGCACTGCATATGAACTTTCTGACAAGCTAATGACTTAATATTGAAAATTTTCATGGTTACAGTATATGTATGTATGTATATATATATATATATATATATATATATATATATATATATATATATATATATATATATATATATATATATATATATATGTACAATGCACGTGTATTTTTAGGTCTAGCAGGAGGATCGTTTTATGATCAGAAAGGAGCAGCTGTAAATCCTCTGTGTTTACCGAGGGATCCAGAGTGGGGGATCTACAGGGATGGAACTGATGGAGATAAGGCTTATGTGTTTGGAGCAGAATACCAAACAAAGTCATTCAGCCAAACGTCTTCACTTCATCACCATGATGTTCCTTGTGCTGTTTGCCTGGTACAGAATAGATCTGTTGTGAGAGTTTTTCCAGGCAAGAATGCTATCATAACTACTTTACTGAGAGTTTAAGTGTATTTCGATGGCATAATGCAATGCATTTAAAAACAATAAGCAAATCAAGATCATATATTTATAGGTTTCATTCATGAGAATTCCAATTTATAATTAAAAAATGTAAAGTAAGGCATCTTATGATTTTACCATTGAGTTATACTTACGAGGTGACACATACAAACACATCCCCCTCACATAACCACACCCACACACCCTCAACCCACCCCTCCTCCCCCTCCACACTCACAGTGATTGGATAAATTATAGATAAAAAGAGAAAAAACATGAAATGTTACTATGGTGAAACTATGCTATATATTCTGAATTATTAGCACCATACCTTCATCTTGGAAACTTACAGGGTGTTCCATTACGATTACCCATAAGGTCTTTAATTTTACATTTTGAAATATATCAGGAATTTTTGAAACATTAAGAGTCATGAAAACACAAATTTAGATTGTTTGATTGATTGTATATCGTTTTACGTCCAATTCGGGAATTTTTCACTCGTATAGAGACGTCACCATATACCGGTGAAGGGCTTCAAATTTAGACCTTTACTCGGCACTTAGGGCCATTGAGCAGTGAGGGTTCTTTATCGTGCCAACGTCTACCGTGACACAGGGCCTCGGTTTTTAATGTCTCAAAGTGCCGAGCACTTGGCGAAGGAACAGTTGCTACCCATTTTTTATCGACTTAGGTCAGTCGCGGCCGCGATTCGAACACACGACCTTCCCATCACGGAGCGAGCGCTCTACCGACTGAGCTACTCTGATGGTCACAAATTTAGATGTTTCTGTCCTCAGAGTTTATTAACCAAAAAGTAGGTCACTGTGACAAAGACCAAATGTTGAAGTGATGCACCTGTACGTTGAATGTCATTCACCTATTAACTTTTATAAGATGATGCAAAAAGTTTCTAAATCAGAGGGAAAAAATCATTAAAGCATTTAGTGTCTTGTAAATACAAATTTGAAAACACAACAAGAAATGAAACAATATGTGCAGCAGTGATATGCATTTTAGAAGTGTTGAACTCTTGGCATCACAAAAAAAGTATATTTTGGAAGCCCATTTAGAACTATCAAAAAAATAAATTTGAATTCAATATAACAAATTTTCGAATTTATAAAAACGAATTTAATTCGTTGTAACAATTTTTTGAAATCGTTATAACGAATTAAATTAATTTTTTTTATAACAAATTTGTTGAGTTTGTTTTAACGAATTCAAAAATGTGTTGTAACAGATTAAACTCGCTTAAACAAATTCTTCTAATTTTTTTTTAACGAATTAAATTCCTTTAATTGAATTTAACATTTAGTAAAAAAAAAAAAAAAAAGAAAATTATCAATCCGATATAACAAATTGCCGATTTCGTTCAAAATAAATTTAATTCGTTATAACAATTTGAGAATTCGTTGAAACGAATCAAATTCGTTGTAACAAAATTAAGAATTTGTTTAAATGAATTTACTTCGTTATAACAACTTAAAAGTTTCGATTTAACGAATTTAATCTAGTTAAAAAAAAAGTTCAGAATTCTTTATAATGAATGCAACAAATTTGTTATAAAAGATTAAATTAGTTATAAAAAAGTTAAAAAAAAAATGATAGGTCCAAAATGGGCTTCCGTAATTTAACCAATAGCTTTTCGAAATTTAATTTCAATTATTGCAAATACCAGGAAGAAATATTACATGTAAATTTTCTTAATTTTATTAAATTGATGTATATGGAGATAACGAACAGTATTCAAGCTCAAAAGTCTATTAAACATTACAAAATAGGTGCAGAGCAAACAAGGACCTCCAAAACATCAGAGGTGGGATCAGGTGCAATGGAGGAGTGAGCATCCCCTGCCGACCGGTCACACCCGCCGTGTGCTCCTTGTCATGATCGGAAAATAACGGGAAAATCCGTCGACAATTCAGTTTGTAAATAATGGCCTAACAATAAGTTTGAAAAAGGTCAGTCAGCATTTGACTCAATGATAAATTGTATTTGCTGACAAGGTCATTGTATCGACCATAGAACTTACGAAATAATGACTTTAAACGAGACTGCTGATATTCTTGTTTCATCAACTTGTTTGTCAATAATTTACCTCGTTTTAGAAATTGTGCATATGTAGAGCATGCTCTTGCGTATCGAATCAACTGAGAGATATAAACCCCGTAGGGTGATGAAGGTATATTGCTGCATAAGTAAGGGAAGTTGTTTTATATATATATATATATATATATATATATATATATATATATATATATATATATATATATATATATATATATATATATATATATAACATAACTAAAAAGTTTTATATATGTTTATAAGTTGTTTTTCTATACCAGTTTATAGTGGGGAGAAATATTGTGAAACTCCTTAGTGCATCCATTGTTTTAGCAAGAAGAACATGCTACAAAGGTTGGAGTTTGGAGTACGAGGGTTACCTTATGGCTGGATATTATAATCAAGCAGCTGCAACAACATATAAGTGTGTAGACAAAAACCCAGATACCTTACACGGCGGTCAAGTTATGAAAGATGGCTACCTTTTTTATCATGTAGAGGCTCGATGTGGCTCATTGAAATGTCCACCATACGTTGAGGGAAGAGAACTTGTGTGTGCTGTCTGTTCGAAATAATGACAATAAAATATTTCTATTATTAAGGTCTTCCGTTTCAGACGGAAGACCTTATAGTGATTGTACGGTTTATTATTATTATTATTTTTTTTCCCCTTTTCGTGTCCCCCTCGATTTCTCAGAGATGACTGGACGGATTTTCTTGAAATTTTCAGGGATAATAGAGAATGAAAATACGCCCAGGCGTTTTTTTCATTTTTTCAAAATTCACTTCCGGTCGTCAGATATGTCCGATTTCCGTCTTTTTCAAAAATATTTTGTCCCAGTCATATCTCAGAAACGGTAAGAGATTAAGACACCAAACTTATATAAGTAATAGATCTTGAGGAGTAGGCAAAACCATTTGGGTTAAGAGCGTCAGCCGTCACTTCCGGTCGTCACAGGAAGTGATAATAGAAATCGAAAATTTCAACTTTTCTTTTTTGAATCTTTTTATGCATCACATCATTGCATTTTATTTGTAGTTTCGAAATATGTCAGTCCCACCGGAAACAAAAACGACAACTTCCGGTTATAAGAGAAAAACTACATAATTTGGGTATTTTTCTTTCCCATAAATATTTTTTTATAGATGACGTATTTGAACTGATTTTTATGTTATTAAGACTGCAAATGTCTAGAGTAACCTCAAAAATCTTTATAAAATTCACTTCCGGTCGCGCGTTCAGGTGTCCGTAAAATGAGAAATTGTCGGAGTGAGATCTCAGAAACGGTAAGAGATTTTGACACCAAACTTTTCACAGGAAGTGATCAAAGAAATCGAAAATTTCAACTATTCTCTTTTGGAATAAGACTTGCATCATATAATTGTATCTTTGTCACAGTTTTGATATGTGTTGGCCCCACCCGAAACAAAAAACAACAACTTCCGGTTATAAAAGAAAAACTACATCATAGGGTTTTTGGATTTTCCCATACATATCGCTTATAGATAGAGTTCTTTAAATGATTTTTATATATGTTATTGAGACTGCAGATGTCTAAATTGACGTCAAACATCTTAGTATAATTCACTTCCGGTTGCGTATTTTCCTGCCCTCAAATTGAGATTTTATTCACCTAATTGCTCAGCACCAGTAAACGACTGAAGTCTAAAACTTTCAGGACTGATAGTCAGTCACCAGTTTTTCTACATCATGTGAAAATCGTACGTTGCCGTCAGTTTCCGTCGTGACCGGAAGCGGTGCAAAAAAAGTGAATTTTCCAAGTTTTGTTTTCTTTTTACAGAAATGTTTGGCTAATGCAGATGTTAGATAGACTAAAACCATGCAAATCATTTTCACTGGAAGTGCCGGCCTAAAACCCGGACGTTGTTTCAAACATGAGTAGTTTTTCATGGAAACTTTTAGGGATGATCAGTTGTGAATAATTTAGGTGTAGAATGAACATTTTATTTGTTTGGAGTAATTTCAGTCTTGATGAAGTAAAAAAAAACATAGAAAGTAAATTTATTTCCGGGATTTTCTCATGACCTTGACCTTTGATCTTAACCTTTGACTTTGACCTTGAACTTTGATGACCTTGACCTTTGACCAAAAGGTCAGAATCAATAATTAATTTACTGCTCTTTCTCCCCTCCCCTTCCCCAAAAAAATCAAAAAAAAAAAAAAAAAAAAAAAAAAAATCAGATTAATATCAGCCTAGAATATTTCTCTAGAAATCATACAACACCTCGGATCGACATAAAATTTCGGGGTTTTGCAGAAGATACCTAAAAGAAAGTTTCCTGAAAATTTGACGGTGAATCTCTGAAGTATATAGAAATTATGAATGTTAACGGCAAACACTACATCTTTTTTCGTATCTGAAATTTAGGTGCCGATGAACATAAAAATTAATTAAAGCTTTTCTCGGTTATTTCTTCAACTGTTATGAATAGCACTCGATTCTTTTGATATGATATGATATTTTAACACCAAGTATTCTTGCTTTCTCTAGTATGTGGAATTTATTTCAATTTTATTTAGAATTAATATTAATCGAATGAATGTCGAAAACAGCGATTTTTTCCTAGCAAGTAAATTTTCACGCTCTCATTGACACATTTTTCTTTCTAAAATGCATATCTGAAATTTTGCTTCATGCTACTTACATTTAATTCAGTCCACACAGAGATGCTTATTTTAATCTATTATTTCAGGATATTCAGTCACATCCGAACCCGATCCGACATTTTCATATATTTGTAAACAAAGTCTCGACACTGCAGTTCTAATGCATCATAGGCTCTGAATGATTAATTCAATGCATTCCAAATATAGACAAACTCAAATAATTTTTTAAACCGACAATCTGCATTTGCATTATACACCAATCGTGTTTCTCAATCTATTCAAAACTGATTACTAGATTGTGCAACAAACAAAAGGACACGTGCTTTTATTCCTATTTATTCTTAAACAATTAATTTACTACCTCCATCTTCATCGGAATACGTGGTCTAGTGGTTAGCGCACAGGTCTTATAACCCGAAGGTTTTGAGTTCGATCCATGTTGGGAGAACTTTTTTTTTTTTTTTTTTTGCATTTTCTGCTTTTTTTTTCAGAATAGTTGACAAAAGAATCAAGAAAACGGAAGACCTGTTATTGCCTAGGCAATAAGTATCTAGTTATTTCATTATTATTGATATGAAAAGAATACATCCTTTGAACTTATTGAAATCCATTTACAATATACATTTTGTGATTTTATTTAAGTGTATTGATGTGTTCTATAGTACAAAATCATTCTTCGTTGATAATTTGAATTTGCTACTCAATTATTTTTAATCTGATTATTACATTCCCAAAGCAGAATGGTGCTAACAACTTTAGAATTCGTTAGAAGGAATTAAATCTGTTATAACAATTTTCTTGAATTCGTTATAACGAATTAAAAATATTTGTTATAATAACAGATTTAATTCCTTATAACAAATTAAAAAAAAAATGTTATAACGAATTAAATTCGTTACAACAAATTCGACAATTCGTTATATCAAATTCAAAAATATTTTTTATAGGTTGTAAATGGGCTACCATAGAACACAAACACAAAGAACAAAATTGAAATTTTTCCTCCGAAAACCATGAGCACGATTTTCATGTTTTCTACGAAATGGTTACATTATATTTATTTATCAGTTTATTTACTTATTTATTTATTAAATGACTTACTTTTGACTTAAGTAACATGTTTATACATTAAATACATCATAAGCAATTTATGAATAGTTAAATATGAATTTTCTTTGGTGGCGCGCTAGCAATTTTGTCTAGTTATATGGAAAAAAAATGTAAGGAAAGAAAAAGGTAATTAAATAGGATTATGCAAAATTTGTACACGTTAGGCTTTTTAAAACTTACATCATGAATATTTGTTAGATGCTGAGTAAAAAATGACTTGGTAAATCCTTAATGATTAAGAAATTGATTTATTTAAAATGTGTTACAAAGAACTTGAAAATAGATATATCTAAATAAATCGACATTTGCGACATTTCAGTGTTAAATTACAATTTAATTACAGCTGACTGTTATCCAATATTAATATTACCAGTTGCGCATTGTTCCTGCACAAGTATATACTTTTCTAGTTTTTATTTTCGGGAAACCATTATAGTAGAGGTAGGTGAACATACACAAGAGTTATAAAATATGTTTTAAAAAATCTTTATCCATTACAGAAATCCAAAATGATATTCTCAACTATTTCCATTCTTTTGTTGTTTAAAAGATCTACAATGAGAGACAACCTAAGATTGATCAAAGAATAAAATGGGTCGCAAAAAACTAAGCATTTTAGGTATATTTTCAAGATAGAGTGCAAAGAAAACACACTTGAAAAATTATTATTGAATATTTCCATTTTAAAATCGAAAAAATAGTTTAACAGTTGTTGTTTTATTTAAATGTCAAAAACCTATGTATTTAAATCAGCACAAAGAAATTGAAGATAAAAAGAAATGGCACCACTTTGATTTTCTTTGCATTTGTTAATGAAAATAAATGAATTCATCGATATGTAAATCAGATATAAAGGATTATCATTTAAAAGAAAAATGTAATATATTCCCCAAAAGTATAATTACGAATGTTTTGAACAATGATCTCCTGATGACAAAAGAGACGTAAACTTTTCACAGACTAATTAATACATGTACAGTACCTGGCCATAAGTGAGTCATAATTTTATTTTTGCACTATATATTTCATTGAAAAATGACTTTTTTTCCTAAAATATTATTGCAATGTTATTTGTTGATTTTTTTTTATGAGTAAAACACCTTAAAATGTAGAATTCTTTGCAGATTCTTGATATAATTTCAAAATAATTTTACCTGTAGGCACTGTGGTGATATCACACGTCAAATGCGAATTTAAAAATTTACGTCTCTTATTTTTAAAGAAATCATAGTAATTTGAGTTAGAAATTTTCGTCTTGACGATTTAATAAATTATTCTCAATGATTAGTGTATCGTTTTGTTAAGCATTATTATACAAGAAAATTTGAACAATTCTGCATGAATTAGTGAAAAAATCATGGGCTAAAATTGACCTCAAAATAAGTTTTCACAAAACTTGGTTTTTCAATGAAATACATAGTGAAAAAATGCAATTATGAATCACTTATGGCCATATACTGTACCTCAAATCTTTGTCACATACTGATGTCCATATGCTGCACGGCGCAATGATGGATATCACAATAAATGCAAAATGTAGAAATAATATCGTTGTTTCATTTGCAGCTGTAGCATAATAAAAACAAAATTGAACAGCCGTACAATTTTTATCAATTTTTATTTATCATTTTAGCACTGTTATTAATATCTGGAAACTCATAACGATTTCCATTCATATCATATGCAAACTCCTATGTTGGGGAGTCCTTTGTAATCACTTTTTATAAAATCGTGATTTATTGTGAAATATCTGAAAAAAAAGACAGAACAAAAACAATTAATACTTAGTATAAAGCATTTGCTAAAAAATATTTTATTCATTACGTTTTAAATATGCAATCTTAAAAATAACGATTCGTTTCCCAATGAGCACTTGTGCGTAACCACACATAGATCGATACTTCTGTGGCAGATAAAAAAAAATGAAAACAAAACCAATCGATAACTATCAGATTGATTTAAAAACATATTATGTACTCAATAAATGACCCTGACAAGTTAATCAGAAAACAGGAGTTTTGACTTTAAGTTTGTATGGATTTTCAGATGACGAAGAAAACATCTGTAATTTTCTTTGTGCCACTTCTTCATGTTCTTCACATTACTCTGGGAGAGGAGAACGGAAGCTGTAAGGATATGCTACAGGGATATTTGACAGGACAATTGTCGTCTGCATTAGGGGCATATCAGGTGGAGGCTTTAAAGCGGCAATTCAAAAGCTTTACCGAAACCATGGAACAATCTATGAAGGATTTCAAGAAAGAGGTTGAAGCTGGAGTTAACAATGGAGGTAGAAATCGAAAAATCTTACTGCTGGGCAATGTACATAAGAATTATAGACATAAACAAAAACAAGTTGATAACTTATTTTCGAAGGAAGATAGAATTGAAATGAATATTTTCCATCTTGTAGAAAGAGATAATAGGAGTACAGTTTACACAAGATGGGGGAAGAAAACGTGCCCTTCCAATGCAGAAATAGTTTATTCGGGTAAATCCTAAGAAGAATTATTATAATTATAAGTTTTAGTTTTCTGTAGAAAACGTAAGTTTACAGTGCAATTAAAAAAAAGTCAAGCAAATCGAAGTATTAAATTTTATAAAGCAATTCAATGTATGAATACTTATAAAGTACCGGTAAAAAAGCATTAAATTTACTGTCGTAATCAGTTTCATAGTGTGCACTGTGTTTAACGTATTTTTAGGTCACCTGAGTCACTCAGATGACATTGCTATCCGTTTTTGTCCGTCGTGCGTCGTCCGTCGTGCGTTAGCTTTTGAACATTTTCAGCTTCTTCTATAGAACCGCTAAACCAATTTCAACTAATTTTGGCATATAGCATCTTTGGGTGAAGGGGAACAAAATTGTGAATTTCATGGTCCCTGTCCCCCCAGGGGTGGGGCTAAAATCACCAAAATTGATGCAATCTTTAAAAATCAGGGCCGGGGTGGGGGTGGTTTGTATATTGATAATAAAGTGAACATGTGTTAATTGTTTGAAAATCTTCAACTATGTGCATAGTAATGATGATGAGGGTACCTCTACCAAATTTGTAAATTCTATGACCCTGGGACATGGGTTTTAGTGTTAGGGTAGGGCTGTGTTGAATCTGTAGTGAAAATGCATAATTTCTTTGAAAATCTTCTCCGCTCCTTGGCATATCGAAGGCAAACAGAATAAAAGTTTTAATAAGCAAGGATATTTTTATCAGATTTTTTAACATCAGGACCATTTGGTCAAGTGTTTTAATCCTGATCAGGGCTCTATTAATTTGTATTCAACTGAGAGAAGTTATTCCCCTTTGCCTATCACTTTTGATAATTAATCACTGTGAATAATGTATTTGAAAGTTAAGAGAATTATGCAAAAAATTTATTGTATAATACAAAATGTACTTTCATAGTTTTAATGATCAGGTAGACTTTTAAATAATAAATAAATAAAAAATGAGACAAAAATAAGTTATAAATAAGTCTTCAAAGACCAAGAGAGGCCAATATGAGAGGTCACAATATAGGGTTAAAAGTAGAACAGATGAACTAAAAGTTTGTTAATAGTATGTATGGTAATAGTGCTAAATGGGAGATCGATTAGAATTTAATGTATGAGTTGTTATTGAATGTTAGACTAATTATTTCATTGATCCTGATCGTCCTATTTCTCTTGCTTTTGGGTAACAAAGCTTCATCTATTAGTTTATTTCATACTCTATGGATCCTCTAAATTATTGTTGTATTATACTCAGGTGACCGTAAAGGCCCTTGGATATATATAATATAATAGCAATAGTGAAACAAAGTATCAAATTACCTAAATTAAATTTTGGTTTACAATTGTAAACAATACTTCCCAATAGTAAACAAAACTTGACTGTCGTATATCTAGTTAGAGGTATACCTGGTATATGTTTTTACTTTTTGAAACATTTTTCATGGGAATTCTTAATATTTTGTATTAAAAACATTAAAGATAACCTACAATGAATGTACATTGATTGCATGTTAATATTCTTTGTAAGCTGATGAGTTATCACTGATTTTTTTTTAAAATTACTATGGAAATTAATAAACTAAATAAATTGATATTTTTAGGATTAACAGGGGGATCACATCAAGATCACAGAGGAGCAGCTGTAGATCCATTGTGTTTACCGAGGGATCCAGAGTGGGGGATCTACAGGGATGGAACTGATGGATATAAGGCTTATGTGTTTGGAGCAGAATACCAAACAGAGTCATTTAGCCAAACGTCTTCACTTCATGACCATGATATCCCTTGTGCTGTTTGCCTGGTACGGAATAGATCTGTATCGAGAGTATTTCCAGGTAATAATTCAACTACTGATCAATCGAGGATAAAATTTCTTGTGTTTGCAGTCATAAAGCAAGTAATGAAAGTTGAATCACAGGTGCTTGAGGTCAGCCCCCCCCCCCCCCCCCCCCCCGTTATAGACCTTCGGGCATATTCGACTTTTTTCTCATAAATTATATATGGTTGACACATTTGTGATATAATCTATATCATCAATTCGGCAAATTGGCTTAAACAAATTTTATAAAAATTAATACCCCACTCTATATATAGAGAGAGTGGGGTAGGTTTTATAAAATGTTTGTTTTAGGCAATTTTTCGAATTGTAGATATAGATTATATCACAAATATATCATTGAAAGATAATTTATGAGAAAAAAATCGAAAAAGCCCAGGGTCTATATCGGGGGGGGGGGGGGGGGGGTCCTGTCCTCTAGCACCTGTGGGTTGAATAACAGAGAGCTGCAATTTGAATTTGAATTATCAAACAAAGGTCATTGCTTTTATGCTAAATTTGACTACGGAGTATACCGTATACCTACATGATCAATGCATAGGGCTCACTGCGGGTGTGACGGGTCATCTGGGGATGGTTAATGGGAACCTGAACCCGCTTCTGGTTTTTCCACGTGTCCTTGGTTTGTCTTGTTTGTGATTTGCTTTTTTTACTGGATTTATGAGATTGATCATTGTTTGGTGTCTTCATCTTTTACATTATCAAAGATAACAAAGTTCCCTCGTCGAATTTTATCTGTTAAGGCAAGTCTCTTAGCAAAAAAAAAAAAAAAATATATATATATATATATATATATATATATATATATATATATATATATATATATATATATATATATATATTCTTGTAGTGTGCAACTCTTGATGTGTGAATTCAAAAATAATGACCACCAGATTGACATTTTTTTGAAATAAATCAACTACCCATAATTTTTTTTATTTTTACGTATATTATCATATTATACATGCATTCTAGTTAAAATTCCTGAAGTTGTAATAGACATTTGGATAAAAAAGTTTTAGAATTTTTTATCAGTAAAACTTTATTTGAAAAAACAAAATATCACTACATCCTAAAAGACTTTCTAAAATACATTATGAAAAGAAATTATAGTTTTTTATGCTTCAAAATGGTATCAGGGATAAAAATGATTAGTTCTAAACCTTGATTGAGTTTCTTCTCTTGTTGCACTCCTGACATTATTGCAATTGGGTATGCACAGATACTTGACTCTCATTAATGCTGCATGTGATTTATATAACATTTTTAATTTTGAAATTGTATATCAGTTATTGCTTTACACTTTGAAAGTTCTTTTTTGTCTTACAGATTTTTAAAATTTTGGCAACACTACATTTTTTTTTTCTGTTGCACTCTCGACAGTTTTTTTTTCAACATCAGCCATGACCACAACTTGGTCAAACAAAAGTTGCTACAGTCTACATTTCAAGCTCAATACTTTGAATATTATCAGGAAAGTCTTTATTTCCAACATAAACCATTATTATTTATTTTACAGATCTTCAAAAAATATTGAATTTTCAATATTGTCTCGCTTATATCTCGCGAAAATAAGGTGTCGCGAAAAGTTCTTTATTCGGTAATGCGGTCATTCTACAAAAACATGACCAATTAAGATTTTTTTATGTCGCTTACAAATTTACCGTTGTAATATCTTAGCTATAAATTTTAAGGTCGATTTCAACTCTTAGACTTAACATACACACATGGTTTTGTAAATATTCACCGATATATATGCAGTTAAAGTTTTGTTATGAACATAATGTAATGTTGAAAAACGTATTCCACTGCAAATCTTAATGTCGCTTCATTTATATACAAATTTCAAGATGAAATTTTCAGTAGTAAAATCGTTCCAAATAGATTGCAATGAATGTTAAAAAATATCTTTTATCCTATATAAAAAGAAAACAAACCACTTCTCGCAAAGAAATGCAGAGATCTCCTTTCATGCAAATTAATATGCATGTCGCTTAAAATCGATTAACTTCCGTATAATGATTTTGTTTTAGATTTCACGCATAGAATACAGATTTCAAAAAGAACTGAAACTTATCTGAAAGTGACCACGGAACCTTATATCATCGATTCTAGTTACGAGTTACGAGACGATTACATTTTCGACATAACAAAATGAATTTGACAGAAACAGTTGTCTCTCTTAAAAATTTAACTTCCGTAACGGTAATACAGGAAATTTTTTGTATGTAGGTATGAAAAATTTTATTATTTTGGGAGCGAAATGCTTCATACTCTTACTTAATATCCTAAAACCAAACTTTGATTTTAACTATTGAAGAGAAATTTCACTTTTATTGCTGGGAATTAACTTCCGTAACGATATTTTTCCCGAAAAATTAATTTAAATTCGGATTTTGGCAAGACTTCATGAATCATACTTTAGCGTTCTTTACTGAACATCAGAAACGAAAAATTGGGAAAAATTCAGCTTTATTTAAAAAAATAATAAGACTTGATCAAGCATTAACTTCCGTAACATTACCTTAAAATCAATGGTATCTTGAAATTGTTGTAAAAAGTTAATGATACCAGATTTGTGGACAATTCTTTGTTTTCAAGTTCACTGATATGTCCTTTAGAGAATTATGAGGTTCATTTTGCTATTTGAAACAATTATTTTTTTCATGTTTTTTACTCTGAATTGGTCCATTTAACGTAGAATGATTGAATGACCAATATCCCCCCCCCCCCATTATAATTTGACGGAGTAATCTATAATTAAGTTCTAAACAGGGAGACATCTAAAGACTTCAAAGCATTAAATATTTTCATCAGCCATGGAGCCATATTTAGATATGACGCCAGAAAAGTGACGTAAATTCACAATATCCATGATTTATAGAGAAAATATGTATATTTCGTCGATATTTTGAGTAAAAGTCATCGAGCGCAGGTCTGCTCCAACTCAATGTGTTGATATAATGTGTAGAATGAAAATATCAATGAAATATGTGAATATTGTTATGGGACAGGTTTACGCTCTATATATATTACATATAATTGAATAATTTTTGTCAATTTTGTCCTCTTCCTTATACGAGTAAATAACGTAAAATCCAAATAGTTTGTGACCTCAACGAAACAAAAAAATTGCCAATAACCTACTTCGAAACTAAAATATTTGTTGTAGATTTAGATTTTTCACACAATATAAACAATTCAGTGCATTTCAAAAAATTTCAAAATTTGACTTTTATGGCGTAAAAATAAGCTTAAACGGCGTATAGCTTTTTTGTGATCAACAGTATAGGGTTTAAAGTTTTTTATGAAAGGGATCAGCTCAAAAATCTTAAAACTTTTCCTTACATAGTAAAATGTAGGTCTGATCCAACATCCGAAGCAAGTCTTATTGTGCATCCCTAGATGCATGTCTGATGCAGGTTTGATCACCATATGACTTAAAGTTATTTAAGAATAAACCTCCTCCAAAACCTTTATCCTGTTTATTCATCCTGTAAATGTAAGCCAGATTCAGATGTCGAAGCCAGTCTGGTAGTGTGCATCCCTAGGTGCGTCAACGATACAACTTCAGTCCATCACAGGTATTATGATCAACTGGAGATGGACTTGTTTTACAAACTTTAACCTGTTACGTAATCCGAAGCATCCCTAGATGCATCATCCCTGCAGTTTCGGTCATCATATGATTTACAATTACTCAAGAATAAGCCTGCTTAAATAAATGTAAGTCAGATTTAGCATCGGAAGCAATTTTGGTAGTGTGTATCTTTAGATGCATCGTGCAGGCAAGTGTAGCCCAAGTATTGCTTAGAGTTACATAGAAAAGAACCTGCTCTAAAACTTTAATAAACCTGTTGATTCATCTGAATAATTTAAATCAGATCAAGTATCCGAAACAATTTTTGTAGTTTGCATATCCCTAAAAGCATCATCAAGGTAAGTTTTGTCACCATAATTAAGGGTTAAAGTTACTTGAACAAACGCTTCAAAAACCTAAACCTGATCACTCATCTAGAAAATTTAGGCTAGATCCAGCATCAAAGGACAGTCTGGAAGTGTGCATCTCTAGAAGCTTCATCCTTGAAAGTTTGATCCAGGTAGAGCTTATAGTTACTTGGGAATAAACCTGCTCCTTTAACCTGTTTACTCATTTAAAAAATCAATGACAGATCCAGAATCTGAAACAAGTAGTTTGCATCCCTAGGTGCATCATACATGCAAGTTTGGTCACCATAAGGGTTATAGTGTCTTAGAAATGAGACCACCTCCTAAAACTTTAACTTGTTTCAAAAACTCTAATCTGCTCAAAAAACTTTAACCTGGTTTCTCATCCGAAAGAATATGTCAGATTCTGAAGCAAGTCAGGTAGTGTACATCACATGATGCATCATCCATGCAAGTTTGGTCCAGGTAAGTCTTATAGTTACTTGGTAATCAGACCTGCTCCAAAAACTTCAACCGAGACGCCGACGCCAAAGGCATAGCGTTAGCTAATCTTAATTTGAAGTGAGCTAAAGAGTTCCATGACGTTGCAAAGGAGAAGAAATTCATCTTCTAGATCAGTTTTCAGTACGCTTGAGATACGTTTGAATACCAATTTATGCCAGAGTTTGAGTAAAAACCCAATACCAGATGAAAGATATAATGTTAACAACAGACTGATCAAAGCTATTTACCTTGTTTTCTGTACTTATACAAAAAGTCTCAATAAGGTTAGGATCGTTTGTGGTTCCGGTTACTCGTCAAATTCTGAGCCTTTATTAAAAGCCTAAAGAATTAAATAATATTAATAGCTGGTGTCTTAAATATTTGAATCAACACCTGAAAATGTCAAACAATAGATACAAACAACATACAAAACTGCGTTTTGAATGTGGGGACCCTTTATTTTCATGAATATCAAAAGACATCAGTGACATGCACCCACAGATTTGTTCAGAGTCGAGTTCGAAGTATCATGTATATATTAGATGTACAAAGGTTGGGCGAAAATATCTTTGTTGAACAACCTTGTGCTCTATGTTTTCTAATTTATAGTATTGATTTTGAATCTTTTCGTTGACTTTATTTACATGCAATGAATCTCGTTATGACCTGTTTAGAATCATAAAAAACGTAATTAGATATGTGACATTTATTAGTGAAATTTTCATATAAAAAAGTTTTGGCATTGTCATTCAATACATACCGGTATTCATTGATTGTGTAGGTATATGAATACTACGTTGAAGTACAATTTATTGAGAGCGCTTAAAGAAAGGCTCTGGACTTTTTACTGGAAATGTAGTGTTACTGGAAGTCCATCAATATTATCTTAAGAAATCAATCAGTGCATAACATTTTTATAGCAAGAAGAACATGCTACAAAGGTTGGAGTTTAGAGTACGAGGGTTATCTTATGGCCGGATGGTTTAATCATGCAGCTGCAACAACATATAAATGTGTAGACAAAAATCCAGACACCTTACACGGTGGCCAATCTAACAAAGATGGCTACCTTTTTTATCATGTCGAGGCTCGATGTGGCTCCTTGAAATGTCCTCCGTACGTAGAAGGAAGAGAATTGATGTGTGCCGTCTGTTCTAAAGAATGACAATAATTTTTTTTTTTTTAATCAAGGTGTTTTAAATTGTTATTTGTATGAAAAGATCGATCTTTTAACAAATATTACAATCCATTCATATATTGTTAGATATATTGCAAATAAATCAATCGTTAATAGTTTTTGGAATTTGCTTATCAATGTTTTCATCTTAAAGTTCAAAGGGAGGTAAGGCGTGCAAGGCAAAGATGCAAAAAGCATGAACAAGAGGTAAGTAAAAGCGATATCTCTTTGAAACATCTTCTTTTGTCAGTGTGAATTTACACGAATAATACTAGTTTAGTTAGTGACCTTATCGAGAAAATACTGGATTAATCACACATACACACAAAGCAAGGTTAATTGACATTCTTAAGATACAATTTTTGCTTTTCATCACCCGTAACCATTAATCAACATGTATACATAATTACTCAAAATTGAGCATATACACACTGCAACATATAGATGTGATATGTGAAATGAATTAACGGTGTACGCTTACAAAATGATTATAAGCCCCATCCACTATCAGACTCCTGTCCGTACAAGACAAATTCGTTCTTCTTTTGAAAACATTTACGAAAAATGATGCAATTGCTTTTAGCAAATGAAAAGACTGTTCAAAATTCTCTCACTGAAGCCTTGTAACATCCGTACTATTGCGACAAATTTTCAGCCTTGGAGCATCAATATTAATGGGTTATATTCTCTTTAAAGAAGCCCACAGACATAGACTACATCCGCTTCTCTTCGCAAACCTCCATATTTTTTTTTATTCTGAAAACAGTGTACATGTAATTTTAGTTTTTGGCGACGATCTTCACTTCGACTGACTTTTCGACTCAAGTAACTGTCACGGTAGCTCAGTCGGTAGAGCGCTCGCTCCGTGATCGGAAGGTCGTTTTTTCGAATCACGTCCGCGACTGACCTAGGTCGATTAAAACAGGTAGCAACTGTTCTTTCGCTAAGCGCTCGACACTTTGAAGTGAAAGTTGCGGGTCTTTCGGATGAGACCTTAAAAATCGAGGCCCCGTGTCATAGTAGGCATTGGCACGATAAAGAACTGTCACTGCTCAATGGCCCTAAGTGACGAGTAAAATTCTAAATTCGAAGCCCTTCACCGGTATATGGTGATGTCTCTATTTGAGTAAAAATTCTCGAACTGGACGTAAAACAACACACAATCAATGAATCAATCGACTCAAGTATGCCTGAATTTCCGTACCAAACTTATTATTTCAACAACTGTAACATAAATGAATGCATCTGTCACAACAAAACAACCACATTAATTCAATTTCACAAGTTCTCAATCGTGGATTTAAACCATGTTTCTCAGACAAAGCTTATCGAAACTCGAAGTCAAAAAATTTGGAAAGGTTAATAAAATAATGCATTTTGTTTTTCAAAAAAAAAAAAGGTTTTCGAATTTTTATTAGACTTAAGTGACCTTTTGCTATCTGTTTTCGTCCGTAGTCGTTCGTCGTGCGTCGGTCTTAAACTTTTCAACATTTTCAGCTTCTTCTCTAGAACCACTGAACCAGTTTCAACCAATTTGTCAGACAAAGCTTATCGAAACTCGAAGTCGAAAAATTTGGAAAGGTTAATAAAATAATGCATTTTGTTTGTTTTTTGTTTTTTTTTTTTTTTAAAAAAGTTTTCAAATTTTTATTAGTTCACTTGAGTCACTTAAGTGACCTTTTGCTATCTGTTTTCGTCCGTAGTCGTTCGTCGTGCGTCGGTCTTAAACTTTTCAACATTTTCAGCTTCTTCTCTGGAACCACTGAACCAGTTTCAACCGATTTGGCATATAGCATCTATGGGTAAAGGGGAACAAAAAATGTGAAATTCATGGCCTCTTCCCCTCTAGGGCTGAGGAGTGGGGCTAAAACCATCAAAATTAATGCAATCTTTAAAAATCTTCTTCTTTACTTCTGAACACCAAGATGTCAAACTATTAGCATGATTGCAATAAGCATTAAGCCCTCTACCAAAGTGTTAAGCAAACAAACTAAATGCATAATTATGAGGAGCAAGGATGCCTTTTTCAAAATTATGAATTTCATGGCCCCTGTGTCAGGTGTTCTGGTGTAAGGGCGGGGCTCTGTTTATTATATATTTAAAATGTCTTAATTCTTTAAAAATGTCCCCCTCTGCTCCTGGGTATTAAGCAAACAAACGAAACGCAAAGTTATGATGAGCAAGGGTGCCTCTTCCAAAATTGTGAATTTTATGGCCACTGGATCAGGGGTTCTGGTGTTAGGGCGGGCTCAAGTGATTATTTTGTGAAAATGCATTAATTCTTTGAAAATCTTCTCTTCTGCTCCTGTGTCTTAAGCCGATGCAATGAGTATATAGTTATGATGAGCAAGGGTGCCTCTTCAAGAACTTTGAAAGACGTGGCCCCAGGGTCAGGGGTTCCATGGGGGCTTATTTATTTTATACTGTAAATGAATTGTAAATGCTTTGCAATTTTTCCCCTCTGCTCCTTGGTATTCAGTAAACAAACTAAATGCATAGTTATGTTGAGCAAGGAAGACTCTTCAAAAATTTTGAATTTCATTGTCCCGGGGTCAGGGGCTCTGGTTTTGGGGCAAGACTCTAATGATTATATAGCGAAAATGCATTAATGCTTTGAAAATCTTCTCTGTCCCTGAGTATAAAGCAAACAAGCTAAATGCAATTATATAATTTAGATCTAATTGTATAAATATAAATAAACGTGTCTCTTCTCTGCTCATGGGTACATGTATCTACAAGGCAAACGGAGTTCAAAATTGTAATAAATGAAGCAAATGAAAATTAATCCTCTTTGCTAAATTGTATCAATCAAGAAATACTTGTATATAATTTAATGAACAAGTTATTTGATTGAGTGAGAATACAAGAAAGAATGTTATATAGAAACGAAATAAAAATGAATGTTTGGTTTAAATGAGCAAAGCATTCTCAAAGTCGGATTCAAGAAAAACGTCGTATTACAAGACTATTTGCGAAACAAAGTTTAACCACAGAATCTCTAATTTTGAATCAAAATTGTACTTTTTTCTATGAAACTTTATTTCACGACTCTAAGTTATTTGTTTACGTTCAAACTATATTAACAATCATTATGGTTTGGTTCGTAAATCATCGACTGGTTCCTTAAGATTTTAATTGAAAATTTAACCGTTCACCAATATTTAGATTCATAAACTATATTTAATATTTGACAAGTGTGTATTATAGTTTATGACAATAAACTATGATTGGCATGTAATAAAATAGCCTATCGCTCTGATTAACAACATTTAATTTTGGTTAACAAATGCTAATTATAATTTCAAATTAAGATATACAGGCAGATAAACGTAAATTAGCATTCGCAAACTATAATTTACAACCGTTAAATATAGTTTTACAGATGAAAACTATGGTAAACAAATCCTTAACTACTGTTAACGCTTCGTAACTATAGTTAACGCTACATAAACTATAAGTTACAATTGACAAAACCTTGTTTATTAAATGTAAAAGTGTGTTTAGCTCATTTTTGTAAATATGGCGTGCCATACACATGCATCTGATTCGACGCTATTTGTGTCCCCATGTTTCGAAGATTTTTCTTACTTACAAAGAATCAATATTATGAAAGAGATAAATCTGACCGTTTTCTTCTGCATTCAATTGAAAATCGTTCACTAATGATTTCTTTTAGCTAACTGTATAATAAAATTATAAAGAAAAATAAGATTGTTTTTAACAGTGAATTAAAATACAAACCTCGATATTTCGAATTTGAAACGGAGACCGAGAAAAAAAATTCAAGATACCCGGTATTCAACATGTAGAAGTTAAAGCTATATATGGCGTATCTGAACTAAAAAATAAATATAAGAGATTGAGTGTAGTTGAACATGATATTTGTTGTTTACGTTCAAATTAAAATTTTCACCGATTTTGAACTTGAATAACCCCACGTTTCTATAGTTTTCTATAGCAACTGGTTAAATTGACTTTAAACTGTGTCTGATATTTAAATACGGAATCGGTAAATAAATCGGTTATTGTTTTGAATTTCTAAATCTATGAAACGCGATTGATTTAAATTGTGTAATTTACAGGAAAGTCATATCTTTATAAAAAGTAATAAAGCAAATAGAAAGATCTTTTTAATTTTAGTTAGTCTGAACTTAAAAAAAAAGCCATATATGACTTTAAGGTACATGGAGAAAGAGTATAGTTAGCAGTTCCAACTTACGACATATCCATGGTATTGGAGATATCGATGTTCTAAACTTCGAAGTTCAACTATATTCGTAGAGAGAAAACTATTTCTTTCACCAAAATATTTCAAACATTCCCATAAAAAAAAAGATTTCTCTAATATTCCAGCTGCTTCATTATGAGTGTTCATCCAGTATTTGCAAAAGTTTGTTTGTTTTTTTTTTCACAATGAAAATATTCTGCATATAGAAACGTGTTCGTAATCTATACTAAAGCAAACAGCATTAATTCGTCAGAAAATGCCGCATCGTTAATTGTTGGTCATGCTGATACTCGACAAAAATGATTTGACTGCAGTAAAAATAAACAGTGGTCATTACAATCCACAATTAAATACATGTCTAAATACTCCAGTAAAATAATTTTTACTCGATAAAAATCATCAACTTCTTTACTAAGGTAAATTTACTTTGCGGTCATCTAACTTCACAATGAAATATGAAGATAACGAACAGCTCAAAAGTACGGAAGCCCGTTAAGGACTAATCAAAAATATTTTTGAATTCGATATAACGAATTGTCGAAATTGTTATGACGAATTTAATTCGTTATAACAATTTCTTTGAATTCGTTATAACGAATTCAATCTGTTAAAACAAATTTGTTGAATTCGTAATAACGAATTCAAAAAATTGTTATAACGAATTATATTTGTTATAACGAATTCGACAAATCTTTATAACGAATTCATATATTTTTCTATAGGCCTTGATTGTTGAATTTATCATAACAAATTGAATTCGTTAAAACAAATTTTAGAATTTGTTTAAAGAAATTTAATTTGTCATAACAAATTTTATAATTCGTTTAAACGAATTTCATTCGTTATAACAAATTTTTGAATTCATAACTACGAATCCAATAAATTAGTTGTAACATATTAAATTAGTTATAACGAATTCAAAGAAATTGTTATAACGAATTAAACATCAAATTCGACAATTCATTATATCGAATTCAAAAATATTTTTTGATAGGTCCTAAATGGGATTCCGTACAAAAGTCTATTGGAACAATATAGATTGGGAACAGAGCAAACAAGGACCTCTAAAAACATCAGATGTGGGATCAGGTGCCATGGAGGAGTGAGCATCCCCTGTCGACCGTTCATACCTGCCGTGTGCTCCTTGTCACGTGATTGGAAACGGGAAAAATCTGTAAATTCAGTGTGAAAATAACGACATTTTGAATGAAAAAGTCAGTCAACATTCGACTAAACGATTAATTGTATTGCTGACAAGGTCACTGTATCAACCATAGAATTTGCTAAATTGACTTTAAACGAGACTGTTGATATCCTTGTATCCTCTTATTTGTCAATAAATCATCATCTTATTTGTCAAGAAATTGTTCTTGCGTATCGAATCAACTGGGAGACACAAACTCCATATGTAGGTGGTAATGGTACATGTATATTGTTACATAAATAATGGTAAGTGACGATAGAAAAGTTGAAATCACCTTTATCATTAAGTTTAGTTGTCTTGTTGTTAGGTTGCCATTAATGTCTTTCTCTAAATGTAAATCTTATACCGTACCAATTTTGATGCACCAGATATGCATTTCAAAAAATTATGTCTTTTCAGTCATGCTCATGCTGAAACTTTGGAAATCCGAAGTATTTAAATAAAAAGACTTTGAAGAGCTGAAAAAGGGGGTGCCAAAGACTGGAGCCAAAGATGTCGAAGGATCAGAGCTATGCATGAGGAAGATAATCCTTAATATTGAAATAAATTTCTAAATTTTACCACAGCCATTAAATACATATCCGTATTTTCAAGCTAGCACAAAAGTACTTACCTACTGGGTGTAGAGACCCTCGGGGACTAACAGTCGACCAGCAGAGGCCTAAACCCATACAGGGGTCATAATGTAAATCTTAAACGGTACCAATTTTGATGCAACAGATGCGCATTTCGACAAATTACCGGTACTGTATGTCTCTTCCATGATGTTCATGCCGAAACGTTGGAAATCCGAAATCTTTAAATAAACAAGAATAGATATGGGTTACCCCATATCCAAGATATTCGGCTTTTAATTTATTCGAATTTTCATTGTGCTCAGATGATTTCTAATTAAAAAAAACTATTTACTGATAAAACGTCAGAGATACTCAAGCTGTAGAAAGTCAACTATACAATGGCCATAAATATCCTAAAATGACATAATATTTAGGCTACTGAGTTTCAACATCTTTTGTTGAATAAAATATGCATGTACTAAGGAAACTGCATGTACATATATAACGTTACATGCGTGTAGTGACTTTTATTATCACAATGTTGCAGATGCCTAAAAAATAGTTTTAATTTCACATAGAACATAGACTAAATATAATTAACTGTATAATTTTAAAGATGTATTTAACAGTTTAAGAGCAATTCTCTGTAATGACTTTAACTTTTATATAGGAGCTGTGGCACGCATAGTCTCAGAATTTCTCCAAACTCTCTATGATAAAAGTCTTTGATACCATAAACTCAAATCAAGCAAAAAATTGGTTGCTACGTGTCATGGTTACCATAGCAACATTTCCTAAAGTTTGAAAAATGGCATTTTTCAACATCTTCAGAGTCCCACAGTTCATGTTTGCAGCAAAGCAAACAAGTGGCAATGACTGTTTCTGAAAGTTGAAGGCCTGGTGTCTTAAATGCATGATTAACATGTTTGGTAAATCATCTATAACATACGTTACTATGGAAACAAAGTATTCAAAAGTAATAATTTTGTTCTTTTAATTTTATAAAGTCATAAACTTAAGAATAAAAACAATTATAGGTTGAAATGCAAGCAAATAATAGAGAAGAGATCCTTGTAACATATACCAAGGACAAAATATGATATTTCTTATAGGTTGGCAATGGTTGCCATGGTTTTAATACCACGAAGGGATTTTAAATTTACTCTCTTAGTGTTTTAATCTTATTCTATCTTTTTAAAAAGCATATTTCTATATAACTGATGATCAATTTTTAAAGGCCTTGGTGTGACCCTAATTTTCACATTTCAAAAAATTCAATTTCAATTCTTTATATAGTGCGTTGCTATGGAAATCAGGCGAAAAAACATGCATAAAAATCTGAAAAATACTCTGTTTCCTTGGATACGTACCGTTGTATGTAGATTCCCAAAACTTTAATGATTGATATATGTGAACAACTAACCTGACTTTCAATTTTGACTATCAACCAGTCTCTAACTGGATGTAAAAAGCTGGCACATAGGGTCTAATATTGACAAAAAATTAACAAAATCGAACATTTTCTCTTCTTGGTAACCATAGCAAAAGTGTTGTATTTTTCAACAACCTTTATCAATATATGATATTCAACTTTAGTTCTACGAGATAAGTACTATTCAAGGTGATTCAAATAATATTTTTCTTGATTAAAAGGTTAGTAAATTCCTAAAGCAGCAAAAAAATATCACTTTAAACAACTAGTACGTTGTTTCCATGGTTACACTGCAAAGTAACAATTAATCTCAATGTTTCTTATGTTGTCGGTGTTGCAAGGTCCTAAGGATGCATATTTGCCAGACATAAATTTTATTGTTTTTTCTCAAGATAGTAGCATTAACCCAATCATAGCAACAGATTTTGCATGGTGACACTGTGTTACCATGGCAACCATGAAAGTTATTTTTAGAATAATATTGCCAATACCTAATTACATGAGGTCAAATATTTTTCATTGTTTTTCTTACATTGTTGATTGAGTTTGATCATGTAACATCTATCATTTGTGACTATAGAGCGTTTTTCAGCTTTTTTCAGCATCTAAAATGTATTTCAAATGTACCCATGGCTACCACTTACTTAGAGATAAATTCTAAATAGTTTCTTTATAGCATAAGTGGCAACAAGGTGTCAAGTTTTTGGAAGAATGGTTTGTTTATTTTTCTTAGTCTTTATTAAGGCTTAATAAAGATTTAAAGTAGCTGAAAATCTCAATTTTTTCAACTTTTCTGGCTGTTACCATGGCAACCAAGACACATAGCAACGAAATTTTATTTGATATATGTTTCTGGTGTCAAGTTGTAATAATAGGTAAAGTTTCATCAAAATCGGTGACCATGCGTGGCAAAGAAGTTTAAGTGGTTACGGAGAATCGCTATTAACAGCTCACTCATTTTCAGGAATATTTAATCCAAATAGCATGATACAGGCCTGTAGCAACGTTTTCAAAGTGAAGGGGTGGGGGGGAGGGGCTCCAAAAAAATCCCGCGTACTATGGGCCTGTGCTACATGTGTACCATCTAACTTTCCAATGATAGAATCTTCTGTAAAAATTCGAAACAAGTCCAAGCAAAGATCAAAGATAGCCCAATTTTTTTAAATAGCAAAACTATAGATCTATCAAGGATAGATTTTAATTTATTTTTTTAATTTTGTGCTATTAAAGTACTATAACTCAAAGTATAGGCATATGATAAAGATGGGTCAACAAGAGTAATCAATGAACTCGTCTAGAGATGCATTGACGGCCGTTGTTAAACGCAAGATCGGTTGGGGGCTGTGAACATTCCTTCGTCATGGAATAAAATCCGACATTTAACACTTAATATAGATTTTGAATATAGAGACGTTTTGAAGATAAACTTCATTTTTGTTTCTAGAAATGTTTTTAATAACAAAAATAGTATATTTTCGTGTTTTTAAACTGAGTAGATCAATGACCTAGCATCGTTTTAGATAACTCAGTCCCTCTAACCCAGTCTAGGGCTTGAGTAAAAAAACCTGCACTTGTTATGAAACTGGTGTTTAGTTCTTCTTCATGTCCGTAGCAAATACTGATACCCAGTCTACATGATCTAAGCGTCACTAGCGAACGGTGCACATACCTGTGCTTGCAAGACCAAATAGACTAGGTTTACACATGTGCGAAGATCCTTTCCGACGAGCTCGGCAAATCACGTTGCTTTGCCGAGAAGTTACGATTGCAGGTGTTTAACCATAATAACCATTCATTTAAACAAGAGGCCCAAGGGCCTTAACGGTCACCTGAGTACAATACAACAATTTAGAGGATCCATAAACTGAAAAATGAAGCTTTGTTGCCCAAAAGCAAGAAAAATAGTATGATTAGCATCAACAAAATAATTGGTCTAGTATCTATCTGCCTATCTGACTTTCCAAGTCATTAAATCTATGAAAGTACTTTTTCATTATACAATAAATTATCTTGCATAATTCTCTTATTCTATTAAGCTTTCAAATACATTATTTACATTGATTAATTATCAAAGATGAATGGCAAAGGGGAATAACTTTGCTCAGCAGAATACAAGTTAATAGAGCCCTGGCCAGGACTAGAACACTTGACTAAATGGTCCAGGTGTTCAAAATTCTGGTAAAAATACCCTTGCATATTAAAACTTTTACTCTGTTTGCCTTGAACATCCCCAGAAGCATAGAAGATTTTCAAAGAAATGCATTTCCCCCATATTATTAAATAAATAAAGCCCCATCCTTGCCCAGAACATCTGACCCATTGGCCACGAACTCACAATTCTGGAAGAAGCACCCTTTCTCATTATAACTATACACTTGTTTCTTTACTTTATAACCAGTAGTAGAAAAAATATTTTGAAAGAAATTATGCATTTTCACTATATATAATCAATAGAGCTCTTTTCCCCTCACCAGAACCCCTGACCCAAGGGCCATGAGGCATTCTTCCTTATCATAACCATGCACTTCCTTTGTTTGAAAAATACCCACGCGCACAGAAGATTTTGAAAGAATTCATGCCTATTCCCTATATAATCAATAGAGCCCCGCCCTAACACCAGAACCCCTGACCCAGAGGCCATTAAATTCATAATTTCTGAGGCAGTCATGCTCATCATAACTATGTACTTAGTTTATTTAATATCCAGGAGCAGAGAAGATTTTCAAAGAATTAATGCAATTTTACTATATAATCAATAGAGCCCATCCCTAACACCAGAACCCCTGACCCAAGGGCCATGAAACAATTTCTGAAAAGGCAGTCATGCTCACCATAACTATGTTCTTAGTTAGTTTATTTAATACCCAGGAGCAGAGAAAAAGATTTTCAAAGAATTAATGCAATTCTACTATATAATCAATAGAGTCCTGCCCTAACACCAGAACCCCTGACCCAAGGGCCATGAAATTCACAATTCTGGAAGAGGCATTCTTGCTCATCATAACTATGTACTAAGTTATTTTATTTAATGCCCAGGAGCAGAGAAGATTTTCAAAGAATTAATGCATTTTAACTATATAATCAATAGAGCCCCGCCCTAACACCAGAACCCCTGACCCTGGGGCCATGAAATTCACAATTTTGAAAGAGGCACTCTTGTTCTTCATAACTATGTACTTAATACCCAGGAGCAGAGAAAATAATTGCAATTCTAATATATAATCAATAGAGCCCTGCCCTAACACCAGAACCCCTGACCCTGGGGCCATGAAATTCAAAATTTTGAAAGAGGTACTCTTGCTCATCATAACTATATACTAAGTTAGTTTATCTAATACCCAGGAGCAGAGAAGATTTTCAAAGAATTAATGCATTTTAACTATATAATCAATAGAGCCCCGCCCTAACACCAGAACCCCTGACCCAGGGGCCATGAAATTCACAATTTTGGAAGAGGCACTCTTGCTCATCATAACTATGTACTAAGTTACTTTATTTAATGCCCAGGAGCAGAGAAGAAGATTTTCAAAGAATTAATACATTTTCACCATATACTCAATAGAGCCCTGCCCTAACACCAGAACCCCTGACCCAGGGGCCATGAAATTCACAATTTTGAAAGAGGCACTCTTGTTCTTCATAACTATGTACTTAGTTACTTTATTTAATACCCAGGAGCAGAGAAAAAGATTTTCAAAGAAATAATGCACTTTCACTATATGATCTATATAGCCCCACCCTAGCACCAGAACTCCTGACCCTGGGGCCATGAATTTCACAATTTTGGTAGAGGACTCAATGCTTATTACAATGATGCCAACAGTTTGACTGCTTGATGTCCAGGAGTAAAGAAGAAGATTTTTAAAGATTGCATTATTTTTGGTGGTTTTAGCCCCACCCCTCAGGCCCCAGGGGGGCAGGGACCATGGAATTCACAATTTTTGTTCCCCTTCACCCATAGATGCTATATGCCAAATTTGGTTGAAATTGGTTAAGCGGTTTCAGAGAAGAAGCTAAAAATGTTCAAATGTTAACACACGACACACGACGCACACCGCACGCCGACGGACGAGAACGGATAGCAATAGGTCACCTGAGTGACTCAGGTGACCTAAAAAAGAGAAGAAAAAGCACACAGTTAATGATTAACATTCTCACTCAAAAGAAAATATACGGCAATTAACGAACAATAATCATGACAGTTATATAATTGGTGAACAGATTTATCACTATCAATCGAAGGATGACCTATATATTTTCGTGAAAAAGACTGAGGAGGCAGAGAGCGTAGGAATATGAAAACTTTTTATTTCCTTTTCTGGGGAAAAGTGATTTTCTTAAAATCTTTTTACGTTAATTTTGTTTTCTTTAACGTATTAGATATACATCATTATTCTTAACATTTGTTGTAATGTTGTATCTACTGATCATGAATGGAACTATTTTCTTCGGAGCAATTGTGTGAAGAGTACCTGACTTTAGTAATATATCTTGAATGGATAATATGCACTGATCGAATATATTAAAAAAACTTTGAAGAGCTGAAAAAAGGGGGAGTGCAAAGACTGGAGCCGAATACAGTGTATGTCGAAGGATCAGAGCTATGTTCATACTTTGCATGTGTATTCCTTTCAATAATACCCTCTCTTTGGGTACCAACATTTTTTACCTCCTGACCTTGGAGTTGACCTACTTTGAAAAACTTTTAATCTTGCCCATACCTTCGGTTTGTGCTCGAGATTTTATATTTCACAAATCATTCCTTGTGACAACTTCGGGTACCATCATTTTTGACCTCTTGACCTTCATCCTCTACCTATTTTTTGAGAAGAAAAAATTTACCAAACTTTAACCTTGGCATCACTTTTGAATGGTTGGTGCTACGGCTTTTTATATTTCATTTTTGTATTCCTTGTGATAAGATCTTTCTTTGGGTACATATGCAACAACGTTTTTGACCCGAGGTCAAGAGGTCAAATTTGTTGGTACCCAAAGAAAATTTTTGTAACAAGGAATACACATGTAAAATATGAAAGCCCTATCCCTTACCAGTCAAGAGTTATGGCCCAGGTTAAAGTTTTTGCAGACAAACAGAGACGTACAGACAGAGCAAAAACTATATGCCCCCAAATCCTCAATAATTCAACGCTTAACATACACAATTTTTGGGCTTTTTGACATCATAGACAACTACTCTTTCAATAAAAATGAAACTCAGATATTTTCATATCTTGTGCTTGGTCATCTACAAAATTACTTGTTAAAATCCTTCCAATTCTACATATAGGTACTCTGAAAATAATATTAAATAAAAAGAATGCTGGAGTTCCAAATTGTGATATCTATGTATTTTATGATGTTTGAGGGCTTTCAACTATTTCATATCAAGTCAGCATTTTGCAAATTCTATGGTGGTTATAATGGAATATTTGTATATATAACCAATCATTTGGATATTTTGACCAACATGCCCAATTGCTAGACCATTGTTTAATACCAATTTTGACTACAGATTTACTCAGATTACCTGATTGATAATACAGAGGGATACTAGTGGGCATGATCAATCAACATGGGATGCTTATTTCCCCTGATCCACCTCTGGAATTACCAGGAGTCTGTGTTTTAATTTGTATTCTTTACTGGCAATATGAGATTGATCACTGTTTGGCCTTTTCAACACTGGTACTGTTAAGAATGGATTTAAACAGAAAGGAAACAGATATGATGTAAAATCTTACCACTGAATAGACCTGCTCAATCAACCCTGCTTACATATTTCTTTGCAAATCATATTAACATAAAAGACTCAATATTTTTCCTTAAGAATACTTTTTTAATTTTATGGAAAGAAAATGATAAATAAGGTGCATATAGTTCATAATACAATTTGTGTATATTAATATGTATTTAAATGAGATATGACTAGAATACCGATGAACTCTATAAAATATTTCAATGATATACAATTCTATAAGGATAATCATTTTCATTTCCAGAGTAGGATTATGCAAGTATTTGGAAATCTTAAATCAGAGAATTACAGCATTTCTCTAGAAGTATAATTGCAGTTCCTTCTGAAAAGACACCTCAAGAACTTTTTCACTTACTTAGCAAATATCTGCCATTACACATATGTAACAATGATCTAGATTTCACAAATTCTGATTTTCAAAAAAAAACATCTTATTCATATAGGTTATAGCATAAAGAAAAATAAAGAGAAAATCAATTTAATGATATAATTTTTACACAATTTAAGTGTACAATTTAACTCAATCAGGTTTACTTCATCACAGTGTCTGAAAAAATAATAAAAAATTTGGGGGGAAAAGGGGAATTTTTCATAAAATTTCCTCAAAAGCTAAAATATAATATCATTACAAATATCATATTAACAGAAAATGAAAGAAACTAAAATAACATCTAAAATGCACTTTTTTTGCTGTTCTTTTTATAAAATACCAAGTATTGAGAAAGGTTAATCATGATTACAGAGCACATGACCTTTGAACTAAATAAAAAAAAAAAGAAAGCTGTATTCTCCTTCTTTGGCACACAGGGAAATACATGTATACAAAAAATAAATGTATCAATATCATCATTAATGAACATAAACAATTCAAACTTTTTAAGTTATACTGATGAAAAGAAAATGCAGACATTACCATAATACCATATATATATTATATGTAATAATATAATACATTTTTATAAATATTGCACTATCTATGGATTTCATACAAGAAGAATACTTCAATCTAAATTTGTCCATACATTTGCATGCACCACCATTTCTAATTTAATATTTCAATGTTGTCAACTTAGATAATACCAACAAAAGAATATTACGAACAACCCAACATTCTGGAGATACAATGGTAGATTAATTATCTCTCTTTGTAGCAATGTTTTTCAACAATGCCAATGAGAATAAAAAATTTTCATTACAATTATTATACAAATCTCTCTGTTTGAGAATTCGAGATCCGTTAGAGTTCACAAGATTGGACACTACAGATCCTTCAACACAAGCTTTACATAAAGAAAACAGATTAGATAATATGTTCTCCATCAAATATAATCAAGTCTTGATAACCTTAGATCATCAACATGACTTATTTACTTCAGTATGGTGCTTGACAAATGCTATTGCTGAGAGCTCTTTACAAAACTCTTCCATGACTATGATGGCCTCTAATTGGTTTTGGTCTTCATATCTGTTTACAAGATTTGAAAATACAGATAAGAAATGTTTTAAAATTGAAACATGCAAATTTAAATGACCAAATTATATTGATAGAATAGTTAAACTGAGAGAGAGGAAGAAAGATTAAAAAAAAAGTAAACAAAAACAGTTATTGGAAAGAATCATTTACCTATATGTTATTAGCACTGTATATTTGCAAGTTGTATTCAGAAATAAGTTAACATGCATTCTTTAAATCTAAATACATTGTCCTATAAAATGAATACAAACATATGAAATAAAAATATATATCATATGACAATATCAATTTCCAAACATGCTTGCAATACAATCGTACAACTAGTAGCAACATGCAATGATATTTCAAATAAATATTTTGTGCATGGTATAATGTCAGCTGCAAAAATATTCTGTAATTTTTTTTTTATGATTAATATGGTTGAAATGAAATCTCCATACAATGTATTAAAAATTTAATGAACAACGCCCATCACTCATTTCATGCCTTAAGCATTTTCTTTAAAACAAGGTATCCTTTTGACTCTGGATTTTTTGTTTTTAATCTCTATTTGGGCATTCATTAAAATGAAGGACATATTTTTGGCCTGAGCCTACATGAGTTTGGGCAACTAGGAAACATTGCAATAGTTTATAATCAACAAATAGTCAGACCCTGATGATTTTTACATAGGAATTACTATACAGTTCAAGATGATAAATCTATAATGAGTTAGTCTGCATCCTTCCCGTTTTTTTTTTTTCTCCCAAAACACACTTTATCTCCAGTTCCTCTTATGTTCATCATTCTGCTCTGCTGTATTATTACACTTGTACTTTAATTTTTTTCCCCACTTTACACAGAACTGATTAGAATTTAGTAATGTAGACATATGAGAAAGAGTTACAGACTGAGTTTAACAACATCAGGTCCCTAACATTGACTTTCCTCACATGTACGTACTTTACAGCATCCCCACTGCTAATTACTTTATTTCTTATCATCATCTCCCTTAATTAAGTATTTCAAGGCTTTACAAAAATTATGTCTATAAAGCCACATGTTCTTCTCAAAAAAAAAAAAAAATTAATTAAAAAAAAAACAATAATAATAAAAAAATTAAAGATTTTCAAAGGAAATTTACTTTAAAAACATTTTAAATGAGTTCCTTAAGTCAATTATTTTACATGATATTCATTTTTAAAAAGTTCTGGAGAATTTATTATGATGCTATTAGTCCTTACTGAAACACACAAGCCCAAGGCACAAGGCCAAAAAAATCAGCCTGCAGGGCCAGTAAAATTGAAAATAAGATTAACTCCAAAAGGCCTCTAGAATTCTACTCTCAAAAGAAATACACTTGTTTACATTCTCATTAGAAAGGCAAGAGAAGTTGAGAATGATAAACAACAGATACTATTTCAAATTTCAAAAAAGTTGAATACATGTATCATTTAAATCATTAATGACAATAAGAAGTACTTTTCTAATATTTGTAAAATTAATGTAAAGAAAACGTGGGGACCATTAGTTTTCATTGACTGGCTGGTCCTATAGGCCAATGGTACAAAAAACATTTTGGGATCAACAGGCACATTTTCCTGTGTATACGCACACAGACTGTGTTTTCCTAAGCCTGACTTGTTGAATGTGCAAGGTGCTTCCTTATACCCGGCAGGGCAGTGACAAGCAACAACAAATATTAATGAACTTACCCATCATGGAGTTTTGTTACAGTTTTCAGTCTACAGATAAGTCATAGCATAAAGAATGAAACAGTTAGCTTACATGCTAAAATACAGGTTACTGCTATCTTGGTTATGTTGAGGCTATATAGCTGTTACAATGAAATATATGATTGCATGAAATACTAATACATTGTACATGCATATAACTGACAGAATGTTCATGCATAGATGATTATGTTTCAAAAGTAAAAGACCTGAATTGAAATCTTTCATGTTTCCTGAATGGTCTTGTTCTTAAAGCCAAGAAAAACACATACAAATTATTACATGCTTTGGTTATATACATGTAACATTCCTCAGCATATAAATCAGAAAACAGTGACATTCCAAATCATCCAAAATGCACTTCCTCTATGTAGACATGCCTAGATCCAAATGTGCACAAACGTCCCCCTCCCTTATAATTAATTAAGAAGTACTGTAATATTTTACCTCATTTTCATATTGTTATTTTTTTTTTACACAAAATGAGGGTTGGCTAATAGTTTACTTTTTCTGCCAAATGACCACCTATTAATCTAATACAATTTCAAAAAAAAACAACATCAAACTCTAGTTTTGACACTTGGATTGTATGCATCAAAACATTGTCAAATCTGGCTTTGGGCCCATAAAACTTAGACAAACTCACTTTTGATCTTAGTCTCCCTTTTACAAAAGATATTAATAGTTGAAAAGTGAGACTGAGCTCAAAAGTGAATTCATCAAAGTTTTATAGCCCCTGCAGAGATCTCTTTTGTCAAGCACTTCATAATAAAAGGTAAGATTTTTTTTCACTTTTACTTTTTTGGATGAACTTTTTGAAAAGTTTTAAACCACAATTTGTCCCTTCCCTGGAAAAAATTCAGGATCCAGGCCTGTGTACTATTTATCATGCTCATTTTTGCATTCATCTGATATCAAACTGATTGTTAAATGTTCACAATTAATTTTCAAGATGAGCTAATCCTTACCTATGAAGATTTGGACTGGTTCCCATTAACTGACGACGTACACTGACCAGTTTCTGACTAAGGTCACTTTGTGTGTGAAGCTTTGTTCTTATCTCACTGGACAGCTGGAATTAAGTTGACTAATTTATGTACTGTAGTATACATATATATATATTGTTGTTGATGCATAACTTATGCTAAGGTAATATTTCATATACAAAAAGTATTAAGATCTTTGTAAACTTTATTACTTTATAATACAAGAGGCCCATGGGCCACATCACTCACCTGAGTAACTTTGGCCATGCTGTTCTTTACCAGATTTCCCCCCTTCTAATACTTATTGTGGCCCTGCCCTACCCCTGGGGGTCATGATTTTAACAATTAAAAATCTACACTATCCCAGGATGCTTCCACATAAGTTTCAGTTTTTCTGGCCCAGTTGTTCTTGAGAAGAAGATTTTTCTTACATATTTCAATGTAAAATTGGATTCCCTATTGTGGCCCCGCCCTACCCCCAGGGGTCATGATTTTTACAATTTAGCATCTTCACGATCCCAGGATGCTTCCACATAAGTTTCAGCTATTCTGGCCCAGTTGTTCTTGTGAAGAAGATTTTAAAAGATTTTTCCTATTTATTTCAATGTAAAACTTGGATTCCCTATTGTGGCCCTGCTCTATCCCCGGGGGTCATGATTTGAATAATTTAGAATCTACACTACCCCAGGATACTTCCACATAAGTTTCAGCTTCTCTTGCCTAATGGTTCTTGAGAAGAAGATTTTTAAAAAATTTTCCTATTTATTTCAATGTAAAACTTGGATTCCCTATTGCGGCCCCGCCCTTCCCCCGGGGGTCATGATTTTAACAATTAAAAATCTACACTACACCATGATGCTTCCACATAAGTTTCAGCTTTTCTGGCCCAGTGGTTCTTGAGACCCCACTCTATTTTTGTCTTTTTTTGATTATCTCCCCTTGTAAGGGGACTTGGCCCTTTATTTTAACAATTTAAACTTCCCTTCACCCAAGGATACTTTGTAAAAAATTTGGTTAAAATTGGCCCAGTGGTTCTTGAGAAGAAGTTGAAAATGTGAAAAGTTTACAGACGGACGGACAGACAGACAGACGGACGGACGACGGACAATGGGTGATCAGAAAAGCTCACTTGAGTTTTCAGCTCAGGTGAGCTAATAATTTAAGAAGTGCACATACATGTACCCATTATGAAACATGTAATATTCAATAAGTTAGATTAATCTGAAGTTAGAGCTCTTACTAATACTAAGATAACATGACCACTAAAAAGTTTCATTGCATTTAAGATCTAGAATTCTATAAACTGCAACTATCAGTTGAAAGTATATGTAGATCACCAAATTTTCAAAACGTTATTTTTGCAGAGCAGTTTTTTGGTATTCAATAGGGAGACAAAATTTTCATGAAATCTGGTTACTGTTGCATATAATCTTCAGAAATAAAAATATATTCTCGAGAATTAATTTTTTGCAAGCAGACAGTCTCCCCTAAATGCACAAAGTAAAGTTCTTATCTGATTTACTGCATTTAAAAACCTGATCATATACATGTACATTGTATGATAACTGCAGTACATGCATTAAAGAGAGGAGGTTGTTTTATTCCAACATATGTGGATACAATGTGGACATATAGTTAATTTATCTCTCAAGTGCTCCTCGTATGAATCAATCACAAAGCTAACGGGCTTTCCATCTGAGAATCTGGTTACATTTACCTTCTGGAAGACAGAAAAAAGAGTTTTGACACCATCCCTGACAGGAAGAAAGGGATCCAACAGGAACTCGCTGAGATTGGGGTGTGGCAGGAGAGCCAGTCTCGAGATAACAGAAGTCAACTGTAGGTTAACTGGATAACTCTGAAATGTGTATTAGACACAAATATGTAAAAAATAAATAAATAAAAGATGGACATAAAACCTATACCTGATGAGACAGAATTTTTAAAAAATAATAGTGAGAGTTGAAAAGCTATAATCTCTACAATGACAACATAATGTGGAAACAAAGACATTTAGCTGTAAAAAAAAAGGTTAACATTCTTTTACCTGATCCATTAAGTGCGACATTTTATCCAGTATCATTCTCAGAAAAGACCCTTCATAAAAATCATCCATGACAAATCTCCTGATGACAACAGGCTCTTTGGGCCAAGACCAGGGGTCTGTCATCTCACACACATGATGAAACTGAAAACAGAAAATAAATGACTTTCATTTAAGACTGCAATTCACACTGGATTGGGGATAATATGTCCTACCATACAGTGGTTACAGCATTTCATTCAAGAGTTGCAGAGTAAGGAGTTGATCCTTACATCATGGGTTTGAATCCCCCTGCGGGACATGGAGACCTGTCCTTGGATGATCCCATATAATTGAGATCCTGTATCTCAATACAAGTAGGATTTAGCACAAAAAAGATACCTCACTACTGAATGACCATGAGTGCTGAGTACAGGTCTAGATTAGCAGCCCTCAACTGATAATTGGTGACATCCCAAAATGACTACTAAAAGGGACATAAATCAAAAATACACTGGATGGGGTTGTATGCCTGTTTATGGTGTGCAATGTACATGTAAAAGTCACTAAATAAGATTAATCACCTGAATTCATATCATTTAATTAAGGAGGCTGGGGGGTCAACAAATTAACCATCAGCAGATATAACTTATTTTTTTTTAGATATGATATCTTAAGCTGTCAACTATCATTTGGCAAAGAAAAAATTCATACATTTTAGTTTTTAAAATTTGATCATTTTTGTACATGTATATCTTTATATGGAGCTCTTCTTCTAAAGGAATCAATATAGTCTAAAAATGGCCACGACCACCCAGCCCTCTTAAGCAGAAAATGACCTCCACTATACCATAAGGTATGATATACTGTACAAGGTTTAACACACTCTTTACACATGTATATACAATTGAATCTGCCTACCCATAAATTACCCTTTTAAAATCAATATATACCAGTAACCCATATGTGAAAACAATCCTCTCTGATGAGACTTTTATTTAAACTATTAAAATATTCACAGAAGTTGTAAAGAAAAATTGTACATGCATGGATGTGTATTCATTTCATACCAGATCAAAACTATAAAAGGGGAATTATTTTGAAAGGGTTTAAATAAATACTTTTAGTAACAAAAGCAATAGTGTCCACAGAAGTCAAAAACTGGTTAGAGGATTATGCATCTTGATGTTGTCTTCATGTTACCAAGTTTAATACAAATAGCATTTACAAAAAAAAAAAAGAAAAAAAAAAAAAATTATGGACAAACTGGTAGCAAAACACAGACAAACAGAGATGAATGGGTGTTGAACAATCTCTTCATGTATAATCTTTTCTAATCTTTGATCAATACAGCTTAAAAATAATTCATGGTGATTCATTCAATTACAGGCAAACATCGTTATCTCAAACTCAATGGGACCGAGCTAAAACTTTGAGATATCCAAGGATTTGAGATATCCAGGGTAAAATACTTAAAGAATAAGGGGTTGGGACTTCCAAATCACTTTGATATATCCATGGTATTCAAGATATCAGTGTTCGAGATACCGAAGTTCAACTGTATATTTACCAGCTAGCACTTTCCCTCTTTTCATCTTTAAAGATGATGTGTATCTTTTTAACATATTTATCAAAACTAGAAATATGTCCATAGGACATGAATGACTCGCCGAGGGTATATTAGTAATGCAACATGAAAATTTGTATTAGTGTATGTAATTTGATGAGAATATCTTGAATAGTTTCTTTAAAAGTGAAATCTAAAAAGTTAGATATAGATGATAAATTCTCACCAAATTATGTACGAGGGTTGTCCGTAAAGTTCGTGGACAGGCTAAATTTTAAATAAAAGTTGTGTTATAGATAGCTTAGATTATTATTAGCATATTTATAATCCTTTACTATATGTGAATTACAAAGTGTAAAATTTTATCCAATTTTAAATGCATAATTACAATTATGACTTCATTATTAGACTTGGGATGGTGACCCGGAGCACGGCTAAGTTTTAATTAAAAAGTTATTTATCACTTTATGTATTTCATTTGTATTTTGTAAAATTCCGCAGAAATTTGGATGACTTTCACATAATGACATTGATAAAAGTTATAACGTCAAACATGCAAAGTTTGAACGTTCAAAGTTTCGAAATGGCAGAGAAATTGAGGTTAGAATCTATTAAGACAGGGTCGTCGTTGTTCGAAAAAGGGACGTTTTTGGAAAAAGTGGAGCAGAGAGCAGTGATAAAATTTCGCGTACATTGGAAAAACACCAACAGAGACCCATAAATTCCTTAAACAGCCGGGAAAAAAACATAGTAAAGTAAACCTTTCTTTAGTGTTCAAGCAGCACAAAAGATTTTTGGACGGAAGGGACAGTTTACAGGATGACATGCGTGAAGGAAGACCATCTTTTCGAGATTGCAGTGCTGTAAAAAATTAAGTTCATGATCATGACGTGATTGACATAGACTTTGCCGTATTTCCGGACATAAAGTCGTTTTTAAGAGGTTTGATCTTTTGTAGGATCTGAGACAGGAAGTGTTAAATATTATATCACGTATGAAACCAGAACAGTTTGTACACATTTTTGATGATCGTTTAAAGCGACATAATGTGTTGAGTTAAACAGTGACAACTTCGAGAAAAGTTAAATGTATTTAGCTTTGACGTCGGGTAATGTCAAGGATTTTCATTTTAGTGCTCCGGGTATGAGTGTGTGTCTTTTTGCATCTAATAAAAATATAACTATTTGTGCTTTGTTTGTGATGAAAACTTGCATATTAATGAAATGAAACATGAATTTAATGAAAATAATGGTTTCATATGTTTTATCAATGTTTGTCAGTTATTATCAAGGTTGTCCACATACTTTACGGACAACCCTCGTATAAGTGCATATGCTTGCACAAATACACCTTAAATGGTTTCTTTAAAACTAAGCAAAATACAAATTTAAGAAAAGTGAGGTCAAGGTCACTGGAAAGTTCAAGGTCAAACATTTTTGATGCAGTTGAATAGTTCTCACAAATACCTATCAGCATATTAAGTTTGATAAAAATATTTTGAATGGTTTATTTAAAACCGAGCTTAACACTAATTTAAAATAAATGAAGTTAAGGTCAAAGGAAAGGTCAAGGTCAAAAAATGTTGATGCAGTTGAAAAGCTTACATCAGTATGTATCAGCATATGAAGTTTGATAAAAATATCTTGAATAGTTTCTTTAAAACTGAGCTAAATACTAATTTAAGAAAAGTGAGGTCAAGGTCAAAGGAAAGGTCAAGGTCAAAAAATGTTGATGCAGTTGAATAGCCATCATCAGTATGTATCAGCATATGAAGTTTGATTACACTATCTTAAATGGTATCTTTAAAACTGAGCTAAACACTTATTGAGGAAATGTGAGGTCAAGGTCAAAGAAAAGGTCAAGGTAAAAATGTTGATGCAGTTGCATAGCTCTCATCCATATCTATCAACATATGAAGTTTGATGAAAATATCTTGGATAGTTTCTTTGAAACTGAGCTAAACGAAAGCACGATGGAAGGATGGAAGGACGGAAGATGGACATGACAAACACAATAAATTTCTATTAAATGCCTTGTACCTGTTTGTGAGCATCCCTTAAATACATATCATATCCACTGTCCGCAGTCTGATAACTGGACTTTAACTGTTCTGGCAGCAAGGATAGGAAACTACAGAAAAACAGATTTAATATCTTTCTTGTTATTTTGAGAATTCATGATGGAAGACATGACTAATTTACTGCTACCTACCAGTTAACAATCTTGTGAACTTCCGTGCGACTTGACGAACGACTGAGATTTGGTTTTGCTGATGCTTCAGTGCATGTGTCCTCTATGAAAAAATTAATATTCTCAACTTCCACATACATGTAACAGAATAGATGTTAGTTTATCCTAGGCTTTCATTTTTTATTTAGATGAAGTTAACAGTTTTATCTTTTTCAAAATCATAAGAAGAATTCCACTTCCCATATCTAACAACCTAACAATCATTAAATTCCCATAAAAATTCACAGCCTCATCAAGGTACAACCTGTCCACTTCCATATGACAGTTATTAGCATCAATTAACTTATAAGGTTTCATCAATGGAAAGTACAGACAAATAAATCTAAACCATTGAACATAAATTTAGACAATTTCATTGAACTCATGTTATGACTGCATAAACTCTTTCAAACTGCATTCATTATTCAGTTAACAACCAAGAAAAGGTACAAAACTCTAGATTACCTTCACCATTTTCAGAGATTCCATTTGTTGTTGGGGAGTTTTCTCCCTTGTCCTGCTCGTTGATTTCTGGTGAAGTTTTGTAGTAGTTCCTACCTAACAGATTGCGTAATACTAAGTTATGTATGATGTGTTCATCATCTTTCTGTAGGAGAGTGTCAAACAACTTCAAAGTAATCAAACTCAGCTGAAACAGAACAAATATCATAATGTGACATACTGTAATATGATTTTAATAGTTCATGAGTCCTGTAAGAATATAAAAATAAGTGTATACATTAATGTGTCTTGAATAACATTTATATGACTAAAGCTATTGCGACAAGAGAAATCATTGTTAGCTTGATTTTTCTTACTTCCTCGGATAAATGATTACATCGCTCAATGAGTCGGTCTCTGATGCCTGGATGAGTTGTCTCCTCTTTTTGCTCTGGTAATCTTTCTGATCCAAGAATGAAGAAGCAAAACTCTGAAACAAATTATTATAAACATGAAGCAATATGTTTATAATACATACACCTCATCCAAATTAAAAGTTTAACATTTCTGAAAGAAACTGACAACCAATTAAAAATTAAATATATTTCATATACTGCTATTATTTTCAAAATGTAATTTCAAACTATGTGTGGACCTATACTGTAAGTTGCCTTATTGTGTAAAATTTGGATCTCTGATTTTGTTCCAACTCTAACCCCAAGGATCATGATTTAAAAAAAAAATATTCAACACAACATAGGTATGTTTTGCTTATTAATATGATTTTGAGAGGCCCTGGCACTCTTGATTTTTTTCCAATATATTCCCACATAAAACTTTGATCTCCGATTGTGGCCCCATCCTAGTCCCAGGGGTCATGACCTGGACAAACCTAAATCTAAACTATGTAATGAAGCTTTCTTGTAAGTTTCATCTTTTCTGGCCTCATGGTTCTTGACAAGAAAGTTTTTTTTTAAATGATGCCATTGATTTTTCACTTATTTTTTTTAATTACCTCCTCTTGAAAGAGGGTGTGGCCCTTTAATTGATCAAACTTGAATCCCCCTCATCAAAGGATGCTTTGTGGCAAGTTTGGTTGAAAATGCGCAAGTGGTATTGGAAAGTGGAAAGTTTACAGAAACACAACAGACTGACAGATGGATGCCAGACTCTCTTTGATCAATAAAGCTTACTTGAGCCTACTGCATGCCAAAAATAACTGAAGACCCATGTTCTAATAAAATATGTGCACATAATAATCTCCCCCTCATAGAGAGTTTGGCAATTTGTTTTAAATGAATTTTTTTCACTGAGGGATGCATTGCAAAAGTTTTTGTTTAAATTGGCAGTTCCTCTGGACAAGATGTCTAATATTTGAAATAGTCGCAAGGCTATAGAACAGAACATAAGGCTTCTTATTATATAATTAAACTATTCTGTTACCATTTTAAAATACAAAAATTAGTTCCAGTATATTTTCTAAAGCATTTCAAAGACCAAGAAGACAAAATGTCTACATACCAGACAAAAGTTCTGGGGAACACACAGTCCTTAGACACCTATTGAGGTATGCTGTAGCAAGTATTGCACCTGGTTCTGACCTAAAATAAGGTAAATGTAATGACTGGTTGATAATCTAATCTTGTATCTACTGTTGAATTCTTACAGTTTCAACTTCTGATAATCACATTCAAGAAAATGAGTTTATTGATTGGTAGATTTTACATAGGAACACCATGCAGCTTCCTTTTTGTAATTTATAACTGTGTGAATACTGTGGAATCATTTTAAATCATGGGGGCCAATGTTAGTGGGCAACCAAAATTTTACTGGATAATTTCTTGTATCAACTCATATATACAAAGGATTTAATGAACCAATATGTTGACAAAATTATTGTTTGTGGGGATGTTAATTTGTGGGTAAATGTGACCCACGAAATCCATGAACATTGGTCCCCAACAAATACTGATGATTCCATAGTAAAGGTACATCTATCTGGATGATAGAAAAGCTTTCACCAAGTAAGGAAAAGATTGATTGTGTGTTGTTTTACGTACTGTTAGAGAACTTTTCACTCATATAGAGACGTAACCATATACTGGTGAAGGGCTTCAAATTTAGACCTTTACTTGGCACTCTGGGCCACTGAGCAGTGAGGGTTCTTTATCATGCCAATGCCCACAGCGACATGGGGCCTCGGTTTTTTAAGGTCTCATCTGAAAGACCCGCCCCGCAACTTTCACTCCAATGTGCTGAGCGCTTGGCAAAGGAACAGTTGCTATCTATTTTTTATCAACTTAGGTCAGTCGCGGCCGTGGTTCGAACACACGACCTTCTGATCACGGAGCACTCTACTGACTGAGCTACCGTGACAGTCAGTAGGGAAAAGAATATAGCATCATAAAATTTTTTCTATAATCAGTGACATCGAATAACTTACTTTTTTTCACATAATGTAATCATACATACATGCATTACTTGATAGACACTATACACTGATGAAATATCTAAAAGTTAGTAATAGCAGAAACTCAGGATTGTGTTCACAATTTCTCATTAACCAAAAAATTGCATCAGTAATGTGTTTTGTCAGTACTTTAAGCTTTTTATCTGAAATCTCATGTTCGCAATACCCTAGATAAATTTACTATGTACATGTGATAACTTCTATATTTACATGTAAATGATTTATGATAATAAGATTACCTCAGAAACATAATAATTGATTTTATTATATAGCTCATACAGGGTTCTCCATCATTTGAAATTTTACTGTGTTGCAGACTTTATGTGAGCCACTAATATTCGCGGTATTTTCGCGATCAAATTCGCGACCGAACCACTATTCATTATAATTACACACACACACTCTCATACACACACACAAACTTTTTTGAATCACCAATTCGTTATACAAATGGTATGATTGTACATATTAATAAATAATAAATTAATGGGATGGATATTTCAAATAATTTTTTCCATATGATAATGTATATACAATATACTATAAGACAAACCAACTGTAACCCCACCCCACCCCACCCCCAACACACAACTTAAAAAAAATAAGTACGATACAACAAAAAACCTTAAATAATATACTTGTATCACTCTCTCTACAAGTCGCTCGTGTATATTAAACTTGATATTTTTGTATATACGTATTTATGAGTCATAAATAGTCTTTAATAAAAAAAGAATTAAAAGTCTAGATAATATTAGAGTTCTATATCTTAGTGTTTAATTGAATGCTGAGTTTGCAATATGTATGCGAGTATGCTCCGAAACATTCGTTTGGCGAGCTTTCAATATCAAACACCATGTTGTAAACAAAAAATGTCTAGTTTCAAACAAAATTTTAAAAATGTGTCTAGTTTCACACAAAATTAAAATTATATTTTAATAATTTAGAACCTGTAAGCCTCAATAAAAACCTCAATAAGGAAATCATAATGGTTGGTAGGGTCACTGGAATGATGTGATATTGAACACTTCTAGGACAGTCCCTGATATTGCACAGTTTTTTAAATACCGATACTGAAAAATTCTCTTTAATTTTGAGCTATTTAATTTTAATAATTAATACAAATCAATGGAAAAATGTTTAAGATATACAAGTATAATTAAGGGATTGTTGAACTTATATTGAAGAATATTGGCACTCATTGGCTGTACATTGTCTGTACAAATGCATTTGCAAGCTTGTGCATTTGTACAGCTTACTCGTGCCAATATTCACCAATATATGTTCAATAACCCTATATTATTGCACATGTTTGAGAGAGGAAAGAATGACAGCTCTATGCATGCAATCTTTGAGGCATTTGTGTGAATGCTAACTTATCATTGGTAAAGCATCTATGTAAGGAAAAAAAAATAAAATTCTAAGCTCAACTAAAAAAAGCATTATAATACAAGTTAATCTGTAATTCATATACAGAAACAAAAATCCAAGACAAATATGTAATTTCAGTAATAGTACACAGATCCAGTGAATGTATGAATTTGTTTCAAAGTCCCTTACGTTTGTAATACTGAGGGTTCCATGATAACATTCAGAAACAGTTCCCTGATGGACTTTGCCAGATTTTTGGCTACCATTGGATTTGAGACAGAAATCAGCTGATCACAATAGTCCAGCCAGGACAGAAAACTCACTAGATGGCGCTTTCCTAAAAATGTCTTATGATCTTCACTCTCTGTGATGACATCCAGGCTGTAATGAAAAAGGTCTTTAAATTTCTTCATTATATTTTACTAAAGGAAAAATTAATCTCTTGTCTAAATGGAGATGCCATGGAATATACCTGTAATATCTAAGAATTTTTACAAAGAAAATCATCAGGAAAAAAGTTCAAGAACCTTTAATACAGTATAATAAGCTTCTAATAAAGTACCAGGGATGGATGATTTTGCTTCATTATAAATGTAATTCATTATATCTGTTGAGTTCACAATATACATGTATTTTAAAGCCAGAGAGAATGAAAATCACTTTGCTGTAAGAGTTAATTCATTATAAGCATATTCGCTATAAGACTGTTTTACTGTATCACACTTTGCATCTGCTTCTTGCATGCACACCTTGCAAAATTTATTCTTGTATTTTGCAATCTAACATTTTTAATTTTTTTTTTTGAATAAGTAATAACTAACCCCCATTTGGCCTCTACATTCTCGAGATCCAAGGGACTTATGAAAGACGGTAGTTTGAGATATGCCTCTACGAGCCTCTGGCTCATCTCCATACAAAAGGCTGTATCATGGACGATACATGTGGCAGCTGTTTCCTCTGGCAAACTAGCACACAGCATCAAGCCCTCACATGCCTTAACAGCTACCCGACTGTCCTGTTAAAAAATAAAATCACACCACATCCAAATCTCCATTTCTTAAGCAGTTATAAATACTTAGAGACTAAGAGAAATGTTATCTCAGCCTCAGTCAAAATTTACACCAATTTGTACATTGAGGTTTGAGTCGAGATAATTTTTGATATGGCATCATACAAAAGAAGAGGTAATGACTCTTTGTGTAACTATAAAGAATGAGCAAATGGGAAATGAACAGGCTACAAATTGAGGGGGAAAACAGCAATATCAAAATACGTGTACAAGTTCTGAAGTGGAATCTTCAGTGCCAATGAAAAAAAAAAGAACTTGCCAAAGAATACTATGACAGTGGATATGCATGAGATCTGTAGAAAAAAAAGATTTATTCTAGTACAGATGATAATAGAAAGCTACTCTAACTGGCCTTTGTCCTGCTTTAAATATCATGGATGAAGATTAGAAACTAGGCAAAAGAAAAGAACATGTATTGATAAAAATTATAAACACTCATGAATCAGATAAAAATTTCTACTGTAAATGTATTATGAATTCTGCATGCTCACAAATTAATTCACTTACTCAATGCAGATTTATTGATTAAATTCATATACAGTCAAACCTTGATATCTCAAACTCAATGGGACTGAGAAAAAACTTCTCGATATCTGAGGATTCAAAATATCAAAGTGAAAAACAGAGAAAATGAAAAGTTGGAACTTTCAACTCACTTCCACATATCCATGGCATTAGAGATATCAGTGTTCAAGATACTGAAGTTCAGCTGTATCTCTAAACTTGTTCTTCAAACTAATTAAGGGAGTTCTTATTTCATTTTTTTTTAAATATGGGGGGGGGGGGGGGGGGTCAATACTAACATTTCTGAAATTATATAAACTTAAGAAAACTAAAGCTTACTGCTACATTGTTTCAAAATCACTGAAAGATTTTTTCTGATATAAATTCTAGAGTCACTGCAAAAATAGACATTGTACTAGCATGCAGAGTAAGTCTGCTAATTTTAATGTGATGAAGGAATAAATAGAATTTTTGAAAAAATAATTCAAAACATGTACAGTATGTTTGATTTGTTTCTCAAGCTGTGCATTCTAGATATCACAATAACAAGAGGCCCAAGGGCCTTAACGGTCACCTGAGTATAATACAACACTAAAGGATCCATGGAAGTATAAAACAAAATTAACTGATAGACGAAGCAATGTTGCCCAAGAATTTCAAACATAGGTAATCAAAGATTACGATGCTCACCTCGACAAATGTTATCTATAAGTAAGGCAAATCTCACATCATATTTTTTTCTAGTTAGTGTACATCCCAAGATCAATATCCATGCAAGTTTGCTATAAGTAGTACTTATAGTTACTTGGAAAAAGACCTGCTCCAAAAACTTTAACCTGGTCACTCATCTGGAAAATCTAGGTCAGATCCAGCATCCGAAGCAAGTGTGGTAGTGTCCATCCCTTGATGCATCATCCATGCAAGTTTGGTTCAGGTAGGGCTCATAGTTACTTGGGAGTGGACTTGCTCCTAAAACTTTAACCGGGACGCCAACGTCGGGGGTATAGCATGAGCTCATTTCGACTTCGTCGAACTGAGCTAAAAATCTGGTAAAAATACCCTTGCTTATTGTAATGTGCTAGACCCGATTGATCTCCTTTGGATCATACTTGGTTTTCCCAAGTCTTACAGGGATGATAATGAATGCAAAATATACAAATACAAAGAACACTTGCCTATTGTGTAAGGTATTCAATATGTACATATATTTTTTTGTCACTTGCCTCTGTGATTCTTTGTTCACTTTGATAAAGTATAAAACAACATCCAGTCTCCTGTTAACCACAACTCCTCTACAAGTGATGCTAACTTAGATCACCACAGAGTATACATACTGTGTACACTTACAACTTTTGCTAAATATATAAATAATCTTTATGTCAATCTTTTATACTGCTTTCCAGGCAAGAATTTGCTCATTTAAACCAAACATTCATTTTTATTTTGTTTCTATATATATATATAACATTCTTTCTTGTATTCTCATTCAATCAAATAACCTGTTAATTAAATTATATACAAGGATTTCTTGATTAACAATATTTAACAAAGGGGAGTAACTCTCATTTGCTTCACATCACAACTGTGTACTCTGCCTCCTAGATACCCACAAGCAAAGAAAAGGCACATTTACTTATAATTAAATTTAATACATGTATTTACTTTGATATTATTGCATTTAGCTTGTTTGCTTAGTACTCAGGGGCAGAGGAGAAGTTTTTCAAAGCATTAATGCATTTTGCTAATTAATCAATAGAACCCACCCAAGCTCAAGAACACCTGACCCAGGGGCCATGAAATTCAAAATTTTGGAAAAGGCATCCTTTCTCATCATAACTATGTATTTAGTTTGTTTAATTAATACCAAGGGGTAGAGGAGAAGATTTTCAAAGCATTAATTTATTTTCAGTATATAATAAATAAGCCCCCCAACATGGAACCCCTGACCAAGGGGCCATGAAATTCACAATTTTGGAAGAGGCACTCTTGCTCATCATAACTATGTACTTAGTTCATCAGCTCAATACCCAGGAGCAGAGAAGATTTTCAAAGCATTAATTTATTTTCTGTATATAAAAAAAAAGCCCCCCCCCCCCCCCCACATGGAACCCCTCACCAAGAGGGGCCATGAAATTCACAATTTCGGAAGAGACACTCTTGCACATTATAACTATGTACTTAATTCATCGGCTTAATACCCAGGAGCAGAGGAGAAGATTTTCAAAGAATTAATGTTTTTTTACTATATATTCATTAGAGCCCCGCCCTAACATCAGAACCCCTGACCCAGGGGCCATGAAATTCAAAATTTTGGAAGAGGCACTTTTGCTCATCATAACTTTGTACTTAATTCATCGGCTTAATACCCAGGAGCAGAGGAGAAGATTTTTCAAAGAATTAAAGCATTTTCACTATATATTCATTAGAGCCCCGCCCTAACACCAGAACCCCTGACCCAGGGGCCATGAAATTCACAATTTTGGAAGAGGCACTTTTGCTCATCATAACTATGTACTTAATTCATCGGCTTAACACCCAGGAGCAGAGGAGAAGATTTTTCAAAGAATTAATGCATTTTCACTATATAAACATTAGAGCCCCGCCCTAGCACCAGAACCCCTGACCCTGGGGCCATGAATTTCATAATTTTGTTAGAGGGCTCAATGCTTATTACAATCATGCCAACAGTTTGACTGTTTGATGTCCAGGAGTAAAGAAGAAGATTTTTAAAAGATTGCATTAATTTTGATGGTTTTAGCCCCACCCCTCAGGCCCCAGGGGGGCAGGGGCCATGAATTTCAAAATTTTTACTCCCCTTCACCCATAGATGCTATATGCTAAAATTGGTTGAAATTGGTTCAGTGGTTCCAGAGAAGAAGCTAAAAATGTTCAAAAGTTTACGACCGATTGACGACGAACGACGACAGACAAAAACAGATAGCAATAGGTCACCTGAGTGACTCAGGTGACCTAAAAATGCATATCTTGAAAGGAAGATATAATGTTGATGGAAAAAAATCTAATGAAAAATTAATTAATGAGAATAAATTATGCTCAGAAATTTAAAATTTCTGAAATTAGGCCAATAACCTTCACAGAAATACATGATTAGAAACAAAAATAAATTCACATTAACATTTAAGATGATTCCTTAGCATCACAAACAATAAAGATGTGGTTAGTTGTCCTTAATTTGGATTCTAACAGTATACTAAGCCTTTTAATGGAATGTTGCAAAACAAGCTGACATTTTGAGGAAATAATCATTTAGGTAGTTATTCCCTACATTTAATTTATCATTTTTTTTTTTATGAAATAGATTTAAAAGAGACAAAGAACTTCATAAACAAGATAGAAAATAATTAAGAAAATTAAATTATATATGATGTTTTAGCTCAATGGTATACTTGTAGTCACATGTTTCTCTGAATTGGGGGGGGGGGGGGGGAATCATGTTTTCATCAAATTTTTAATCTCTTTTGAAAAAGTGTGTAATGAAAGAGCTAAATGCACGAAGGGGCTAAATTGGCCTATTTTTTCAAGAAAATTAAACTGAGGGGAAGAAAAAAATTATCAATAGAAATATTATCCTTAAGTATCAAACTTAAAAAGTGCATGCAGATTTTTGTATTTGATGACGTCATATTTGTACAGAAAACGTCTAAACACGTGCACTTTCATACTTTTTATCAATTTGAAAATAAAGCATTTTTTCCGTCTTTAGTTCAATTTTTTGCTGTGGCCACACCCTTCGAACAAAATTAAATTTATACCATTAAAAAAAGAATTAAAATATGAATAAGTAGAGCATATTTTAATTTTGTTCGAGGGGTGTGGCCAAATCGAAATTATTACTTTTAGTTCGATTCCAATCTCTAAGCACCGACTACCGCAGTGGAAATTATAGGGCATACCTCACATAAATTAAAAAGAAAAAGATTTGTATTGTTTTTGTAAATAGGAAAAGTTTAGAAATGCAAATGTTCTGTCTATAATATGTTATTTTGTGTGTTGTGGTGCAAAAAAGTACGAAAAACTCTTGTTAAACGAGACCGCATGCAGATGCAATAATGTCGACTTTTTGTACTTGTGTGTACTACGTGCCTCAGTCCTGACCCAAGACTTTTTCTTCACGTAGCTGATCTCTATTTAACTCATCAATATGCTGAAATGTTTAAAATAATAATTCCTAGCCTATTTATTTGTATTCTTTTTTTTTTTTTGCAACTACCAACTCCTCGTCACCATGGTCACTATGTAATCAAAGGGAGATCACCCGAAAAACGTGTACATCAGTGGCGGAGTCGAAATAGCTACGATACAAGTTGATTACATCAGATGCAACTTCCAGGACGTACATATAATGATTGTTTCACCACCCTACAAAACATAAATTATGTATGTCGAGAAGTTCGCATCGACCATATTCGCTATCCAAGGGACTCTCGGATCAGAAACCCTTGGCTAGCGAAGCTGAGCATCGACAGGCATCACAAACGTCATAAACATGGTTAACGTTGGATTATATTCCATACTAACATGCGTTTCAGAAACTGCCGTCGGCATTTTAAGACAAACGATTGATTCATGTTTATTAGTGAAAACATTTTCAGATCCGAGACCCCATAACATGTTACGAAATATAGAACCTAGAAAATTCGAGTTGACATCAAATAAACAAAATACATGTAGATTGATTTTAAATCTAGACTACGATTTTACAGATCATGTGTAATCGTAATTTTTGTGATAGGCCTTTATAAAACAAATACATCGTACAAACGAATAACTTACTATCAAGGTAGTGACAACTCTTTAAGTATAATTTCAGCATCGCCTGCATTCTGTGACCTAGCCAGCATATGAAAAAAATCAAAGGGAGGCTACTTGCTAACCCTTTCTATTTTGAGTTACTCCTCTTAAATGTAGCAGGTCTAAGGGAGAGAGGGCAACCAAGCTTAGCAAGCATGGTAATGTAAATTCATAAAAAGGGGGGGGGGTATTACAAAAATAAGACAGCGGTAAGGGGGAGGGGAATTCGGGATTCCCACCCTCACTCATTTTCAATTTTGGATGAACTTTAACAGGTGGAACAGAGCGACCAATGTGGCAATTACTAGTGTCATTTAAACAAGAAAGTGGTATTAAGTGAATTAATTATAGTAGTAGTATCTTTATTTGAGTATACATTGCATATATTGCCACAAAAGTATAACAGTTTTATAATATAAACATTGGTCAACAGGTGTTACACAGGTGCTTTATAACATAACTTAAAATATACATATATGAAAAAAGAACTATAAAGGGATATTTCCTATTATTAATCTTACTTTAGAATAAAGTTTTCCCTCTTTTTAAAACATTCAAACACGTATTTCCCAAGTTTTTAAGGTATATTTTCTGAGTCGGAATTAAGTAATTCAATTAATTTTACCATACTAGGTCTTACGTAAAAATATTTTTTAATATATTTTTCTCTTAACTCAACATGGAACTTGCATATCAAAACAAAATGATATTCGTCTTCTATTTCGTTCGATGTACAAAATACGCATTTTCGTTCACTTATAAGACATTTTTGCTCATAGCTACCAGACTCAATGCGTAAACAATGTGAAGATAATCTGAGTCTACTTAATGCTATTCTATGTTTTTCATAATATATACAATTGAGATATTCAGCCTGGTGCATAGTCGGGTTTAGATGTTTAAACAATCATCAATTTATACAATGCCATTGTATTAGTCCTTGTATGTATAGTGTGGAAAAATCCATGCAACCGCAGTTTTGAATTTTTTTTCAATCTGTATGATAAAAATGTATACATGTATGTCCCGAATGTATTATTGTTATTTTTTTTCTCTCCAATTTTCAGACAATACGTAATACCTGTGAACAATGCAATAATGTGCCACTCATTATAGACAATTAATGCTTTGGACGGTAGTTTTACTTCTTTAAATTAAATAAGTAATCTACGGATTGTAATGATAGTCATTCACTACTGCCGGTAGCTGTTTCCGTATTTTTTGTTTGTTTTGTTTTGTTTTGGGTTTTTTTTGTGTTTGTTTGTTTTGTTTTTTTGTTTTTTTTGTTTTTGTTTACAAAAATGTTCCGATCAAAAAAAGTCCGAGTTAAAAATCTCATACGCCATATGTATACGATATTATTATTTCATCGTCTTCTATACTCATTATCGCCTATCTATTTGTGGTTGTGTTAGAAAGTGCACATGGAGACCCGAAACGTTATTAGCAGCTCGACAGAATAATTTCTTAATATATATGAAAATTATGAGTAAAATGTTAAAACTGGCTTTGAACTATATGAAAGTTTGAGTTGTTTAGATTATGTTTCAATTCACCAGATAATTATTACTTTATGATTTTATTAAAAGGGTTTACAAAAGGTACTCCCCTGTTAGGGGAGTGTGTGAGATATGAAAGTGAATCATTTTCATTTCTGTGGATGTGAATTACAGTGCCAAAATTCATAAATAAAAATCAGTCCTTTTAAAAAAAATGTTTTATATATGCTGTAGCTGTAATTGACGCTAAGTTATTTTTTTCTATACACTTCACATTTATTGTTTTGTCTGTTATCGCGATGTGCAGCATACTCTGCAGAAATCATCGGCATGATCCAAGTTATTATCACGTGGAAAGGTTATCCTCTTTGTCATTTGGAGATCTCGTATATAAGATTAACTTTTCACTTTGATGATATAACATATTGATCATTAATTAGTGAATTTTATTTTGATTAAGTAATTTAAATTAAATTGAAAGTGGTTTACATGCCATGTCGGTTTTTTTAAACTTATGTTCCGTTTTGAAATTCAAATACTTCGGAAATCTTGTGTTTTCTTTGGACTCTTACTTGCTTGTTCAAAGTCTGTAGTGGCTTTTTTCCTAAACATACTGCCTTGTGGAAAGCCCTAAAACGTCATTATTTTTCTTGTATTTCAAGTACATGTATTTTAATACAAATTCATTTCAAATGTCCGGGAAATGCTTTAAGGTATGTCACTCGTCAGCTTTTTAGAAAAGTTCAGTCAGAACCTTTAACTTCAAAACTAATTTATTACAATTCCATTTTTATAACATATTTAAATCAAACAATGCAAATTATTCAACTTTCAATGAAAAAACTGCTCACAAATTCATAAAGAAGCAAAATTTATGAGGGACTATTTCTCGTGGTGGAAGGATATTTAGAAGAAAATTCTTCAAATCTACAAATTTAATATCTTGGTACTTTAGCCCCACATATTTTTACTTAGAGAATATTTTCCGTTATGATATGCTAGGGATATTAAATATAGGTCCCAATTTATATTTTTAGAATAAATTTTTTACATTCACTCAACAGACTTTGTCAAGAAATGAAGATATATTAGAGAAGTCAAGATAAAATTTTTCAACGTTTTTTGCCTGAAAATCGCACATTTTGACCAATATCTCAAAATTTACATCACTGACCCCAACTTTTTCTTTCATTATTTTAAACAACACGATACTTCCAACCGATCTGCACTTAAGTCATAAAAAGTTTGATACAAGAAAATATTTTATTGCCTATTTAGATTTTTTATACCCCAAATATGATACTTTTTAGTGCAAAAAGGTCACACAATAATTTACGCACATTAATTTGCATGATTTGTCCAATGATAAAGATTATTCAAACTATTTTACGTAAAATAAGATTATATTTATTGCCACAATTACATCTGATAAAATATGATAAAGATTAAAGTTATTAACCAAAGAATTACAATTTAAGTGCAAAAAGGTCAATTTAATTGTACCGTAGCTCAGGAAGATGCACACTGACCCCCCATTTTCTTTGCGATTTTGAGTCGTGTTATATGAGTACTTATCTAAAATATACTTTTCAAAAAATCCTTGATATAACAAATTTCACGAGTGACATACCTTAAATTACGAAAGTGCAGCGAAATCTTCAGAATGACATTATAATAGATGGTCACTTCAAACATCTTCATTTTTATAATGCAACTTTTTTTTTAAATTTTATGTATTCGTTATCAAAGAGCACTAAGTCTTGTGCATTTAAGGAATAACTGTCTTATTTTTTGGATTCATGATGTGATCAATCGAGTGGCTTGCGTGATAATTTGCATAAACGCCGAAGGCGTTTATGCATAAAATTATCACGCAAGCCAAACGATTGATCATCGTCATGAATCCAAAAAATAAGACAGTTATTCCTTATATTTACATGCTCCTGATTCTGCAAATCCCCGTGCTAATAGCCCCGCTTCTATCTCTATTTGTCCCGCCCCGCACGTGATTTTTTTTAACCGCGCCTATCGATGAACCAGTAGATTTATGTAGAAATAAAGTATTTTTACAATTTGTAATTTTATCTCGGACAAAGACATTGGAAATGTAAATATTCTTTTATAAAACCTTTTTTTTTGTTTGTACGCCATAGGACCATACTACAGCACATTAAAGAACGATAGAATCCTTATCCATGCCTACAAGTGTATATTTTACTACAAAATTCAGTTCAACTTAAATATGATAGATTAACACTTGCTGTAATTTTCAGCTTAATATGTCCCCTATTTTCATTTAAATCGTGTTACATATAACCACGATTTTATGAGACAAATGTTGTAAATAAATATATATTTCGTTAAAATACAAATAGCTTCAATTTAAATATAAACCCATATGTTTTCAAAACTTCTTGAAAATTCATAATTAAATTTTCCTAAAATTTTAAAGAAGAGCATATTTTGGTGAATTTTATTCCATTAACGTACATGTGTTTCTTTGTTATACAAAATGTCAACGTCACAACATTAAAGTATGTAATGACGTGACAGTTTTGATAAGGAAAACAATACTAAGTTTAAACGTCTGTAAAAAGAAAACCAGAAAAGATATTGTTAAAAAATAAATTGTTTTACAACATACAAATCTTAGAGTATTATGTGAGAAAGTTTCATTTATTTTGATAATTGGGCCGATTTTGGCACTTCGTGGATTTAGCTCTTTAAACATTAAGTATCCAAATATTTATGTCTCATCTGGTCTTATAATGAATTGTACCAGGTAAGAAGCATACAATAAAAATTAATTTACCATTTCCTTTTCCTATGACATTTCAGTGATAAAACATTTTAAACCTTTGTTTTGACCCTTTTAATGCAGGTTATTTAATTAAAACTTGCATAATTTTCCCTTTTTTTTAAAACAACAATTTTTTTTTCAATCTTTATAAAAGATTTGAATGCACATGCATGTATTTTACCAACAGAAAATGAACAGACCTATGTTTTATTACTTACATTAATTACTTATGGAAAATAAATTTTTCCCCCAAAGATTTAACTTACTTTAAAGGATTAAATTCTTTCTCTGAATTTTAGACCAAATTTACACAGAAACTTACTGCGCTGTGTGAGAGATTTAAGAGCGAATTCATAAGGCTAAAACTTCGCCCATCACTACTTGGACCATTGGTGGAGTTGGCATTGGGCAAAGTGTTGGCATTTGAAGAACTGTTGGCAGTTTTCAGTTGACCTTCATTCTCAAGGGTTGGCACATCTTTGGTAAGACTAGTTTTTCTTGCATCAGTTTTGAGTTTTGGCACCTACAATATAAATAAAATCAGCATGAGCCCAAATGAAGAACTGAATAACATTACAGATAATTATTTTATTTAATATGCTGTTTTCTAAAACAATACACAAAAGAAATTTGTTACAGAGTCATTATTGTTATTTTGTGAAGTTTATCTTTGTGAAATAAGTTTTGTCCATTCTGGTCCTTTGATTTCAGAGAGACTTTTAGAATAGAATTTTGAAATAAATATTTTATCTATAGTAAGAGACAAGCAAGAGGCCCACAGTCCACAATGCTCACCTGAGTCACTATGGAACTATTGTTCTTCATCAGTAGATTTTTTCCCTATGTAAAACTTTGATTGCCTATTGTGGCCCTACAATACCCTGGCACTCATAATTTTAAAAAAAATACCTGTGGGTGCTTCTGTATCAATATGATTAATCATGCCTTTGCCATTCTTGAGAAGAAGATTTTTGAAGAATTTTTTCCTGTACATGTATAATCCTATGTTAAAATTTTAATCAACTTATGTGTTTCCACCTTAAGCCCCAGGATCATGATTTGAATAAACCTGAATTACACTATATAAGAATGCTTCCAAATATCAATTTGAATATGACAATTCATGCATTTGCTGTTCTAGAGAAAAGATTTGTAAAGATATTTTCCTATATATAATTCCTATGTTAAACTTTGATCACCCACTGTGGCCCCACCCTACCCCTTGAGGTCATGATTTGAACAAAGTACGTATTGAAGCTTTCACACAAGTTTCAACTCTTCTGGACCATTGGTTCCTAAGAAGGTTTTTAAAGAGTTTTTCCTATATACAGTCAAACCTCATTATCTCGAACTCAATGAGACCAAAAAAAACTCGAGATATCTGATGATTCGAGATATCAAGGGTAAAATACTTTTTAAGAATGAGGAGTTGGGACTTCCAAATCACTTTGAAGATATCCATGGTATTTGAGATATCAGTGTTCAAGATAGCAAAGTTCAACTGTATTTCTATGTAATTTAACTTTGATGCCTATTGTGGCCCTGACCTATCCCTGGGGGTCAATTAAGATTTAAACAAATATGAAACTACACTACCTGAGGATCCTTCCTTATTAATATGACTTTTCATGCCTTTGCTGTTCCGAGAAGAAGGTGTTTTTTAAAAAGATTTTTTCCTATATATTCCTATGTAAATCTTAGATTGCCAATTGTGGCCCCAGTTTACAAATGGTGAACATTATTTGAACAAATTTGAATCTATACTACCTGAAATTGCTTCCATATCAATATGACTAATCGTGTCTTTGCTGCTTTTAAGAGGAAGATTTTTAAAGATTTTTTTCCTATACATTCCTATGTAAAACTTTGATTTCTATTGTGGTCCTACCCTACCCCAGGAATAATAATTTGAAAAAAAAAACTTGTAATGATTCTTCACTACCTAAGAATGTTTCTATATTATTAGCTCAGGTGAGCTACATATTCTGTAAGAACAAGAGGCCCATTGGCCACAATGCTAACCTGAGTCAATTTGGCCCTGCTGTTCTTCATCATCAAATTTTTCCCCCTATGATTTGAATCTATACTTGTAATGAAGCTTTCACATATAAGTTTGAACTTTTCTGGCTCAGTGAGAAGAATTTTTAAAAGATGTCAATAAATTTTCACTATTTTTTTTTTATTATCTCCCTTGAAATAGGGTGTGGCCCTTCATTAGAATAAACATGAATCCCTTTCAGCCAAGGATGCTTTATGGCAAGTTTGGTTGAAATTTGCCCAGTGGTTCTTGAGAAGTTGAAAATGTAAAAAAAATTACAAATGGAAAGACAGATGGATGGACAGATGGACAGCAGATGAAATGTAATCAGAAAAGGTCACTTGAGCTTTCAGCTCAGGTGAGCTAAAAATATTTCCATGTTCAATATAATTCATGCTCTGCTATAATGCACTTCATTATAAAAAATGTTTTTGTGACTAATAATAATGTGCATATGACTAATGAATAATTCTTAAACAGTTCAGAATTCAGCCCATGCTGATTCAAATGTTAAGGTAAACCTTTTTTCACTCAAGGAATTTACACTCATTAATTCTGATGAAATTAAATAATAATACTCTTCCATTAGGCCATCATTAAAAATATCTTTGTTTCCCCTAACCCGACCCAAAAATCTCAAGTTGGGTCGGTAGGTAGGTAAATAATTTTTTTCTGACAGCAGGTTTGGGAATACATTCTGAAAAATTGAAAAATATCTTTATAAATAAGAAAGAAAAGAAAACAATTTTAAACCTAATAACATACAAATGAAGCAACATGTATGGTAAATTAATTCACAAATATTATTCATTTGAACTTGTAAAATATCTCAGGCCAGCGTAAATTTATTGATATTGAATATTTACAAAACACACAAGATTCGCAAATACTGAACCATCGGACATTCGAGTACATTTTACAAACCTACTATCATCTTCGAGTACTTACACAGACAAAATGTCAAGGGCCTCTCGTGGCACAGTAGTTCTAGTGTTTCGTTTTGGAGTCACGACGTAATTCGGGAGCTAATTCTAAGTCACAGGTCCCGACGTGGGACTTGCAGACCGGTCAGTCGAATAAGACCATAAAAAACGTAGGTCCAGTGTCGGAGTATACATGTAGATGGCACGTAAAAGATCCCTTACTGATGCTTAATGATCAAAGGCCATAAGTGCCGAGTAAAAGTCTAAATTAGGAGCCTTCCACCGGCCCAACAAATTTTAAAGCAAAGAAACAACCTGTTTTCAAGGGCCTAACTAAAGCAAAATAAACTGGCCGTCCCAGGAAGTCGTACCATAAGCAAATTTTAAAGATTTCAACACTATTTGGAAATAGTGTACATGTACATGTATAAACAATATATAATTCAACCAAACCATATCTAAAATGATTAAAGTTTCATATATCTAATTTTATAGTCACGGAGTCAATACCCCATAAATAAAAGGAATAAGGAAACGACATCTGAATTATATTTATCAAATGAAATAATCATACAAAGACATATTTACAACTCCTATGGTCCTATGTATAAAAATAGGATCTTACATGAACTGTTTATTAGAACGAAACGAATCAAATGCAGTGAAATTTATTGATATGTATTCACAAGGAGCGCCCCTCATCTACTCATGAGGCAGGCTTTGCTATGCTTACATGTACTACATACGTTAATTTTTTAAATACCATCTTAACACTCCTTAGTCATGGTACATTAATTCACGAGATGTCTCAAGAGTGTAGGATTCTAATAAGTTAAAGATATAATAAAATTGATACGTCACCATTGTTTTATAACACGAACTAACCCTCTGTGGCCACATGTTGTCGGCACCAAATAAGAGTAAAACAAAAGCCGCCGTTCTGATAAAAAACGGATTTTGATGAAATTATATTTTATAAATTTGATAAACAATAAAAAAAAAATATTTAAATAATCTTATTAAAAAAACTTTTCAGTCGGCACGATTTAAGTGGGTCGGTCGCATTAGGGGAAACAAAGGTATTTTTTATTTTGGCCTTAGGCCTTGTTTGAAGTGTTTTTCTAAAACTACAAAATTTAATAAGCATTAAGAAAATGAAGTAAAATACTGGTCAAGCAAATTTGAATGCACCAAAGAGATAGATGTGTTAAACCTATCTTACAAAAATGATTGACAATGTGTCAACAACATGCATTTAGAATTTTCTAAATAACACAAAATAAATCATCAAGAAGTGTTTGATTAAATGTAAAAAATGAGACCACAAATCAAAGATCTATAAATCTGTCTCAATGCTGACATTTCTTAAGGTGAGGGGACTGTAGATTACTGGTGTAATTCACTCATGTATGACACACAATTATCGTTTAATGATGTCATCATAATTAAAAAGTTAAAATTTGTTTTACCAATGGTAAAGCAGGTCAATTTTATTGTTAATTTGTAAGTTTCATGTATTTATTTGACACTGATATATTTATAATGACAGTGTTGCAATTACAAGGAATTGTCTCATTCAACTTCCTTATAATATTCAAAAATTCCTTATGATTAACATTAACAATTTTAAACATTTTGAGAGCCAAATGTATAAGCCATTTTGAACAAAGTTTAAATAAGCATTGTCCCCTAAAGGCTCTAACAGAGTTTTTTTCCTTTACAATATCAAGGGTACCAAGAACCTCTCTCTGATAATATACAATGTTCTAGCAGCAGACAGCAGTCAGGACACAAGATAAAATCAATGTTTTTTCCTCAAAATGTACTACATTTAGGACATCATTGATAAAGAATAGACCTATAGGCCTTAACTGTCACAGGAGTGTCACATACTATTCAAGTCTTCTATGAGCCACAGATTTACTGCCATTTGAATTTATGCTTGAAACTAGGGATGTCAACGAATATTTGAACATTCTAATATTCATTCGATTAGTTAATATTCGAATATGAATTTATGATTCGAATATTCTGTAATTTTCAGATTTCACCAAAAAATGTAATAAATTTTAATTAGAACAGTGCTGGAATTATCCCCATTTTATTTACTAGCGATCCCCTAGCTGATTTCTTTCGCTACTTTTATCTTATAGATCTTCTAAATTATTTCATTTTGAGTAAGGTATAAAAGAAAAAAACAAGAATTATTAATATATTACAAAAAGTACTTTAAATAGTTTAATATGATCAGATCTAGAATCGAGGACAACGAAATAAAACCATTCTTGAATGTCTATTAAGAGACACGTGAAGAGTGTATACTTATGAAAATAAATTTTATTGATCATTGAATTACATCTGTGATAGAATCAGCCTGTAATATTGTACAGAGCTCAATTTCAGCATATTGTTTCAACTTAGATTGAATATTAATTTTAAAATCATTATCGGGAAGTTAATGACCTAGGAAAATTGTCTATGGAAGTGTTTGCTTATATTTTCAAAACATTGTATCATGTATTTTCAAAAGGAGTTATCTCTATTACCATCATGGTGTAAATTCAGATGGAAACATGATAATCTATTAAATACATTTTTTTTTTTAATGAGCGTATCTGTTTTACTGATATGGTATGAATGTATACTGAACAGTCATTATTTCCATGAAAGTACATACTGGCATAATGATCACCTTAACTGGATGAAACTTCATGTATATCTTGATCCCACAAAAAAATAAATAAATGAATGAATTATCTAAATGTACACAATTCTGGAACAAGGCTTCACAGATAATTCTCACCTCAATAAAGAAGTTGACTAGATAGGGAGTAGATTTCACTACTGAACACACAGTACACAAAAACTGAATCTCCTCTGATTCTGTAGGGGCAGCCTGGACTTCACCACATGCCTTGACCAGCCGCTGAAAAAAAATAATTAAAAACTTCATAAAATCAGCTTCAAAACACCATTCACCCTTCAGCATTAAAACAATGTATTCTAAAATGTGCAACAATAATACCCATACATACATAATTTTATTTTGCCATTGTCATTCATACATTTATCACAATTAAAAACTACAATTGTGTGGGGTTTTTTTGTTTTGTTTTTTTTATAAAATCTAATCTATAATTGTTCATATTCATATACAGATTAAAAGAACCATTTCAGTCTTGAGAAAAGGGGGGGGGGGTATGAAATAAATATTCTGGACCTGAAACATTAAAAAAAAATATGTAATTGCTCTTGTTAAAGTTAAATATCAATATTTAGGTCTGCAGTTTTAAATAACTTTCATTTCTTTGCAATTCTGTATCAAAGAATCCTTTCCATCAGTTGTCAAAACACAGGAATATTTCATTGATTGCTAATTGTACTAAGAGGTGATGATCTGTTAGGTAACTTCAATTAATTGGTATTCCATATGCTCATTATTGTGGTTGGCTTATTTAATATGTACTCCAAAAAATTGATTTTCAATTACACACAAGGCATGAACACATCATAAAATCAAAACTGTTTTATTCCTATCATACCGATTGGTACTCTTTATTATAGGTAATTAATTCAAAAACACACATTATAATTCCACAAGTGTTGGTGAATTCTTTTTTAATTATTATTATGAATAAGCATTCCATGATTTACATTTCCTTTCCCTGAAAAGTTAAAATAAATAACTTTAATGATTTCTTTTTATATACATACATGTATATAGTTAAACTTTGATCAGTGTCTAAAACTCAGATATCTTGAATCCCACGCATATGTAGAAATGATTTCAAAGTCCCAACCACTATTTTCTTACTGTATTGTACTTTAATTGACCCCTCCTTCTGGGAGTTATAGTAGAAATGTGGATTGGTCTCTGGTTCTTCACCATTGACAAATTCAAGTCCAAAAAACAAACAGTAGCATTTCTGTGTTTGTATTATTGGCATTATCTCTCAAAGTGTAACTTACATGAACAGCCCTGTGCACGCTAACATGGGCCAGGATAGGCTGCTTTAATCTGGACAATAACTTGGTAAAAAACTGTAGAACTATTTGTTTCATGCCTGGAGGATGCTGAAATGATAAAAGTAGTTTAAAGTACATGAATCGACTTACATATGATACATACAGAATTTACAGCTTTACTTTTGCTGCAAATTTGCTGCATTCAGTGATGGAGAAAACCATGAAAGTGGAATTGTTGTACGAAAATCTTAGATAATAGAAATAATTACAGAAAATGTGAATTCTATAAATAAACAGCAAAAATATAATTTATTCAAATTTCACTGAAAAGTTTCAAGGTGGGCACGTCAAAAGACAAATTAAAGATAAGTAGAACAAGTCACTGAAAGGCTAAAACTTCTACGACACAATGATCTAATTAATTTCCTTTTTCAACTGCTTAAAAATAGTTTTTGAAATGTTAAAAAAGAAAAATTAGATAATTGTCATTATTGCACACTTGAGAGTTTAAAAATAAATTTGGCATTTCATAAATATGATTAGTCTGGCCTCACTAAAAATATGATAAATAAGAAATAATTAAAAAGAAAAAAATGAGAAATTTTTTGGATATAACTGTTTCACAACTGTAATTGATATTCTACAATGCACTCCCTTAATTTGCATGCACATGTCAATCTATTTCCTCCTAGCAACTTTCAAAAAATTTAAATAACACATTAATGATTAAATAATTGACAGTTTTTTGTATTCTTCTTGGTAATAGACCACAAGTTTTAATTAATTTCAGTTTACTTGGAAAATGATGTGTTGTGATCAATAGTCAATTAAGCAGTCACAAAATTTGATAAGTTTAGCAAGTATAATTATTTTATTTTAGAATGAACTTAATAAGATGTTGCTTAAAGTCAAATTCAGTGAAAGAATAAAACAGTTTAATAGTACATTACAACCAGAACTATATAGTTCACATTCAGGGAAGTACTTTATTAGTTAGGTAAAAAAGTAAGACAAAGATAAACACGTTTTGATCTACTTTCTCTAAGAAACATTGGTCCACAGCCATCAAAGATACTAGGTCTAAAAATACTGTATACTTACATCAGTTCTGCCCAGTGAGTAGAGTCCCTTTTAGTCTATGTTGTACTTTTATTGAGTACCTGTACTAACATTAGTTCTGCCCAGTAAGTACAAAATCTCCCGTACTTTGTACTATACTATTTTGTAATATGTAACCATACAAACATTAGTTATGCCCAGTGAAAACAGAGTTTCCTTTACTTTGTGCTGTACAGGGGAACTATGTTTCTGTACTTACATGTAGTTCATTTGTCCAGTGAGTCCAGTGTTGTACTATGTAACTGTACTTACCCGTTACATCAGTTCTGCCCAATATGTGGTTGTACTGTGTAACTAAACTTGCATCAGTTCTTCCTAGTAAGAGTCTCCAATACTTTATATTGTACTATGTTGTACGTAACTGTACTAACATCAGTTCTGTGTTGTACTGTATTACATAGTATGTAACTATACTTACATTATTTCTGGCCCAGTATATGTTGTACTTTGTTACTGTACTTAAAACAGTTCTGTCCAGTGAGTACATCATCTCTCATACCTTGTGTTGTACTCCGTATCTTCAGAGAGTACATCATCTCTCATACTTTGTGTTGTACTCTTATCTTCAGAGAGTACATCATCTCTCATACTTTGTGTTGTACTCTGTATCTTCAGAGAGTACATCATCTCTCATACCTTGTACTCTGTAACTTCAGAGAGTACAACATCTCTCATACCTTGTGTTGTACTCTCTATCTTCAGAGAGTACAATATCTCTCATACCTTGTGTTGTACTCTCTATCTTCAGAGAGTACATAATCTCTCATACCTTGTGTTGTACTCTCTATCTTCAGAGAGTACAACATCTCTCGTACCTTCTTTTGTACTCTGTATCTTCAGAGAGTACAACATCTCTCATACCTTGTGTTGTACTCTGTATCTTCAGAGAGTACAACATCTCTCATACCTTGTGTTGTACTCTTTATCTTCAGAGAGTACATCACCTATCAAACCTTGTGTTGTACTCTGTATCTTCAGAGAGTACAACATCTCTCATACCTTGTGTTGTACTCTGTATCTTCAGAGAGTACATGTACAACATCTCTCATACCATGTACACTGTATCTTCAGAGAGTATATCATCTCTCATACCTTGTGTTGTATTAGGTATCTTCAGAGAGTACAACATCTCTCATACCTTGTTTTGTACTCTGTATCTTCAGAGAGTACAACATCTCTCATACCTTGTGTTGTACTCTTTATCTTCAGAGAGTACATCACCTATCAAACCTTGTGTTGTACTCTGTATCTTCAGAGAGTACAACATCTCTCATACCTTGTGTTGTACTCTGTATCTTCAGAGAGTACAACATCTCTTATACCATGTACTCTGTATCTTCAGAGAGTATATCATCTCTCATAGCTTGTGTTGTATTCTGTATCTTCAGAGAGTACAACATCTCTCATACCTTGTGTTGTACTCTCTATCTTCAGAGAGTACAACATCTCTCATACCTTGTGTTGTACTCTGTGTCTTCAGAGAGTACATCATCTCTCATACCTTGTGTTGTACTCTGTATCTTCAGAGAGTACATCATCTCTCATACCTTGTGTTGTACTATATAACTGTACATCAGTCCTTCCCACTAAGACAGTATCTTTCATACTTTGTACTGAGTAACTATCTGTACTATGTAACTGTACTTACATCAGTTCTGTCCAGTGGACAGCCTCCAGTACATTGTGTTGTACTATGTTACTGGACTTCTGTTTTTTTCTACCCATTGAGTACAGCATCTCTCATACTTCGTGTTGCACTATGTAACAGTACTTACATCAGTTCTGCCAAGTGAGTACAGAGTCTCAAGGAGTTTGTGTTGTAGGAGGTACTCCATACATGGTCCTGTACTATCCAGTTGCTCAATTTTTTCCTCCTCTGTCAACAAAACCACCATCTGATCCAGGTGTTCTGGGATCTGCGTCTGATCTATTGGCATCTTCTCCCCTAAACAAATATTAAACACAGGTAATCAGAGATTACAGAGCTCACCTCAATGAATGTTGTCTTTAAGTAAGGCAAAGTCCCACACTAAACTAATAATCTAGTAGTGTGCATCCCTAGATGCAACATTTATGCGATTTTGGTCTGATAGGGCTTGCAGTTACTTGGACTTATCTAAAACTTTAAACTAGTCACTCATCCAGGAAATGTAAGTCAAATCTAGCATCTGAAGCATAGAAGTTTGAGAGTGTTCATCCCTTGATGCATCATCCCTGCAAGTTTGGTTCAGATAGGCCTTATAGTTTCTTGGAAATGGACCTGCTCCAAAAACTTTAACCTGGTCACTCATCTGAAAAATGTAGGTCAGATCCAGCATCTGAAGCTAGTCCAGTAGTGTGCATCCTTAGATGTATCATCTAGAAAACATCTGAACATTTAATGAGGGGGAATTGTGACAAAAATCCTTCCTTTGGAAGATCACAACTTTGAAAAATATAATTTTAAGCTGTAGGAAGTCATCTGTTATTTTGTCTGACAGACAAAGTACATGTATGTAGGAATGTCCATACCTTTGTTATCCATGAAGAAAGTGGTAACTGCCTTCCAATGATATACAAACTCTTCCTTCAAGGACAACTGAGGTGCAAGCTATAATAAGAAACATATCAGTGTTAAACTTTACTATACAATGCAATAAACAGAATATGCATGAAGAAAAAAAAAAATCAAGGCTATTTACTGATCAATATATGGTCTACACTATGCAAGAATTTGATATCATATTTATTATCGTTGGATTTAATCATGTTAATATTGCAATAAACTGATATACTGGCAGTAATGCACACCCCTACACTATGCTAGAGTATCAAAATATATACACCTACACTGTGCAAATATATACAACTAAACAACATATTATCTCATGCTCAGTGGGACTTGGAATATAAACTCTTAATATCTGAGTGTTTGAAATTACTTAGTTGAAATTCAAAATCAGATCATAGTTGGAACCATTTGCTCACTTTGACATACTCCTTGTATTTGACATAATGCCTTATGGGTATCAGGATATCTGAGTGTGTAATAATTAAGACTACATGGCCAAACTTGAACTCAAACAATAGTTGGGACCATGGGCTCATTTTTATATGTTCTAGGACTTTCATATTTCACATGTGCATTTTTGTGACAACACCTTTTCTTGGGTACCAACATTTTTTACCTCATGACCTTGACCTAGAAGTTTGACCTACTTTGAAAAACTTAAGCCTTTGGCCATAACTATAGAACAGTTGGTGCTAGGGCTTTCATAAGTGAAAAAAGTGAAGATAACGAACAGTGATTGATCTAAAAATAATCTATAAAAAATACAAATCTGTGAAGAGGGAATAACACTTGGATCATTTGTGTATTCTTTGTGACATGACCTTCCCTTGGGTAACAACATTTTTGACCTCATGACCTTGACCTTGGAGTATGACATACTTTTGAAAAAAAAAAAAGTTAAACCTTGGTCATAACTTTTGAACTTTTGGTGCTCTAGGGCTTTCATATTTCATATGTATATTTCTTGTGACAAGACTTTCCTTTGGATACCATTATTTTTTACCTCTTGTCCTTGACCTTAGAGTTTGACTTGCATTTGAGAAACTTTAATCTTGGCAATGAGGAGTCAAACAGGGGCATCACTGTTTCACAAAAACATCTTGTTCAATACCGGTATTGATGATATGCTAACTGGAAGTACTTCATAAATGCTACATATAGTGTATCTAAATCAAAACTTGTCAACAGAGAATTTACCTTGTTACGTATTTTGCTATAGTATTAAAAAAATAAGAGAAGATAAAATATATATATATATATATATTAATATTTAACCAGATTTACATTGTATATTTAATTTGCATACAATTCTGTCACATATTCTGGAATACTAACTCTTAATTAACTTTTATAAAAAAAAAATTGCAGACCAAAAAAAAGCTATTAATGATCTTTCGGATCACAATGCTTCAATAGTAAGTCCCAAGTCTGATTCTACATCGGTAAAAAAAATACTATAATGGAAAAACTGAGGTTTGCAAGTCAGGCTGTACCTCAAAATTAAGCACCCATTGACTGTGTTCGCCTAAGTTACATGTAAGGCTTTTAAGCAAATATCTCTGAGAAAAATAACAATGACTACAAATTCCACTGGGAACTGTATCAAAGCAGTGGACAATTTCTAGTGTTAAATGACCATATATAACCAAAACAGGGTATCTAGGGTATTGTAATGAATAAAGTACATGTTTGACAAGTCTAAAAACTATTTAGAGAAAAAGGCAACAATATTATCTACATGTATCACAACATCCCATCATACATCGCAATACATAACAACATAATTTTTCTGGCAATATCCACAGCTAATATTAAATGACGTCAACATTTATGATATAAAGAGTCTAAGAGATTAAAAAGATATTCCCTAGTTAGAAAAATCTAAATGAGTCTATCAGAACAAGTCCTCACCATAGTTAGAATATGTCCCATATACTAGTAGTTACAATATCAAAACAGAACGCATCTGCTCCAGCAAAATTTTGAAGAATACAAAAGCAGTTGCATTGAAAATAACCACCAAATTAACCATGACAAACCTTTTTCTTGTTTTTGAGCTGGTACACATGTATATGCCTTCTACCCCCAAAAATTTCAATTTCTCAACAGGGCTGGAAAAAAAGGGGAAATACTCATATTTCCCAGTAAGGTGGGAAACACAGGTAATTCTCTGGAATAACTGGTATTTCCCATGAAATAAAGTACAGATGCATGTTTTATAATTTTAGTCATAAATTATCTGTTGGGTTATAGACACATAGGCCTAATACAAATTATTGGTTAAAATATTTAATCATAGTCTGAGAATTAACCATTAAACATGACAAACCCGAAAAAGTTGTGCTTACTAAGCTAAGTATCCACTTTTGGTGAACAAGTGGGACATTACAATACCTTGTTAAAAAATTGTGAGTGTTGGTATACTATAAAAAAATTACGGAAACCCATTAGGACCTATTAAAAAAATATTTTTGAATTCGATATAATGAATTGTCCAATTTGTTATAACAAATTTAATTGTTACAACAATTTCTTTGAATTTGTTATAATGAATTTAATCTGTTATAATAAATTTGTTGAATTCCTTATAACAAATTCAAAAATTTGTTATAAGGAATTAAATTCATTATAATGAATTCTTAAACTTGTTATAATGAATAAAATTCGTTAAAATGAATTCTTTGTTATAATGAATTAAATTCGTTAAAACTAATTAAAAACTGTTATATCGAATTCATATGAATTTTTGTATAGGCCCTGATTGTTGAATTTGATGAAATGAATTTAATGAACAAAGTTTTTCAAAACATTTTACATCTGAATTTGATTCAAGCTAGAACTTTACAACATTTGGTCTACTGTAGTAAATGTATCTATATAATATAATTAAATCTCAAAATAGGAACACATGAACACTGTCAAAAGTCAATTTGTTAAAACCACCGGTTTAATTGCACATGTAATACCTACAGTGCTTACATGAGGATCAAAACAAGTTATTTTGTTCTTAATAAATTATCTGTAAAATGCTACAAAGGTGAAAAGAAATTCTAATTAGAAATTTTCAATTTTGTTTAACAGACAGTTATAGAAAAACTTGCATTCATTTATTCTCAATTATGCATTTTCTTAAATAAATAAAAATAATTAATACAAGAAACTTAAACTTTTGATTTCCTAGTATTTTCCAATATTTCCAAGTTTAGAGAAAATATGTAGTATTCACTGGGACAGGAAATACTGGTAATTACCAGCATTGGTATTTCCCAGCAATCCTGTTTCTCACTGTTTTTTTCTCGCTTCAAATTTAAATGCCACATTGACATTTGGAACTCTTTGATATGTTTGTATTATAAATTAAAATTATTTGCCTTATTTATATTGCTACATGTATTTAGGAAATATACACAGAAGGATTTGTATCCTTATACCACATCCTTAGGACAATATCAATTTAATGATAAGACATTCTTTCTATAATTCTACTAACATCACATTGTACAGTATTATGCAAACCTTTAACCCCTTTATTGTGGCCCATCCCTAGTTAGAATAATCTAACTGTGTCTTGGAACAAGCCCTCACCACAGTTAGAATACGTTCCATATACTTGCAATGTAGCAAACTGGAGTGGATCCACTCCAAAATGATTTTGAAGAACACAAAAGGAGTTGCACTGAAAATAACTACCACATTAATCATTACAAACCTTTTTGAGATTGTATATAAATACGAAAATTCAACTCATTTTCTCAACGTTTTTTCCTCGCTTCAAATTTAACGCCATGTTGACTTAGAGTGCAACGATAAACCGTTTGACGGTATATCGCGGTATATTTTTCCACGGTTCAATTCATGATATATGCTAAACCGATATCACAGTTCAGTTCAAATGGCCAAGAATCATCCGAATCGTCCGTTTCGCAGGACAGTTAAGGTGCCAAATGGAAATATCAGCAAATTTTTTAGACACAAAATACATTCTTTACAAGGATGGGTGATTCTTTTTAGGCCTTTACTATTATCGGACAAATGTAATGTGGCTGAAAACTACATGTTGAGGACGTTTATATTTCTTATTTAGATTTGTCACTTAAAGAGGCTGGGGGGTTGTGGCCATTTTTAGACTATATTGATCTCCTTTAGAAGAAGAGCTCCATATGAAGATATAGAAAATGATCAAATTTTAAAACTAAAATTTTTGAAATTTTTCTTTGCCAAATGATAGTTGACAGCTTAAGATATCATATCTAAAAAATTAAGTTAAATCTGGTGGTTAATTTGTGGTTAATTTGTTGACCCCCCAGCCTCCTTAATGTGGAGTCACGTGATTTTAGCAAATATACCTGCAGTATAGAAGTCATCTATAAATTCCAATATTGCAAGGGCATAACCAAGTTAAAAATCTAAGTTAAATTTATAATTATTTTCAACACTCTTTGTAGTTTGTGAAAAGTGCTGCGAACCTATATAGATTCCACTAAATAATTGCTAAAATTACATTTGTTAGACCGTATGTTGAATATTTTGTTGGTCAAGTACATTAAATGTAGATATAATGAATTCATTTGCAAGATTTCATCAGGTTCGCAGCACTTTTCAAATATCTTCATACCTCTTGAGTTTGTGTGTAAAAGCTTGTCGTAATTCATTGAGGGTATGCCCTTTCAATTTATCAATTTATTAAGACCCTTCTATTACCCTTCAATGAACCTGCATACAAATGTACGGCAGTTTCACTTTTCTAGGGAATGTACAGGAAGTATATGAATAAAATCATAAAATAGACATCACATCCAAGTTAATGGCCTCTTATATACATGTATCTGCAAATAATATTTCATTTAATTACAAAACACATATTTCATTGTATGAAATATAACTTGATCCGCCTCTCACTGCATACAAACTGCGTCAAATTTTACGATATGACGTCACATTGACAAATGCATTGCGATCAGTGAATTGTTAATATATAATTATTGCTTTGTGGGATTAACCAACGACAAAAATACATGCATTAAGAAGTACTGATGTACTTTAAAGATATCAAAGATATCAAAGTTTAAAATAGCGTATCATTTCATTTTGTGGTAATTTGAAGAACATGTATTTTTGTGTGATGTCATAGTAAGCATTTCCCGTAAAAATTAAGCCCCGCCTCCTTATTGCAGCCTTAACTGTGCTGTGTTTGTTTCCTTGTTTACAATTTCAAAATGGCTTCTGTACAGGTCGACGATAACGCATTAATGGCAGTTAAACTCATCTCCAGTATCTTACAGACCTCAGATTTAACATTGTGAAGGACTTTTATCTCATTCTTAATGTGATTAAAAGTTACAGATGGTAAGACAAGTGATAGACCCTTTAGGTCTAAATGTATTCTATGGTAATGATATCTCATCACACGTGTATTTCAATGAAAATTCGCTGTCTTGTTGACTAAAACGTGCTAACATGAGAAATATGACAAGTGGTTTTCTACATAAATAAAAGGAATAAAAGAATGAATGTCTTCCTTTTTCATTCCAATTTAAAAGGAAGTTTATTAGGAAAGGTCCCCGTAGTTCCCAGCAAATGTTCGTCATTGGTTTAAAAATGTCACAACTCAAAGTTAAATAACCCTATCAAGTTCTTAACCTTGTCATGTATCGTGATATATATCATATCGTGAACTGTATACCGTGACACGTATCGTATCGTGAGGTTGGTGTCCTAATGTTGACATTCTGAACTCTCTGGTTTGTTCATAGAAAATGCACAGAGTTCAAGTTATGGCCCATGTTTATTTTGCAACATTGCCAATACACAGAACGAATTCTATTGTTAAACCGGGTTCCTAGGACAATATCATTTTAACGATAGAACGTTCTATCTAGCCCATCCCTAGACCTACCCCATGAACACACATATATCTAAATAACATATAAGCTAGCACAATATAATTATTATAGTCTTTTAAGGCCCAGTGGTTCTAGGGAAATATTTTGATCCTCCATCTATTCATTGTTTTTGTAATTATCTCGGCTTGAAGAAGGACATTGCACATCATTGGGAAAAAACAAACATTTGTAACTTTAAAAAAAGTACAATAGGTTGAAAATGGTGTAAATGCTAATTGCTTTGCTTTCTGCAGGTCTGGTACAATCACTTTATTTTATATATTTAGCTGTTCTGGGGGTGGAGGGGGTTACAAGTGAAAAGACTACAGTACTTGACCTACCGCCTCAACTGCATGATGAAGAATGTTGGAAAATTTTGAAAACATTTTCTTCTTCATCTGTAAACCATTTCAATTCATTTCCAAATCAAACAATGTTCGCAGTTAATTGAATTATGATACAATGTAATTAGATCTGTCTGTCTGGTCTGGTTTTGTTTTGAACGGAACCGGAAACACGTTCGCGATTTATATAAAGTAGGGAAACGGTCGAAACCAGAGTAAATATTTCCGGAGAATGTCATTTGATTCATCCCCCTTTTTAAAAGCTAGTTTTTAATATATTTAAAGTAATTTCATTTTCATATTGTCTTATCGCTGCATTATTTCTTATATATCATGCATAGACTGATAACCAGGGACCTATATATAGTATATAGGTCCCTGATGATAACACAGTACTGTTAATTTTGTAACAGAAGACTATTCCCCCAACTAATATATTGAGGAAGCTTCTTTTTTTTTTCATTGAAATTTCAAACGCGAGATTTTTCCCTCTTAATTAAATATTCAAATTTTAGAATGTTTTTAAAATCATATATATATAACACAATTATTTTAATATTATTATTTTCTTTTTTTAGTTTTCATCCGTACATGTACATAGTTGGATAAAGTAGATTTAGAATGCCAGACTATTAATGATACATGTATCTGTAATATATGGTGACTTATTTCTGCCGCTACATGCAGGATAAATCATGCGCGGATCTAGAGGGGGGTCAGGGCCCCCCCCCTCCCCCGGAATTTGCAAAGTTATTAAAAGTATATACTGAAGGAAAGAAAAACTTACTTTACCCCCCCCCCCCCCCCCCCGAAAAACGTGGACCCACCATCACCACCACGAAATAAGTGTTTTCCCATTTTGGAATACCTGTGGGAGGGTAATTTAGTTTTTTTTTTTCTTTGCTTGTCAAGGTATTTTAGGGTTGGATTTTTTTTTTGACAGGGATGGACCCCCCACCCCCACCCCCCAGGGGAAAAAAATTCTGGATCCGCGCCTGTAAATTATGTTAAAATGCGAGAAATGTATGTCAGCATGCATGATAATTATGTCTCAATGCAAAAGAATAATGTTGGCATGCTGCAAGTTGCCAATCTTTTAAGAGAGTACTAGTCTGTTTTACAATGGTAAATTTACTTATTTACGCCAGTATCTGACATCAGCTGTCCAAGATGTAACATATATCATGTTGACATGCGACTAATTTATTTCAACATGTGAGATAATTATGTTGAAATGCTAGTTAATTATGTCAACATGCGAGATGTGTATGTTGACATGCAACTTATTATCTTGCATGTTTGACATAAATATCTTGCATGGTACCATATAACTTGCGGCATGTTGACATTAATAAGTCGCATGTCAACATTAGTAGGTTGCATGTCGACTTTTTTAACTCGCATGTTGACATAAACAATTTGCATGTCTACATAATTATCTTGCATGTTGACATAAATAAGTTGCATGACTACATAATTATCTCGCATGTTGACATAAATAAGTTGCATGACTACATAATTATCTCGCATGTTGACATAAATAAGTCGCATATAGAGATAATAATGTTGCATCTTGCATGTGATGTATGATGTCATTTTCTGGCGTTAGTAAGTGAACTTACCAACATTTAAATCAAATTCTCTAAAAAGATTGATAACTTGCATGTTTACATAAATATCTTGCATGTAGACATAATTATCTTGCATGTTGACATACTTACATGTAGGGGACAGAAAATATGCAACCATAGGAAAATATAAAAGCAAGAACTTAATTTTTTCTAACATTTACTTACATCATGCGATAAAATATGTTCATACCGACAAGCAGAAAATCATCACTGATCTGAATTTTGATTGATTACGTGTTGGATACCATTATAATTTTATTATCTTTATACAAAACAAGTACACTCGTGGTTGCTATTAACCACAAGTCAACTTTTCTTTCATACTGTACAGTAAACTCCTCACGATTTTATGACAGAAACTGAATTGAAATACAGACTTTCTGAAATCAAAGACAAATTTAAAAGAACACGGTGCACTCGGAGACTAAGACCCCCCCCCCCCCCCCCCATACACACACACACATACATTTACAAACAGCTAGCATATTACCTGAAGATCAATGGAGATATTTTTTTTTCTTTCCAGATGAACTGCTAAGATTTTTAAGTTTTTTCCTCATAAAGTTTAATAAGACCTGTGTCATAGCAGAATTAAATGCAGCAATATGTTATTTTAAGCAAAAACTATTGTTTTACTTCTTTTTTTTTTTTTATTTTTATGTATTCATTTTGATGTCTGCAAAATATTTATACAGAAAAAAAAATAATAACATTTAAAAAAAAAATGGAGAACGCTTGGAACATTTCTTCGGGTAATTATATCACACTTGAACAAGCACACCAAGCTTAAGCTGCATGATAAAACATGTACAATGTGATACACTCCCTGTGCACAACTCTAAACATTTGTAACTTCTTAGTTACAGAATTCAAGATCTAAGGAATTGATCGAAATCAAAAAAAAAAAAAAAAAAAAAAAAAAAACAAGACTGCATAAATGTGCTTTTTCTTCTTAAATATTACATGTGTGCCATATTTTTGCCACCATGATGTAGTTGAATCAAAGCAAAGTTTAAACATTATTAAATCCTTTGAGTTTGGAAAGCAAATATTTATTATCTATTTTCAATTTCCCTTAGAGATGTTTTAGTGATCGCTCCGGTTCCCAGTATCCGGTTATATCTAATGAGTATTTATAATTATATTTTGTCGACGAAAAAAATCTTTTGATATACGTCTAAATGCATCTTTGAGCGATTTCTTTCTTTAAAAAAAGAAATTCCAAATTTTATTTTCTCTGAAAGATATACAGGAAAAAGGTTGAAGATGACGAACAGTGAACGATCTAAAAAAAAAAAAAAAAAAAAAAATACAAAGGATACAAATTTATGAAAAGGGATTAAAACACAGACCCCCGAAAATTCCAGTGGTGGGATTTGAAGAGAAAAAAAATAAAGTGTAGTGATGATAATTCGAATAAATGAAGAATGACACTGCATGTCAAATAATTATTATTCTACAGGTAACCATGATAATAACACGAAGTTTGCCCATAAATAGTGAGTGTCTTCAATTAAATAAGGTGATCTTTAATGACTTTAGTGAAAATGAACACATGATTGCAATGAAAAATGAATTCCCCTTTGATACCTTTGACATTTTAAAATTCTAGACTAAGTAGGGGAAACAATTTAAATGAGAACTTAAAATAATTACTTTTCACCACCAAATGACATAACACTAATAAAGATGTAATCTACAAAATTAAATGTTACGAAATATTTTCATTTCATTACCTACATTCCAGTACGTCTTTGAAAATAATTCAAAGTACTCACTTATTCAGAGAACGATAAACACAAAACTTGTAATCCGACTTCATCATGTAAATATTCAAGTTATATTTTAGTTAACTAAACTTTATCTGATCAAGTCTTTAAAAATAATCTTTGAAATGTTCCTCCAGGGTTAGACAATATTGTTTCTTTCCATGCATTTTGTTGACATCAAGCGGACTTTATATACACATTCACAATTAAAATGTCAAATTTAACGCAAAATCGCCAAACTCCCTTCTTTTACTCTATAGTCCCCAAAGATGAACTTCTTTACACAAGGGCATATTAGAAAACGAAGATTTCATATAATTTAATATTCGAGTTACCACACGTGATATCGTTCCCACGAAAAGGTGAAACTTTCTTTTTGGCATGAAACTGGAATCTGTATGTATTTCCGTGAACTCTATTTTGCTAATGTCCAAAAATTATTTGATTCGAAAAATAATCGCAAAGGTACAACTAAATTAACTTAAATTCCCCATTCACCATCGATGTGAAGCATCATCCGATGTTTCAAATTTTAAAGTTTTCAGGATCACTTTATCTTTGGCTAAGAAAAATATGTAAATGTTGAGGATTTTTCTTGAGCAAAAAACAAAATATATTGGCCGACTGCTACCTCACTTTAAATCATTTGTTTTACTCAATTATGATTATTTGAAAAGTAATAACTAGTAAGTCTATATGTCAACTATTCCAGTTTAGTTTAGAGAACACAAACATGTATCTATGTATAGTGAAATATTCCGTAATTTGCATATTTAAATTTATATATCATATCGTTGAAATTTTTAATTTTCAGGAATTTCTCAAGAATTTTAAACTTAACATGTACATTGAAATATCTAACACTACACGAATATGTTTGTATAAAGAAAAAAAAATCAGGAAAATTAACTGTAGACGAAAATGGAAAAATTGCTGAATGACGCTTGAAACTTGTTTTAAATTTTAGCATTATTAGCATTATATATATATATATATATATATATATATATATATATATATATATATATATATATATATATATATATATATATATATATATATATATATATATATAATCAGCATAACTTTGGCTAGGAAAGGGGAAAATTTTAGTCTCCTCTATCGTACCAGTACCACTGTACTCAATATTTCATTAGAAAAGTTACAAGGATTGACAACATTGTGTTTCGGTTCTATCTAAATTCTCTCTATTAATATAAGAATTAAGGTAGTACAACGTTAAATCTCATCTCAGAGAGAGAGAGAGAGAGATGTGCCATTTCTCATCAAGCATGAATACATATGTAAAATAAAATTGCAATATTTATAAAGGAAATGAGAGGAGATATAAGATAAAGAAGAAAAGAAAAAGAATAAATAAAAAAGTACAATTAGAGGAACACATTAAAAACTACAAAAAATAAAAAATCTCAAGTTTCTCCACAAGACCAAAAATTCATCATACGGAATAAAATGCGCTGTTTTGGTAAAATATTCCATCTTTTAACAAAATACACCTATGGCTAGATGCTTGAAGGCAAAGGAGAAACGAAATTTCGTGAGATTTTATAGAACTTTTAATTCACACTTTCCGTTGGTTCATGAACTGCATTTCGCAAAACATCAAACCAACTAAGACACATAACAAAAATCTTTTGTTAAATTTGACATGACTTTAATTTAAACATGCACTGTCTTGGTATTTTTGTGACATGATGAAATTTGACATTTAAGTTTTAAAATTTTTAAGATAAAGGAAATAAGAATAAGAATAATCTGTGTGCAAACAGGCATTATTCGAGCGTCAAAAAACACATTGCATGATGTCGATTTTAATTAAATATTCATTAGCGACTCTGAAAAAAGAATATTTAACTATCTTTGTTCTTCCTTGCTGACCTCTGACAAAAATCCCCCACGAGAAAATATTTAAGACAATGATTACAGGTAATTTCATAGTGAAAATGACGGACATTCAATGACAGAAATTTTGAAGGTTTCCAACTTTGAATGATGATTTATGACATCAGACACGCATGACCGGCCATGGCAGGGACATTTGCTCATTTTTGAAAGCTCTTTTCCCATTGGCTGGTAACCAGTATATAAAATTCCGTGGTAAAAACCTTTCTATGTCACTTCTGCTCGCTCTCATTTCGGAAGCTAAAAGAAGGAGGTGAGTTCTGGAGTCGTAAATAAATCATAATAGAAGAAACAGTAATTTTCTTTTAATAATCCGAATGAAGGATCAACTTTTGCCAAACTTTTAAGCGAATTTTAAATCCCTCAATGTTAGATTCTGCATTCTTCTCTCTTTTTTTATTAAAAAAATAATAATAAAATAAATAAAGAATTGAATTCTTCTAGGAAAAAAATCAAGGCAATTTTCAATAATGACAAAAATATATAAAAATATAGAGTTTAACTTTTGTTTCATAGGTATATATTTTGTTTGTTACCTGCAACAAAATTATAATTTTAAATGGACAATACCAATTTTCCGATATACCCAAAATACTTTTCTGTAGCATAAAATACTAAATAGCAAATGTTTAAAAATATTTATCAGCTCTATTTGAAACACTTTCTTCAAAGGAATTATAAATCATCGTTATAATTTTTTTTTCTTCTCTTCATTCCAGTTGCAAGCGACCATGAAGGTTTTATTATTCTTTGCCTTCTTGAGCCTCGCTTTCGCTGATGAGGAGGACAATGGAGGATGGAATTGTAATGGTAGCAATGGACAAAATTGCCACGACTTCTTTTCACAGTTTCAACAATGGCAAGCTAGCCAATCTGGAGGTGGGGGCAGTGGAGGGAGCGGCGGAAGTGGGGGAAGCGGCGGAAGTGGAGGAGGTTCTGGTGGTGGTGGTGCCAGTGGCGGTGGTGCTGGAGCCGGAGCTGGAGTCGGAGTTTCCGCTGGTGCTGTTTCCAGTGCCAGTGCTTTAGCTCAAGCAAGAGCAACTGCTGAAGCAAGGGCAGCCGCTGAAGCAAGAGCAGCAGCAGAAGCTAGCGCAAAGGCAGCTGCGGATGCAAGGGCAGCCGCTCTAGCTTTTTCTAGCGCCGGTGCTGGCGCAGCCCGTGGCGGACAAGGAAGGACCGTGTACCTATTACAAGGAGGAGGTTTCGGATCTCTCTTTGGTGGTAGTGGAGCTGTTGGTGCTGCGTCAGCTCTCGCCGGAGCCTCAGCCGGTAGAGGATTTAGAGGTGCTGGTGCTTCGGCCTCCGCCTTCGCCTCTGCTGGCGGACTGGGTAGACAAATCACCATCAATCGTCATTATTACAACTTCAACCACTACAACCCCTGCTCGTATCCTCACATCATTCAGAACTATCATCTCTGTGGCTACCCAAAAGTCCAGTTTCCCCAATATCCCAAATACGAGCCATACCAAGCACAATTTTCTCCCTTCTCACGTTTTGGATCCAGGTCTTCTGCATCAGCCTCCGCTTTTGGGTCCGGTGTCGGATCTGGACTCTTTGACGGAATTATCGGTGGACCTGGCTCTGCCTTTAGTTCTAGACGTGGATCTAGGTTTGGTTCTCGTTTCGGAGGTGGAAAATACGATACTCCTTATTATCCATCCATTAAAGATTACCCTGTAAGTTTTAATAAAATTCACATCTAGTTTTCAGATAAATACCCACTTCCTTCAATTACTGAAAATACTTTTGCACTGAACAGCAGTTTTTTTTTCTAAGAAAAAGTTTATTTAAGAAACCGAATGTCACACTATTTTATGAATAGACTATTGATAAGTCGGCACTTACTGAAGTAGCACTTTATTATATCTTTTTTTTTAATTAAAGGTTGAAAATGTCATGTTTGATTACACGCGGAAGATCACCTGAAACTATTTTCTAAATTCAAAAATAATCAAGGTTAAAACAGAACAAGGAAAAGCATGATGAAAAAATTCTTTGTCCCTCACATGTTGTTACATTAAAACGTCCATGTTCCTTGTCAATTTCATTTCATCTGATTTCTTTTTATGATTTTAATTTAATATTACTTCTTTTTTGTCATTCCAGTTCTAAAGACAGTCTGGTGAAGTTACAATCCAAGAGTTACTGCAATGTTTGTAAATAAATATTTGTTATTTATAAGAAAAAAAAATAAAATTGTATACAAAAAATCTTTGTTGTTAGTTTTTGTCATATATTCGACTAACGTAAACAACATGAATTAACGAGAGCATTTGATGACAATTGAGAACTCCCTTAGAACTCGGTAACATTTCCCATTATGGTTCTATGTCTGTCAAAGGGCACGTCAGGCCTGTAAAAAATTACACTTCTCTCAAGATGGAAATGTGAAAAGTCTTCTAACTTGCAGTGACACTGATTATAATGAACTGCATCTCACTACTGTAGATCACTAAATTTTCGCGACACCTTATTTTCGCGAGATAGTCATTGACTCTTTATTAGCGAGACATAATTTTCACGAATTGTTGTTATTCCTCTATATAATCTTATGGAATACTATTATACGCAAGAATGATATTTTTGCGAGCTCACTGTCTCGCATAATTACGCGAAAATAAAGTTCTCGCGAATAAAAAGTGATTTACAGTATTATGTTTTTTTTGGGGGGAGGGGGGTGTTACTATTTTTTCCTGATGAGAATACAGTCCTCGAAGACGATCTTCAAGACGGGGTCTTAAAGGCAAAATTTAGGCCTAAAATGTATACATCAAACCATTTATAAATGACATCGACAATTGTATCCTTAATATTTACTTTTTGAAATATCATGTATACTTTACAAAGAAAGCCAGTCACTTTTAAAAATGTATACAGAACAACCACAGTCCATCGCCGTTTTTTAAAATGTTTCTGAAAAAGTAAATCAGTGGTACATGTATGTCGTGTTCAAGCTTCAAAACATTATCAATGGATTATTACCTTCATCACAAAGGGACACAATCGAATCACTTTGTCCGTTTTCTAATTGTCGATCTGTTCTTATAAGATGTATATTATGGGTAAATATTTATGGGTAAATAAAATAAGTTTGTGGGGTTAATTTAGTGCTGTGGGTTAACCTTTCAACCCTTCAATGAGGCTTTTAAATGTAATGAAAAGGTGAAGATAACAAATAGTGATTAATCTCATAAATCCTGTAAGTAATACGGATCGTGATCAGGGCAAAAAGATGGACCCCTGGAAACACCAAAGGTGGGATCAGGTGCCTAGGAGGAATAAGCTCCCCCAATCGACTGGTCACACCCGTCGTGAGCCCTCTGTATTAATATGATAATCCGTAGTCAAAATTAGCGTTAAACAATGGCCTAACAATTGGTATGAAGCATGTCAGTCAAAGTACGACATGTTGATAGGCTGTATTTGCAAACAAGTTCATTAAAGTGACCTTATGATTTGCTAAACGTAGAATGTAAAGAGATTTTTAAAAGCCCTGTAAAATCAACTTATTTGTTAGTAGCCTGTCTCTGTTTGAAAATTGATTGTACTCTTGCGTACCGAATCAGCTGGGAGACACAAAGACCATATACATCATTATGCCAGTGAAAGGTTAACAATCCTTAATTAAAACTTTAGTCTTCTGGAATGATAAGATATGTCACATCTGCTTTATACTTGGATGTTATATTGACTGTAGAATGGCCAACTAACAACTAAGCCATATGTCAACAAGATAACTTCAGCTTTTCAACCGTCAACTTTCCCAATTTATGTTTAGTAATACATATATCCCATTATCACCTACATATGGTGTTAATGTCTCCCAACATTTACTGATTCATATACTCAAGATCATGTTCTGATAACGATCAATTTTTAAACAGAGGCAGACTATTGAGAAATATCTTTATTTCGCAAATTGTATGGACGTTATAATGACCTTGTTTACAAATACAACCTAGCGCTGGTGTATTTTGGGTCGTTTACCTGATCGATACTGCGGGCTCACGGCGGGTGTGACCGGTCGACAGGGGATGTTTACTCCTCTTAGGCACCTGATCCCACCTCTGGTGGTTCCAGGGGTCCGTGGTTTTGCCCTGTTCACAACATGCGTATTTTTTCTGGATTGATGAGTTTGATCACTATTCGTTATCTTCACCTTTATCATAAAGAAATATCTGTATTATATAGCAGCTTATGTTAGAATTGATAAATCATTTCTTTGTCGTTCTTGGGTTTTGAAATGTATTTGAATGAAGTTTTAAGCGTATTTCTACAGTTTAGAGCAATGTTACTTGATGAGTGGAATTGAGATTGATATGCAGGAACAAACTCATCAAATTGCATTATATAATGTTGTAAAGGACAAGGTATGGTAATGGCCGTATCTGGCCCCTTATTTGATGTAAAAATCAGAACACAATTAAAATTGTGATAGTTTGTAGTTAAGAACTTAAAATAATGCTTGCTTCAAAACCAACACTTATTTTGATTCAAATCTTACATGGAGGCCACAAGAGGGTGCAAAAGTAGGACGTTTTCCCGAATTTCCTCAATTCTGGTAAAATTTCGTAAAATTTGAGAAACTCTTCCCTTCAGGAAACATAGAGCACAAGCTTGCCTATCTGAGATTTTTATGCACAAGATGTATCTGATACTAGTTTATGAAATATATAAATTTGGTAGATAGGCAAGCTTGTGCTCTATGTTCTCTGGACCAAAATGTGCAGTACGATCGATGAAAATTTGCATAAAAATGAAAAAATTCGGAAACTGACAAGTCATATTTTCTGACCTTCGTGTGACCTCTGTGTATCCTATAACTTTGAACCAATACTCATTTTGAGGCAACGGTGACAACAGGTTTTTATTGATAAACTGTTGCATCATTCTAAAAGACACACACAAAAAAAAAACAGAGACCGAAAAGGGGTCTTAGCCTATCTTGTCCTTTACATTTGCCTCTCAGACCCGTATAACGCGGGGGGGGGGGGGGAGGGGGGTAGGGGAACCGCCCCCACTTTTTTGGAGTATAGTATTGTGCTATAGTGAATTTTCATTTAGATGCTGGTTGTCCCCCCCCCCCCACTTATTGTCGCTGTAAGGTCGAGCACTGGCAAATTCCAGGATTTGCACACTTTTTTTTCTTTTACTCGTCAGATTTTTTGGGAGGTTGCCCCCACCCCGTCCGTTTTTTTCAAATCGTTGCTACTTGCTTGGCCTCTACCTAGTAAATTTAAAACATGATACATGAAGAAATTAACTCCGCTCATCAAGTATTTAATTAAGGAATCACTGTCTAGTTAGTAGAGTATGCCAGGGCATCAACGATAGTTGGAAACGTGGGATAATATGCATAACGGGCTTCGCCCGTTATGCAAATTATCCCACGTTTCCATCTATCGTTGATGCCCTGGCATACTCTACTAACTAGACTGTGATTCCTTATATTTCCATTTCATTGTGAAATAAAATTGTAAATTTAGATTTTAAAATTGTAGACTAATAGATTAAAATTACACGAAGCCTCACATGTCAATTTCAATTATTTACATTTGCAAATATTTTTCTTAGATGAACCTATTGAAGAGAAAATATGTTCAATTCTGTATGAACTTATTTGGGGGTCAGAGGTCATGGCATGACCGAATCACACAGCGCGATGATATCTGTCTACATATTTCTGTCACGGTGACACTGGTTTCGGAACTTCTAACCCGTTAAAGCGATGAAAAAGATAAAATTATTGGAACATATATGTTTTTCTTCGTTCAACAAATGATCATTTGTTCTTTCTTCGATGCGAAGAAAGCCTAAAATCACGCTTACCTTTTTAACCCGAAATCCCTCTGAAGGTATGTAAACGGAAGACGATAGCACCGCTTTTGACTTCATATATAAAGAACTCATACAATAATAGTAAGATTATTGTCAGTAGCGATCATTGTTTTGCATTAGGAACAGATATTTCCTGAACTGGACTGCTGAACATCAATGTAAGTATTCAAATGTTGGAGCGAGGCGAACTCTCAAGACCAAACAGCTTCTAGGTCATTGCGCGTCACAACGTAGCAATACGGCGGGCCGTTCGTGTAATAAATGCAGTTCTTTTCAGAATATTTGTCTCAAATGTAAATAAAAGTAATAAACAACAATGTTAAAAAGTTCACTGGGAAATGAACTTGGTTGGTACGTGATCAAATCTTCTGAGAAGCCCTTCGGACTTCACAGGATTTGATCACGTGACCAACCAAGTTCATTTCCCAGAGAACTTTTTAACATTGTTGTTTATTTCTTAATAGTCCCCGCCCACTGACGTCAAACACAAACACAGCCGCACGAGAATTACATGCATATTAGTCCTCCTTAGAGTCAGACACAACTTTAAGACAGCCGCACGAGAATTACATGCATATTAGGCCTTCTTAGCTCCTTACCTTTCGCTTGGCGAAATTTGCATTCCGGTAGAATGATCAAGAAATCAACTCAACTAACTTTCAAAGAGTTATCACAAAGAAAACAAATAGAATTGGAAATATTCAATGCTCAAGACTTTGTAGAAATACCATTAAAAATGTATTTGAATACATTTCGAAATCCAAGAACAGTTTGTCAGGTTAATGTTTAAAACGAGAGAATACAGTTTTAAGAAATTGATAAAAATACAAATGCCATTTGTACATAAATGCTTTTAAAGATAACGGAATTATTATTCCACATACGTCTCTTTTTTACAAAGTTATATCTCTAAATGGTACATCTACTTTAAATTAAAATATAAAAACGCGTTCTGGATTCAAATTATCAAATACATAATAACGGAAATTTTGATTTGTCCCTTCTCGAAGCAATTAAACACAGTCTACTTTTAAGTTCAAATGACATTTCACCAGACGAGGAATGGAACTACCAAGAGTTTAATTTTTGATCTCAAAGAAAGATAAATTATTTGTACTTCTTTAAAAGTTATAAAGTTCATTGAATGATGTAAAATCGACACTCTTTAAGTTCTTTATGCAAATTAATTTTCCGATCGACCTAGCTGCCTTTAATTTCAAGAAATTCGGGACCTTATACCTATTGATGATTTATTTTATTGACATGAAGTGATATTGCGAATTTTGTTGAGAGAGTGAAGTCTATAATCATAAAATGTAACTATATACATGTATTTTGCTGTGGAATGTCATCGATAAATTTTGAAAAAAAAATTTCAATATAATGAGTAACAACTTCAATGAATAAGGTTTGCGAATACAAAATATACAGCCATCTACTTGTGGATAAATCCTTCCTCATCCCCAACTTTAGGAAACCTTTTTTATCCAATGATTAAGCGACTGAAATATCTAAAGATGTAAAAGTTTCAGTGGAAGAAAGTGGAACTAAATACAAGTACATGTAAATTAAAAAAAATGTGGAGTATAAGGAGGATAGAAAGAAATATAAGAATTTGCAGACCATTTCTTATGTAAAAGAGAAAAATAGAAATCTAGAACTCTGTTTCGATCTCTCACAAGTGTGTGTATCTGTTTGTGTGTGTGTGTTTCGCAAAAGGGGCGGGGGTGTTCTAAACGGACTAGACCCCTCTCTGGATCCGCCCCTGCTTGGGGTAAAAGAAACATAATGTTTAGTTAACTGTGAGATTAAGTTAGGTGATTTGAAAAATCGGAAGTGTATGTACTTGCGTGTTAACATAAAACAAAAAGTGAATTGTTTTATTTTAAAGACAATGATATTTTTCTCAACGAGTAATACAAAGTTTCCGTAACATTGTCAGTTTTTATTTAAGTAAGTTTTAATAGCAGCACAAAGTTTCCTCCTTATTCATGAATGGGATTTCATGTATATCTAATATTAATTTATAATGATCAGTAACTCAACCACAATTAAGATTTAAATTTCCTGATTGTTTTTAAATGTTCATTCATATTGCGATCCTTATTCATCCCTTTCTTAGAACTAATAATAAAAATATAGTATACAGGTTAATTTCGGCTCGTGTTATTTTCGCACTTTCATACACAATTGTGTCAAAGAAATAATGCTGTCTTTGTTGAATTCACCCCCCCCCCCCCATTTTAAATTCGCCAACTTTCGACGAGTTTGTGTGACGGTACACATTGTCGTTCTGTACATATTGTCGTCGGCGACAATATGTACCTACTCTCACTGCACATATTGTCGTCCATCAATACATATTGTCGACAATATGTGTCGAGATTGTCGAGACGAGCCTTTTTTCCCTCATGCATAATTAACGACAAAATGTACAGTCATGCATCGGAACATAATGTCGCCAGCGACAATATGTGCATGTGTAACTTTTCAGCCGGCGAAAATATGTACCGATGGACGACAATATGTGCAGTGAGGGTAAGTACAAACGAGGGCCGTTCGAAACTTAAGCGGACTCCGCTAATAATCACTCTTACAGGTGTCAAATAATAATGAAATTTCACAGAAACATATTTATTAAAGATTCCAATAAATTTAGGGTACTTTTTTCTTTTAATTAATCATTCCTAAAATCATGGCTGTTGTGATACTTTGATATTGCTGATGGTGATGTGTAGCACGGCAAAAAAAAAAAAATAAATAAATAAAAAAAAATAAATAAATAAAAAAATATATATATTAAAAAAAAATTAATAAAAACGTGCGGGATCCAAAATTTTAATCATCTATTTTCTATAATTCGCGATATTATTCGATTAATTTTAGCTGAAATTTCTCTGAATTGTTTTAGTAATATGTATTAAGATTTCTGATGTAATATTTTAAATACTATTGAAATACTGTGATTTTTCTCCGATGTGATCCCCATTAATGACGTCTCGTGATTTGACGGAGCAGCGCACTTTTCAAATCATGCGCAATGCTCCGGAAAACGCCAACATAGACCCAAAATATGCTTGATGAAACATATTGTAAACCATTGTTATTCCCAACATCTGTCTACAAACAGCAAAAGAGAATTTTAGACGGTTAGGACATCAGTAAAAGACAATCCGGGAGGGGAGGGGAAAAGATCATCGAGGAAAACTTGATCTGGACCGTTAAGAACGTGATTGAGAGCGACCGACGCCACAAAATATATAAGAAATATACCCTGTCTTGGGGTTGAAAACACACAAGAAGATCTTATACCTGTTTTATAGTTTTCCATCAGATAACAATTTTTTATATAAAATCTTGATGACTATATAAGTAAAGATTCTTTTCTATTATCTGTAACTTTTCGCTTGATTATGTCCTCATATAATTTTTCTGTGCAACAAGTCCGCTCAATTTTTGAACTGCCCTCGTATTGTCGCCGACGACAATATGTACAGAACGACAATATGTACCATCACATGATGAAAGGGGCGTAAATAAAACAGGCTAGGGGCGAAACATTTTCTGTATACAATATTAAAAGATTCATAAGAGCAAACAAAAATTTAATCTGAAATATGAATTATTCTGATGAAGAAATATTCAATTAACTAAATCAAAACTCTTTCCCTTCAATTCTTAATCTTAACTAAGGGTAGTTGTTTAAATGGTAAGCCTAAATTGTATTACAAAGCGTTTTGAAAAGTCTGCTTACTGTGTTAGAAACCTTCAGATTAGAATGCTGCAATACATGTGTGCATGTAATTAGCGTAAATAATGCCTAAACACAAGGAGGATATCAACTGATGAAGCACTTTTATTATCTTTTTTCATGAAGTCAGAATATTGATTTACATTATACTGTGCTAATTAAAAAGACAAATTTGCATGATTAATAATTTTCCGCATTCTATTTCCAAATGAACTTTGAAGGAATTAAATGATGAGAATGTAAATTATGAACTTGCTTATATAAGTTTTGCTTTTCTCATCTATAATGATGATAGAACAAAAAAAAGTCATTTCTTTCTCGATCTATGATAATCGATGCATGCCAAATCGTGATTGTCATACGAGACTTGAAGCTTTAAATAATTGCTATTTTTATTTTCCTAACACACTTTATCTTTTAATGCAGAAAGTGTGCAAGAGTAATTAATTTATCAAACTCTGAATCGTAAACATTTTAAGAAAATAAATTAAAACTTGGGGGTATATATTAAAAAAATTACAAAAACCCATTTCAATGATACAATATTTAGGGAAACCTCGAATCCAAATAAAAGATTCCCTGCCTTAAAATTTTCTGGCAAACCTTGTTTGCAAATGCAATCTGTCGTTAAGCTAAATGTTGACTGACGTTTTTCATACAAATTACTAGTCCATTATTTACACACTGAATTGTCTACAGATTTTTCGTTTCCCCAGTCATGAGAAGGAGCATACGGCCGCTGTGACTGGTCGACAGGTGAATGCTTACTCCTCGTGGCATCTGATCGCACCTCTGTTTTTAGAGGTCCGCGTTGGCTCTGCTCGTAATTTGTATATTTTAAATAGACATTGGAGAATGATAATTGTTCACTATCTTTAAATTTCCTCATCTTGATCACTCATTACAAGCCACAATTATCTACCATATAGCCCACACCATCACCCCTTACAATACACACATCTTCCTTATATCCTTCATTTCAAGCCATAATAGCCATAATTTTCTCCTTTCTAACCTTGATCTTCATACTCCTTTTCAGCACAGGTCTTTACTCGTTAAAGTATTTATTAAACCATCTTATAATATACAAGCACGTGACCAAATATGGTGTAGCTGGTTTTTTTTAGCTCCGCAAATTTTGCTGGAAATCAAGAGAAAAATGTAGATAACAGCTTCAGATCTTCATCGATAAGGTAACCAGTACACTTCTATCAGTGTTTAGTACTTTGTGTGTACTTTGTATGAAAAAATGCGTGACAATCTTGTGGAGTTTGTGCAATAATCAAGCACTGAGTACTGAGTACTATTCACCTATATTCACCTATATAGCTGTACAGCTATAAGTACCATTATAGAAACTGGGTGCCTTAAACTTTCAATGTTAACATTATTTGTATGTAACCGTGATCTCAGAATTCATCACAATGGGTGGAAGAGGTAATGCACATAAAAAAACATTCAGATCCTTTAACAAATCATCCAAAAACAATGAGACAACGTTAAAATCTAACCCAACCAAGAGGTCAAGGCCCAACTCGGACTCTGATATGTCTCAAAACATGTCTCAAGATCTTTCGGATCTTAGTGACATTCTTGACAACATCTCTAATGACGATGGCCTACTACAGCAAGCAACAAACATCATCTTAAATAAACCAGCTCTCAAGAACAGCATTATAGACAGACTGGCTAATGAAGTTAGGGATCTCAAAGATCGGGTATCGGAACTAGAGAATAGAGTTGACGATCTTGAGCAATACTCCAGAAAAACATGCTTAAAGTTCACTGGAATTCCCGAAATGTCGGATGAGAACACTAACAATGTAATACTTAACACCATCAACAAATGTGTTTTGAATGAAGGGCAAATTTCATTAAATGTCAATGCTATTAGTACTTCCCATCGTCTTGGACCTCCTCGTCAAGACAGGCCAAGGGACATTATTGTCAGATTTGTACGATACAGCGACAAGGCCCTTGTTTATAACAACAAGAGCAACCTTAAGGGCTGGAATGACAACCCTACTAATGGCTACAAAATCTATATCAACGAGGCACTGACTCGAAGAAGGTCCATGTTGTTCGCCAAGACCAGAGAAGCTGTCCGAAATCACCGGGCTAAAGGTTGTTGGACACACGACGGAAAAATCTATATTAAGAAAAACAATGACAAAAAGGCCGTTATTAAAAACATAACTGATTTGGACCGTCTTATAGTTACAAACACTCAGGCAAGGGAGACGATAGATGAGGCTGAGGACGACACACAGGAGGGGTTATATTCATCAGTGGTTAAGGCCACCTCTGCAGGAGCATCAACCAGCTCTCTTTCCGGAAATCAAGGTACGCCCCATGGTGAGAATTTAAACGGCTGACCATTTGATCCAACATGTAAAATAAATTTACCAGATGTAATATCGTCTATTTTCTTCATTCATAAATCATAATCATCTAGCAGAATTGTGCGCATAAACACTTTCTCTATGGCAATCTGCCTAGTAAGACTCTGTTTGCTTAACTTGTTTATCATTCTAAACTACACCATAACCGTGTTTCGGTTTCAAACCCTTTATTCTCTTTTGTACATATATTACTTGTCTTTAATTTTCACTAAAGTCACTTATTTTTGTATATTTCTAGCATTTGCATTGTTTGCTTCTTTTTTGTTACATCGTTTCTTTTTTTATGTTAAAACAAAAAAGTGTGATTGTCAATCTATTTTCCAACAATCTTTTCCCTTGTATTTCTATTTGACACATATATACTTTCCTATGTGCGACCAAAACATCAATTACTTTTTATTTTGCATAAATACAGTCACGGACAATGGGTAATACGGTTATGCAACATCGTGCCGCAATAGGAAATTTCTACCTTGCATGTAGAGGTATTTATACATCTTCAATGTTTGTTTTCTTTAGTTTTGTACAGTTATCGGAATACGCCCGTAAATTCTTCAAAAAACATTTGTCATGGGATTTAAAGAGTTTTATTAGAATATCGATGTGTGTAAACTTTTTCTTTCAATTTTTTACTTTTACTTTATTGTTGTCTGGTGATATCGAGATCAACCCTGGTCCCACTCATGAGAGTGTCCTCGACATTTTTCACTTAAACATTAGAAGCATAAGAAACAAGATAGATTATTTAAATACAATTATTCATGATTTTGATATCGCCTGTTTCACTGAAACTCATTTAGACAATAGTATACTAAATGATGATCTTCATATCGAAGGATTTAACTGTATTATTCGCAAAGACAGGAATTCATTTGGGGGCGGTGTGATGATTTATCTATCAAATGCTATTTCTGCCCGTCGTCGGGTAGATTTAGAACCTACAAATATTGAAAGTATATGGATTGAAATAGAAAACCCTACCTCTAACTATCTTCTGTGCTGTATATACCGCCCACCACACATTGAAAATGTTTTCTGGAGAAATTTTTCCTGGTCCATAGATAAAGCAGTCGAATTATCCAATCGAATAATAATTGTTGGTGACATAAACACAGATTTTTTAAACATTCCTCCTTCACACCATATATACGACATCATCAACAACAATAACCTCACAAATAGAATCCATGAACCAACGAGAGTCACGAATACCACGCGAACACTTATTGACCCCATTTTAACAACACAAAACATTGAAGCAAACGATTCAGGTGTTCTATATATAGACTCCTTTATAAGTGATCACAAAGCAACCTACATATCAATTTCACAAAACTACAATCTTAATCGTGCATATAAACGTAAAATATGGCAGTATAAAAATGCAGACATTGAAAAATTAAATAATTTAATTGAATCTTGTGATTGGGATGAGCTAATCTGTAATGCAGAAAACATAAACTCCGCTACTGAGCTTTTTTCTTCAAAATGTTTGTCATATGTTAGTGAATGCATACCCGAACAAACAATTACTATAAGACCTAAAGACAAACCTTGGTTTGATTCCCTATTAAGAAAATTTATTAGAATACGAAATAGATTGCGAAATAAAGCGTTGAAAACTAAAAATGACTCTGACTGGGCTAACTATCGTAAAATTAGGAATAAAGTTAATAATATGAAAAAGCATGCGCTGTCAAACTACTATGACAATATTGATATACAAATCAACGATGCAAATAAAAATAACAACAAATTATACTGGAAGCTAATGAAAGAAGCTTTCTGCACTAAACTTTCATCAGATATACCGCCCATTCACTATATATCCGAAAGTGGAAATAATGCAACAGCATTTTCTGATCTAGAAAAGGTTGAAATACTAAACAACTATTTCTCGTCTATTTCTAATATAGATGACAATGGCAATGAATTACCGAAAAAATATTCATTATGTAATGATAGGCTAAGTGATATTGTGATTCAAGAACAGGAAATAATTGATATAATATCCATACTTCCGGTAAACAAAGCTATAGGACCAGATTGCATAAGTCATAAAATGTTGAAAGCAACAATCCAGACTATTTCAAAACCATTATGTAAACTATTTAACAGGTCTCTAAAAGAAAAAGTTTTCCCATACCACTGGAAACTAGCTCATGTACTGCCTCTTTTCAAAAAAGACGACCCGTCTTTAACATCAAATTATAGACCAGTATCATTACTGAGCTGCGTAAGTAAAATTATGGAAAGAATAATTTTTAAGCATGTGTATAATTATTTTCATACAAATGATTTGTTCTACAAATACCAGGCAGGTTTTCTACCTGGTCACTCAACCGTTTATCAATTGCTAGAAACATACCACAGTATTGCTAAAAGTATTGATGAGGGAAAATCATGTTGTATGATATTTTGTGATTTATCAAAGGCTTTCGATAGAGTATGGCACAAGGGTCTTCTTTTTAAACTACACACGTATGGAATTTCGGGCAATCTTTTTGAATGGTTTCAAAGTTACCTGAACAATCGTACTCAAAAAGTTATGTACAAAGATACTTTGTCTTCTAGCAAGGCTATTAATGCCGGGGTACCCCAAGGCTCAGTCCTTGGTCCTTTGTTATTTCTAATATACATAAATGATGTTTCAGAAAACATGTTATCACTTTGTAGATTATTTGCAGATGACAATTCTATACAAAGTTCTTCGTCAAATGTTGCTAACATAGAATATAATATTAATCACGATCTAGAAGTTTTAGATGAATGGTCTAAAAAATGGTTACTAAAATTTAATCCCTCAAAAACTAAAGCTATATTCTTTACACTTAAAAAAAATTTGAGCTTCCAAAACTATATTTTCAACAATGTCAAATACAGTGTGTATCCACGCATAAACATCTTGGTCTACTTTTTTCACAAGATTTAAGTTGGTCAGAATATATTAATAGCATAGTAAATACTGCATATAAAAAACTTGGTCTTTTGAAAAAACTCAAATTCACCCTTGGACGTAACACACTTTCTAAAATGTACATAGCTTTTGTTAGGCCTCACCTTGAATATGCATCCGTTGTCTGGGATGGATGTACACAATATGATATTGAAAAATTAGAAAAAGTTCAGCTTACTGCCGCACGAATCATTACAGGTCTCCCCATTTTTGTATCTAGTGAATCGCTCTATTCAGAAACGGGATGGGAACCTCTTGTAGAGAGAAGGAATAAAGCTAAATTAACTACAATGTTTAAAATACATAATAACACTGTCCCTGATTACTTAAAAGAGATTTTTCCAAATACTCGAGGGAACATTTCATCATACAATACTCGTAATACAGAAAACTACACAATTCCGAAATGTAGACTTGAAATCTTTAAAAAATCCTTTGTCCCAGACGTAATTAACAACTGGAATTCTCTCAATCTGGGAGTGAGGGAATTAAAGTCCATCAATCAATTTAAGAAAAGTATTTGTACACCATCCTCTAAACCTCCCTCTTATTTTTCATATGGAAAACGTTTTTGGAATATAATTCACACTAAATTAAGACACAACTGTATCTTAAATAGCGACTTGTATCGGAGAAATATAATTTCTTCCCCCAAATGTACTTGCGGCCAAACTGAAGACATTTATCATTTTTTCCTTGTATGCAAGAAATATGAACGTCCAAGAAAGGACTTAATAAACACTATTCTTCAACTTAACCAGCAAAATATAATAGATACTCATTTTTTATTGTGCGGAAACGAATCTTTGTCTACTGATGTAAATATTAAAATTTTCTGTAGTGTCCAGAAATTTATTCGAGAATCAGATAGATTCTAATTCAAAACAGTGTCTTTGATTTCAATATGTATATGCAGAATGAAAATTTTAAATGTTTTATCAAATATGAAAGCTTCTTGTACAATAAACATTGTAATCAGTGTATATGTAACATTAGAGCTCTGGTAGATTACTCTGAGTATGTGTCTTTATAATTTTCATATATATTACATGTACAACATAAATTTTCGTAAATTATCTCAATTTATTTATTATGACAATCATATATTGTATTCATTGTTTGTATAATAAGGAGAGGATTTATTAAGTTGAAAGAACTTGTATCCAATCCTTTTGTATGTATTATTACAATAAAATATGTTCAAATCAAAACTATTTCCCTTGTATTTATATCTTCACTAATTACAGAACACATTTATCTTAAAGCATGTCCCTTTGCACATAAATTTATTTGTCTTTTAATCCATATCTTAACCATACGAAGCTATCTCTCATGAACATAATTGAATAAAAAAAAAACAAAAAGCATAAGAAAAATATTGCAACAAAATTAAAATGAAAAGAATAACATCTTTCATAATCTAGCTGTTACCTAAATGCCCTTGTTGTTATGGCGTACAGCCATGACAAAGAAATCATAAAGCATCATATAAATATATGAAGATTCCTTCACGCCATATGTCTAAGTTCTGCTGCCTCATAACACATGTTCTAGTAGTTACTTGATATGATTTTAACCTTTGAATAGAAAACAGAGGAGTGATTTGAAATATGACAAATTCTAATTAGCAAAGTCTCATTTTTAATTAATGGGCGCAGTCAATCTTTCTGCATTAATTAAATTACAAGTAGTTATACTTCTTATTTTAATGATCGTCATACATCAAACTAGAACATTTACTGTTTTATTACATCGAAAAGGGACTCTTTAAATATGTTTGTGGTCAACTATGAATTTTAATATGGAGGAAAAATTAATTTACAAGGAAAGACAACTCCTGTAGTTAGCAAAAAAGAACAGATTCATTTGGACGCATTTGGAGTGAGAGAGAAAAAAGCTCTTCAGAGCGAAAATGACTCAAGTGGTAAGAAATACAGGTACAGTCAATTGAAGTGTTTGAAATTACGATGTATTTATGTAAGCCTGATGTGTTTATGTAAGCCTTTTTAGTGAAATTAATTGAACTGCATCTTGAATGTGTTCTGCTCTTTTGCTCTACAAAGAAAACGACTTGAAGTATCTATACTACTATATTAAAATAATAGACTCGAATTTTTGGCCTTTAATACCGATAAATCGGAGGAGTACTGTCGTTTGTTTTATATATTTTAAACATCATTGGTACTTGAAGATTATCAATTTGTTTTTATTTTTTCTCTATTAAGCTTCGCTAATTAATAATCAACGAAAATTCCTCAGAAAATTCCGGAAATCATCTGGATTTTTTGGATTTTACAATCTTGCGCGTGCGTATTACATTCACGCTAAATCACGGTGTTCAAATCAGAGAAGACAAAAGTAATTTGTACTAAGTAGATATATATTTGTTGTTTTATAATTTTCTCTAATAAGAAATCATAAATATATATGAACAAAATATATAGCAAATTTCCAATGAAAATTTACACGTATTTGTATTATCGTTTCTAAGTTTATCCATGCAAGTGTGATATTGTGGCCACGTGGGTTATCATTTGCCATCTCGAAGACACATTTATTATATGTTATTTATGTCTCTGGTCATCTCAACGGAGGCAAAAAGCTCATGATAGTAGGAGCAATATTAATGTAACTACCCGATTTTATTTTATCCTTCCTTTCTTTTATGCTTTTTTGAGGGTAAATGGGGGGGGGGGGTTACAACTCCAGCTAGAATCACATCTTAGTGAAGTAGGTATTCTTTTTCCGCCAAAAATTACAATAACATTATTTTCATTTCTTAACTTTGAAATAAATCGAAATAATTAAATAACGTCAATATAACCGATATTTTCAATTTGAAATGTGTCTAAATGATTGCAACTTGAATTTGTTCGCCATGTTTACTATTACCTTCACTGCTGAGATTTATAACTTCACCTCCAAAAATTTCTTTAACTTTAAAAAAAAAGTGGGTGAAATATGTAAATTATTGTTATTGAACTTCGGTACGTTATATAGAAGGGACAGCCTGTTCTTCTAAATATATAAAGGTTGTCGTGGTAACTACGCTTGATAGGAAGTCTGAATTAAGTCAGCCCTTGCGGCCCGTACAGTTCATTCTATCAATGCTGCTAAAATACCGATTGTTTGTAAAATTTAATCCATGCATAGTAAACCTCAAAACTATGAGGTGGGACAAAATTAAGATCGTAAAAATATTTATTCAATGATGGAATGAATTATATTTAATCGTAGCAAACAAACTTATGTTTTATTAAATCGCCACAAGAAAAAATACACCAGCGTGAAAACAAGTTGTCTTCTTCAGCAGCCATGACAGTTCTCATGTGATGTAATGACGTTTAATACTGCAGTAGATTAATTTTTGTTATCACTAAACACATATATAAATGTTTATGAGGTATTTATTTTATTTTTGCTGCATTATTTACGTATGAAGTAAGAAAAATTCCCATATTCAGTTCAAGATCCGCTCCCAAATTCTCATTGGCTGTCCCAAAATAAAATCGGTAAAGGTCAGTAAGCTTTAAAGTTTGCGGTAAACTCAGACTTTACTAAATATTTTGGAAAAATTTATGCTCTGAATAATAACATTAGAAACATTTATTTTAAAATGTTCCTGATTACATTGTATGATTTCAATTAAAAAATGGAAATGATATTGTATGATCCAAAATGAGTTGTACCCCACCCCCCAGGAAAAGGCTTCATTATTGCAGCAAGATGTACCTTCCAATTCCTACTTTCCTACTTAGGATACCCTTGCTTGGCTTATCTAAGATAATGATAATTCATGTTTCCCATATATTTTATACTTAGTATAAACAAGAGGCCCATGGGCCACACCGCTCAACTGAGCAACTATGGTCAAATACTCCAAACCAAACAGCCTTAACAGATCAGAAATATCTGTACAAATTTAGTTTTTTATATTGAGTTTTTGATACATATTCTAACTTTGAGATTTTTCTCCAAAGATTTTCATATGTAAAATTTACAGTAAATATTCTGTTCCCCCCTCTCCCATTGTGGTTGTGGTTACATTTCAGAAAACCTCTCTGGTCAAGTAGTTTTGGAAAAGAAAATTCATTAAAAAAAATTCCTATAAATATTCCCATGGATACCCCTCCCACATTGTGGCCCCACCGTACCCCCAGGGGTCATGAAAGGTCATGATAAGATTTAAAGGAAATTGAGAATGCTTCCACGTAAGTTTCAACATTCCTGGCCAAAAGGTTCTTGAGAAACAGATTTTTAAAGATTTTCCCTACATACTACTATGTAAAATTTCAACCCCCATTGAGGCCCCATACTATCCCTGGGGGTCATGATTTTAACAATTTAGAATCTACACTACCTGAGGATGCTTCAACATAAGTTTCAACTTCCCTGGTCAAATAGTTCTTGAGAAGAATATTTTTAAAGATTTACCAAAAAATTTCAATATTTCTTAATTATCTCCCCTTGGTAAAGGGCGTGGTCACTCATTTTAACAATTTTGAACCCTCTTCACATAAGGAATTGCTTTGTGCCAAGTTTGGTTGAAATTGACTTAGTGGTTTTGGAGAAGAAGTCGAAAATGTGAAAAGTTTACAGACAGCTAGACAGACTGACGACAGACAAAATGTGATCAGAAAAGCTCACTTGAGCTTTCGAATGGTGAGCTAAAAAGTAAAACACATTACATTTGTTGAATCATAAAAGATGAAAAAAACTTTCAAATTGGTTAATATTTATTTCGAATTTTCAATAACTATAACAGGTTTAAACAGAACTGAAGCAAACATTTTGTTTCCAAAAATCGAATCAAAATTATTCAAAAACCGAGGTTTTTGTTTTAATCGAATCGATTCAAAATATTACTAATTCATTAATTACAATTAATTACATTAATTTTTATCAAAACAGACAGTCATGAGAGCATTTTCTTATATCATATATAAAGTACATTTGATATTCTTAATTTTTATTATGATCTCTTGAACAACCAGTATGTTTTTTTTTTTTTGGGGGGGGGGGGGTATTTGCAAGATAATCTGTTCTGCTTTACATCTGCTAAATTGTGTAAAAATACCAGTATATAGTATGAGGTCATATTTTGAACAAGTTGAGACCTGCAGAGTTAAAATTGTTACAAAATTTTTTACTTTTTACACCTTTAGTTTAATAACTAATTGTGTAAAAATACCAGCTAAACACATTTCTTCATTTTCATTACTTTGCTTGATATGTATCAGCAGTGCTCAACTCTTTGTTGTTGTCATATTTTCAATAAATATCCATAATTTCTTTTATTAAAGTTTGGAAAGGTGAAATTTATGTAAGCTCCGGCGTGATAATTCGAACTCATGACTTGATTTATAGCTAACTGGGGGGTCAAACCCATTCTGCGCTACACTATTACGCAACAATTTTGCAAAAAAAAAAATTATATTCACATTCATTGTTTATTTCAAAAGTACCTTACAATATATGAATGTGTCGATGTATCTATTTTGTAAATGTCCGATATGCACATGGATGCATTCATAACAATGCCAACCCGTGCACGCACGGGTGAAAGTCTAGTATAACTAAAGAATTATCCTTTTATTTATTTATTTTATTTTATTTCATTTTATTTTATTGTGAGGCAAATTGGATGTTATGGATGATTATAAATTTTATTGTATAATATCTATTAAATTAATTCCAATTCCTAGGTCTTTTGAAAATTCCTATTCCTAAACTTCAGATACCTTTTTATTGATATATCGGTATTTTTATTCTCCTGGCATCATGATTTCAGGAGTTCACGCATTGAATTATTACTAAAAAGACAGGATGCTTAGTATAATGTCTTACAAAGTACATAAGTATCAAGCTATATGATATAATTGTCAAATATTATGATTTGGCATACGTGATATTTCCCTTATACATGGTATTTGTATACATTTTTCGATTTGTTTGCTTCTGAAAGGTTGGAAGATTTCTGTTCCATTCCCAACTACAGAACAACCCTTTGAAGAACCTTTAATGGCATTTTATTATTCTTCCTCAACACGACTGAAACCTCTTGGATATAAATTGGCAAAGGCCAAATGAATTTGAAGATTCATGAAAATTGACATATATTTGGATTTTTATTTAAAATTTTTAAAGGAAGTGAATCTATCTACCGGACATTTGAAAAATAAACTTGGTGTAAATCTTGTTTTGGAATTGAGGTTGGTACACATGTATAGATTATTGGTCTGCTTACAAGAAAAGAGAAGAAAAATTAGAAATAAATAGTCGAAACAAAGGAATTATAAAAAGCGTCATGTATAGTTTTGACTGATCAATTGATCAAGAAGAATTTAATAATGTTTGTGAAACAAACTCTAGTTGTGAACCTCAAAGGAACTCATCAATGACCTCTGATTGTGGACTGTTAAGGAGTTGTCTTTCTTTTATCTTTGATTTTTTACAAGCTCTGTGCATCGTGCCAAACACCTGATGAACCTGCTTAATGATCTTTAGATCTCTTTCAAAAATTGACTTTCTGTAAGTCAATAGTTCCATGTTTGGAAGCTCTTCTCGAAGATTAAGATGTATGCTTTTTGCCTATTCAGAATAAAAACAGAAAACCTTTTCTTACTGCATGTAGATCAAACGTAATCATCTTGCAGGAAGTACATGTATAGAGAAAAAGTAGGAGACCCATGAAGTTAAAAGATCTGTCATACTGGAAAGAAGTTTATGTTGTATTCCATCATATGAAATAAAATTTTACTATTTTCTTCTGAATTAGAATGAAGGTGGCAGATGTGAGTGGGTCGCTCAGTATTGTTAGGAGATACGATACCTCAATACCCTTCTCGTCGTTTTTATGGTTTACCTTATAGATAATCTATTCCATACCTTTCTTGATGTTTAGAAAGAAAAAAATTGCGACGGGTAATTGACATTTTTGTCTCGTAGAGATTGCTAACTAATAGTAGAATCAAACTTTTGCGTGGCATATGCAGAACACCATTTAAAGAAATACACTCTGGTATGAATCGAATTTTTATGCGACAGAATAACAAAGTTATTCAGCAAGTTTATACCCTATATTCGTAAATGGGAGGTGGTATGTGGTCTTAAGAAGTTTTTCGATAACAATTATTCATGTACTTCTATACCAATACCCCTATTTTTAATCCATGATGCAGAAGTATTTTCATGAATAAGTTATTCCTGGTAATTAAATCAACAACAATTTTGGCTTAGATCACTGACGTTTTTCATACTCATTGTTAGGCCATTATTTATACACTGAACTGTCTACGGATTTTTCCGTTATTTTCCGATCATGACATGGAGCACACGACGGGTGTGACCGGTCAGCAGGGGATGTTCACTCCTCCATGGCACCGGATCCCACCTCTGATGTCTTAGAGGTCCGTGTTTGCTCTGCTCCTATTTTGTAATGTTTAATGGACTTTTGAGCTCGAATACTGTTCGTTTTCTCCACATATTTCATCACATAGTCACATGATTACAAAATTACAAAATATATCACTTAAATACGTTTTTTGCCCATCTTTATTAATGATATCTGATTCTGGACAGGTTAAAGAGTTTTCTCTTTAATAATCTTTGAAATTTTACAAGCTTTCTTCACCATGTCCCCAACTTAATCACTAGATCTCTCTGAAAACTTGACATTCTGCAAGTCAACAATTCCATTTTTTTCCCAAACATTTTTTCGTAAATCATATCAAGTTTTGCCTGCCAGGAATAAAAAAGCTATTTTTACTGCACATTTATATCATCCCCTCCTTGTCAGGGACAAACAAAGATTAGGAAACTCCTGGAGTTAAAAGATCCATCATATTCAAAATTGGTTTACATAATATTTTATCCATATGAAAAAAAAAACTTTTAATTTAGTGCATGGCATATGCAGAACACCGATTAAAGACCAAAAAAAAAATCTGATATGATTCGAATTTAAAACATTTTTGTCTTTCACCAAGTTTATGTTTGGTTATTGGAGGTCTTTCTGTGATAGATATTCATGAATTGTTTGCACCAATATGCCCCTTCAATGCACGATGCACAAATATTTTTCCTAGAAAGTTATTTTCTGATATTTAAATCAACCACATTCTCGACTTAGATCACACAGTCACAAATTTGCAAAATTATAGAAAATAAAGTCACTTAACCAAACTTTATGTTATTACATGTTCTCAAGAGACTTAATGCTTAGTACATGTTTTTACGACTAATTTAACTGTTAGAAGCTATTTGACATAATTTTCATAAATTGTATAATTATTGAAAGTGATATATCTTTATGAATAGTAATTGTGTACTTTTGCGTTTTTGTTTCCTCCTCTATTCGAAAGGGGCCCCTGTTCCAATTCTTATCCTATCCTCACTGAAATTCATCAGATACCCTCCACAAAATCAATGCTTCATGGATGTAATTTGAATAAATTCCATGACACAGCAGTAGAAAATAAACATTTCCGCCAAATTCTGAACACAAAAAAGAATGATTAAATACGAATCTTTTAATTGTATTTATCAATTATATTTTATATCAACGGAGCCTACAAATCTATAGACATTTACCATTTGCAATGAAGTGCTGAAAGTGTTCGTAGGAGAAATCGGCATGAATTGGACTTCGAAACAAAGCTTCACAATATAATCTGGGAAAGAGCACAATATTTAAAGATTAATAATGCATTGATTGAGAAGGAAATTTCAGAAACGTAAGTTTTTTTTAATGATATCCCATAAATGAAATATTGTTTTTTTATTCGCACTTGCCATTTAAAGTGAATTTCTTAACTGGTGGAACATTATAGACAGTTCTGCTTATAGGAAAGAAGAAAAATCAGAAAAAAATTCTGAGATAAAAATCCTAAAGGCGATAGAGAAAATAACATTTGATAATCGACCCCCCCCCCCCAACCCAGTCGAGGGTGGAAATGTACTCATCCTCCCGCAATCCTAATCAACCATTATCCCTGCATGAAAAGAGACATTTAAGTCTCATATAAGTGTTAGGTGACTCCAGAATTTTAAGAATATCTGTGGTGCAATCGAGTTATTTACACAAAGGGACCCCTTTTTGATAGTCTCTATCCATAAATCGGCTAATGAGTTTGTTTTTCATCTTTAAAATGAATCATAACAATGTTTTTGCATGCAGCAACTCAACATATTGTACATGTACACGTATAACTTATCCAACATAGGCTTACCTACCGGGAGTGAAATCAACATTATATTAATGGATCAAAATTGTATACAACTACAATGTACCTATATATGCAAATTGAAACATAGGAACATCACCATAAGAAGACTAAAACACTGCTTATTTTGCAATGCATATATATCAACCAGCTGCTAAATGTTTAAATTGCGACTGATTCATTATTTCTTCTTTTCAGGAACTTAATGGGCTTCAGGATAATATTGTATCAGCTGATGTTAACCTGTTGGCAACCTTATTCAACCATTGGTTGGGCATTAAATATCAGTATTCAGGAAGCACAAGAAGGAAGTATATTAGTAACTGAGCAGTTTATGCATGACTTCAAAATGAACATTTATCTATTTTTGGTCAGCAGATATATTAATAAGGGTCGGAGTAACATTCCCTGTTTATTTACCCTGATAATAAATGTTTGTCACATAATCGTTTGACAACATAAATATATTTTTTGATTTAAATCCTTTAATTTACTGCTTTTGTTTCCATATTTGGCCAATCAAAAGATTAGTTTGACCTCTATGACTATATTAAAACATATAAAGAGAGCTGATATGACTATCAGAAAACACAGAGCTTCTGAAATTATTTTTGCATGAGGACTTTACTAATTGAAGGTAAGAAACATTGTAAATTAAACAAATAAACCAAAAAAGAAAAAAAATATGTACCAAACAACAAGCATGTAACAAAAGCTAGCTTTGGACCATGAATTTTATTGGAGGAGGCATTACACTAAAAAGACAACAAAGAATGGAAGGTACTAGATAAATTAGATATGATAATCTTCCAGTACTACGTAAGTCCCTGATTTAATAAAAATGGATTTGTGTAAAATTATATCAGTAGAATTAAAAGCCCTTTCTAGAATTGAATTTAACTAAGCAAACGCCTTAAACCACTACACTCTCCTGTGTAATACTGAATTTCAACTCGTACGGAAAAAATATGATGGATTTATTCCTCCTTGATATTGTTTTATTGAAATATGACAATTCGGAAAGGAATTTAAGGGTTCTTTCATTTCTTACATAGTTCATAAAGCAAGAAGTTAAAATGAAGCTGTGGATAATTCTCTCGGTTTTAGTCGGATACGTATTATCTGACCCAGAGGATTTTTACTTGGTTTGCCTTGTTTTTAAACCGGAGCAAGAATGTCGTAAAATTTTAGAAGGTGGAGTTCCAGAAATATCAGGATCAAGTGCGTCTGCAGCCTCTTCCACTCAAAGTGGAACGGCATCTGCCGCGGCTTCCGCAACTTCAGGAAATGTAGCAAGTTCAGCAGCTGCATCGACAACTGATTTTGGAGGAAGTGCAGCAGCGGTAGCAGCAGCCGTCACAACTTCCGGCGGTTCTGCAACGGCTTCTTCCTCTGCTACAGCCACAGACAGAGTTGTACAACCTGGATTTTCTTTTAAACCATTAACTGGTAATGCTCAAATGATTACAATCCCTAAATGGTTTGGTGGATTTGGTGGTTCATCAAGTATCAGCAGTAGTACAAGTTCCAATAATAACGATGTATCCAGTGTTATTCAGAGCATATTTCCCGATGGATCCGCCACAGCAGCTGCTTCCTCCTCCTCATTCTTCGATTCATCTTTTCTCCAAAGTCCTCCACCACCAAATATCTTTAACCACCATTCATTCCACGATGTTGATCCTTGTAGCCATATTCACCCTGCTTTTCGTGGGAGTTGCAACAGAGGGTTACATCGTCCATCAAGACGACCCCCACCACGTCGACACCGCTTTCCAGTCCCACGTAGACCATGGGAAGTGTCTGCACCTGGACCCGAAATCCCCTCTTCAATGAATAACAATCACTTGCTGTTTCCTCTGTGAGGAATATATATTGCAATACAATGTTAGTTTCGTCCTATGTTTTTACACTGCTGTGTTCATTCTGAATTATTTGTTCTTAAAGAAGCGAGTGCAGTACATACAGGCTAGCCTGATGAGAGAAAATTGTTATACAGTATACATTAATCAAATAGAATGAATGCTTAAGTATTTTTGCTGAGCTTATTTTCATTTGTTGAATTCGACAATCATTGTTATTTACCAATAAACATTGTTATTTACCAATAAAATTATTTATGTTTTTTTTCCATAAAGTAATCAAGGAATACTTTAATCCACATGCGTATACTACGTGAAAACTGATAATTTCGTTAGTATTTTTTTTCGCCTGATTCGAACGTAGTGGAAGTCGACAAATCTAAAACGTGGCTAATCTAAAACAGTGCATTACATTTCTTAAAACACAATTGTGTAAACTCTGATTTAAACAGGGCGAAAACTTGTGGTTGGACAAAAATATCACAGGGTGAAAAAAATCCTGAATAATTTCCCATAGGAACACAACGGTTGTATATCATTTCGAAATTAACCTAAAAATTGGAATGTGGTTGCTTTGACGATAAGCTAAAGATTGAATTGAAGATCCTTTCTCAAAGAACTACTTTATTAATAACTTACTTAACACTCTGACTTTTGAAACTTGTTTGTTTTAATGACATTTTCTTTGATAATCATCGATACATTTAGGTGAATGCATGTTGATGAATGCAGAAGGAGTTGATGTATTTATTTATTTATTTTGCTCTTTTCTACATAATAGAGATCCTTTGATTTTAAAATTTCATAAAAAATTCTTGTTATTTATTATTTTGAAATTAATTAGTGAAGAATGTATGAAATGTGGAGATAACGAACAGTAATCAAGCTCAAATGTTCATTTAAACAATACAAACCGGGAGCAGAGCAGACACGAACTCCTAGAAAAAACATGGAGGTGTAAGCGTCCCCTGTCGACCGGTTACATCCGCCGTGTGCTCATTGTCATGATCGGGCAAACGGAAAAATCTGTTAACAATTCAGTATGTAAATAATGACCTAACAATTAGCATGAAAAACAGCATTCGACTTTTAGACTATATCTGCTGACAAGTTCATTGTATTACGGCCATGGAACTTGCAAAATGATGATTTTAAACGAGACTCTTGATAATTTTGTTTCATCAACTTGTTTGTCAATAGCTTGTCTTGTTTTTTGAAATTGTTCGTACGTAGAGCATGTTCTTGCGCATCGAATCAACTGGGAGATATAAACCCCATATACATATTATACATATTGCCACATAAATAAGGGGAGTTGGCGATAGAAAAGTTGAAGTCATCACGTTTATCATAAAGTTTTGTTTGTTAGGTTACCATTAACGTCATATTCTAGTATAATATCCAAATATATACATTAAGATAATTATTAAAAAAAATTCAACCTTTAAACTGCTATTCACTTACTACGGATATATCCATCTACCTAATCAATGCATAAGGCTCACGGCCGGTGTGACCGGTAGACAGGGGATGCTTTCTCCTCCTAGGCACATGATCTTAACTCTGGTGTTTTCAGGTGTGTTTTTGCCCTGTTCACGATTCGTTTTGTTTACTGGATTTATTAGTTTGATCATGGTCCATTATTTTCACCATTTACATAAATTATATGGAATGAAATCAGTGAAGATAATAAACAGTTCTTGATCTCAAAAACCTACCAACGATACAAATCTGTGAACAGGGCATAAAACACGGATCTGTGGAAATCCAGAGGTGGGATCAGGTGCCTAGGAGGCATAACATCTCCTGTCGACAGTTCACATCCGCCGTGAGCGCTATGTATTTGATTAGGTGGACGGATTAATCCATAGTCAAATTAAGTCTAAAAACAAAAGCCTAACAATTATAATTAAATATATCAGTCAAAATACAACCCAATTATAGGTAAATTTACTAATAAGGTCATTATCACATCCATAGAATTTACAAAATACTGACTTTAAAGTAGCTTCCCGAAATCCCTGTAACATCAAATTATTTGTCAGTAACCTAACTCGGTTAAAAAATTGATCGAACTCAGAGCATGTACATAAACACCATGAGTAGGTGATGTTGGAATATTACTTCATAAATAAGGAATATTTACGATGGAAAAGCTGAATCCATCTCGTTTGTCATAGAATTTAATTGTTAGTTTGCCCTTATCATCTGTAGTCAGTAAAACACCCAGATATGAAACAGATGTGGCAGACTGTAGTGTCTTTTATTTTGAGTTCACTTGGATATAGCAAGTCAACATGTGAATGGAAGTAACTATTGGAAATATTACATTGATCTGCATGTTTCAAAACGGATAAAGGTACATATTTACGAGTTTGGACTGTAATGGCTGTGACTTTAGGGAGATTTTATTTCCACTTCACGTGATTTTTTTAAATGAAAAAAAATTATTGTACGTCTCGCACTTACGGACGTGTTCGATTTTACCAGGAGAAAACGATTGCTTTTTTCATTGTTTTTTTTTTTTTACTTATTATCAAAAGAGTGACAGACAATAACATTCAAGACAGGTAATTCAAGAAAACTTATAGTCTCTAATGATCATTTTTAATATCTGAATAAAAATCCAATGGTTTATAAGTGATGAACGATTTCTTTTCGTGAAACAGTTTTTTCCTTCACAACTTATCTATGAACAAAACGATTTTCGTAAAGGCAAGCATTTGGTATCAAAAGTATCTAAAGGACTTGCAACCTTTAAGATCCTTACTGTTTATTGCCATTTTTTTCAATTTAAATTTTTACTGATCACACTCTTTCCATAAAAAGAACCCGCTGTCGCCAGAGACTTCTCTAGCCGTCAAAATATGTAAACCAACTTTTCGGTGTTATTGAAATAAATTTATTTCTTCCGACATTTTAACATCTTAACCACGTTTTTGCAATTGACTTTTTTAATATACAGGCTCTAAAAGATTATAGACACATTCATATCTTTAATTGACTATTAAAATTCGAAACAGGTAGAGGAAATGAATTCATTATCACTGATAGTGGTTAATAAGTAGAACCTGTCCAATTGACGGAGTGCCGCAAAGGGACAGGTGGCTAAACGTTTAAGAACTTTAATAAAAATAATTGTTGGAAAACAACGTTCAGATCATTCATTGATGTCAAGAAAATAAAACATCGACAAAAATATGATCTTGTGTAAAGAGGAAGGAATGTGATGGGATTTTTTTTAAAAATCGGAATAGCAATTGATGATAGAAATTATATTCTACACTTATTATACGTTCTTGGCATCGTTTAACATTCATGTTAATCACAACAGAATACACCTAAATAAGAATAAGCATTTTATTGTGTATTTGAAAGACAAAGGTTTTTATATATAAATTTAAGTAGTAACCAAATCATTATTTGGTATATGATTGATGGTGTCCTGTAGATGTGCAATAAGACTTCGAAATTTTCATTTAAACCCAGGAGGCTAATTAGGGCCGAAAAAGTTTTTTACCCACAAAATAAGAGTTTCCAGAACTCTTTAATTTCAAGCAGAAGCCAAATCATCCTTTGGAATGTAATTGGTGGTTTCCTGTACATAATTATTCAAAAAGTTTTGGAATTTTCTTTTTCATCCAAGAAGGCAATTAAGGGCCGAATATTTAATGCATTTTATGCTACATTTCATACTCACATATTTATGACTATTTTGTTTTCTTCATTAGTTACCCATGTACATTGGAGAGTACATTTAGAGCCAAACACTTACGAGGGCTTCTCTGAAATTATTCAAGCATTGTATTTATTCATTTTTCTAATGAACGCCCTTTGGTGAAAATTGGCACACACGTTTGACAAACATTAAGAATTAAGTTCGTTTTAGAAACTGTTCGTACATAGAGCATGCTCTTAATTGCATATCGAATCAGCTGAGAGACATAAACCCCATATGCAGGTGATAAGGGTATATTGTTACATGAGTAAGGGAAGTTGACGATAGAAAAGTTGAAGTCATCGCGTTTATCATAAAACGTGGTTGTTAGGTTTCCATTAACGTATTTTTCTAGTAAAATATCTAAATATGAAATATCAAACTTTGTGGCATCTTTTATTTTAAGCTCACTGGGATATATCGAGTCAACATATGAATGGAAGTAACTATTGTTAATTAAAAATACGTCATCGATATAACTAAATGTTGAAGGCCACAGCAAGCGTTTTCTTCTTCTCATGTATAAGATTTTGAATAAATTCTGCTTCATATGAATACAAACATAGGTCTGCTAATAACGGGGCGCAGTTAATTGGTACTCATGGTATAATTCCGACAGATTGTTGGAAGACCTGGGGCCCGATTTACAATAGAACTTACGATTAAGACCAAAATTTAAATTTTGTTTATACCTTTTTTATTAACATTATATTGAAAATGGTTATAATCTTTTAAAAGGAATGTAGTAAAATATATTTACACTGGCAATTTTAAACAGAATCTTTAATTTTGCAAAATTTGCATTGTAAATGTTTCAATGATTTCCGAACAGCCCTCTTACGTGCGGGTTTAAGTCTGGTTATATGTTGGTTACTAAGACATATGTCACTTATTCCACTGAAATGATAGCAGAAAGAACAACGGCATTGATGTATCAGTAGGTATACAACACAACTTTGATTATCCTATTCTGTTTTATATTGTTTGCGATTAGCACATTTATATTGGTGTGTACATGCATATGCTTTGTACTATGTACCATATTTATTGCCTGTGATTTACAATCAATGAGCATTTTCACTCATTTATGTATTGTGTCTTGGAAGATCATCAAACGGAGCACAGTCCTATCTTCATCGTTGCAAGTCACGGATTTTGTGGTAAAAGAATGGACAGAAATCCCATGGCTTAGAACGATGTCCTATATCCTCAGTATTCAGTTTATGCCAGAAATGAGATTGTGAGTGAGTGAAAGTCACTCGGTAAGAAAAAAGTCAGGAAAGTCGTTTTGGGAATACATACTCCAATTTAATGATTCACAATATGGTTTACAGTATTTAATAAATGTTTCACATAGTTAGTAGAAGAAAACTTGAACGATCTTAATAAAAGAGGATTTGTTGAATATTTAGATGTTGAAGGCTTCGTTCCTTTCGATTCCACTGAAAAGACCCTTCCTAAAGGCCGATTTTCTTTAGAAATAACAGTCATTTAAACAACAGTAAACACAGTAATAATATGTACTGGTATCTAGCAGAAGATTACAATTTTATTGTAATGATTTATTATTCATTTAATTAAGTACAAAAACACAAAAAATTGTCAAAGAAATCTAGGCCACAAGCATGCTAAATTATGACTTAGTTTATCAATCACAGTATTTATCAAAATTTAAAACTAAAGCAAATTAGTTTTACCACCTCTCCCCCAACACACAAACTAAATTATAATAATAAATTGAATAAATGATTATCTACATATCTAATGACCAGGACATGTATTGACACAAACACACATTTCTAGACACTTATATGTTTAATGTGGAAACTTGAAAGACACACAAGTTTTGTCGACATGAGTATATGCATTTATGTGCGCAGAGGTTTTTAACTTGATTGTTTTGTCATCGACAAAAGGCAAAAAAAGTTGCTAGAAGGCTGATGACAACTGCAAAAGATGGACGAATAAACCCAGCACCTGCACCAAAACCTATAAAGAAGAAAAATAATTGTTGTATTTAATGAGAAAAAATTAAATATACATTTTTAGGTCACCTGAGTCACTCAGTAGGTGACCTATTGCGATCTATTTTCGTCCATCGTCGTGCGTCGTCAGACGTCAGTAGTCCAGTAACATGTGATCATTTTCAGTTTCTTCTCCGGAACCGCAAAACCAATATCAACCAATTCTGATATATAACATTTATGACCAAAGGTCATGGTTCTTGTCCCATTGGGGCCTGAGGGGTAATGTCAAAATCAAAATCAATGCAAATGCTTCAAAAAACCTTCTTCTTTACTCCTGGACATCAAGCAGTCAAACTGTTAACATTGTAAGGAGCATTGAGCCCTCTGCAAAAACTGTGAAATTCATGGCCACTGGGCCAGGGGTTCAGGTGCTAGGTTGGGTCACTAACCATTAGTTCTTTTTCCCTGTATATTAAGCAGACAAAATAAGTGCGGGGATATTATAAGCAAGGGTTCCTCTCGTGAAATTCATGACACCAGGGTCAAGGGTTCTCGTGTAGGGATTGGACTCTGTTGATTATACATGTATAGTGAAAAGGCATTAATTACTTTTAAATATTCTTTTCTTGATTCTGAGTATTTTGTATACAAACTAAGTCCATGGTAATGATAAGCAAGGGTGCCTCTAATAAAATAATGAAATTCATGACTCATGCAGGGTCAGGGATTTTGGTGTCAGGGCGGGGCTCTATTGATCTTAATAAAGTGAAAATAATTTTTTTTTTCTTCGAAAATGTTCTCTGCTTCTGAAAATTTTGTAGACATACTAAGTTGATGGTTATGATGAGCAAGGGTGTCTCTACCTAAATTGCGACGTTAAGGCCCTTGAGCCTCTCCTTAAACTTCTAAGTTTTGTAAATTTCACTACAAAAGTCTACCGTGATTTCACATACGTGGAGAGTTTTTATGTACAGTAAAACTTGTCTAATCCGGATACCACTCGTTCCAAAGAAATTGGCCGGATTAGACAATATTCCGGATTAGACAACATTTTAAACAAATGAATTTACTGAAAAGGACTTAAAGTACCCATCATATTAGGCAAGATTTTGGATTATACAACATCCGGATTAGACAAGTTTCACTGTATATAGAAAATGGAAGCTTCCAAGATTTGAATTAATCATTTCTTTTGCTTTCATAAAGGAATGGGAACCTTTCACTTAAATTTTGCGAGACCAGGGTTAAAATTAAGCTGCAGAAGAAAGGTATATTCTAATTGCTTTACTTACCCTGAGCGTATTTTGAGCAGATAAACCCTATTTTTTGGTTACAGTTTAAAGTAATGTATCTTCCTCCAAACCCTAACCAGGTGCAGTCTTTAGTGCCATCCGGATCTGATGGCTCTCCGCGCCAATTTCTAAATAGTTATACATTTATTCAGCCATTTATGTAGGTGATTGTAAAAAGTAATATTTTAAAGATTCTTCACGAGTTTCAGCTGTTAAAATCCTGTTTTAAGTCTCTTTTCAAGGATTTTTTTCCTGACCAGGTAAAAAAATGTAGCTAGTTATGTTCTGGTACAAAATTATACTATACAATATCTCTAATTTCTTTAGTTCATTAAAATAAAGACACTCTACAGAGCATAAATATACAGCATGTATATTAATCATACGTATAAATTTACAAACTTTGCACGATACTCACATGACCACATTATTGGGTGGGTTGTCGGTCTTGTCTGGATATGTCCAAACACCCTCTACATTTTTGTCATTCAGTCCCGTCCAGAACTGCATTCTACCGCTAGTGGCAGTTGGTACAGTTGGTAATGTGGTTTGAAGCCATTGCTGTAAATCATATACTGCAAAGTCACATTGTATGATAGACTCTTGTACATGTTTACTACATACTAATATTCTTTCACGACTACTATCTTTTGCGATTTTGGTGTTTGAACATATACGCCACAATTTTCTCATTGTATTAACTTGCCAAACTCGCGATGGTTGGACAAAAGTCGCAAAAGAAAGTTGCTTAACAGCATACCCTTAAGTTTTACACAGAATAAGATTTATATATTTCTTTTGTTAATACTTCTAATGGCAGATATTACACATATGACACGAACCATTTATATCTTAATGTATGAATATGACAATAAATTGTGCGTGTAGAATGGTGTGTTTATCATGATACAAGTTAAAAATGAAGGGAAATGAATAATGTATAAAGCAGAAAGATGTGGACAGTATTAGCAAGATCTCAAAGCAATGCTGCTATTAGTTACTTGGGAAAAGAATGCCTCTCCACTCCAGACTCTAAAGAATTCTTTTGATGGTTATCTTTAACTTGTATGTCATATTTCCAGAATAAATTTGAAAAATTACACCCCCACCACCACACACATACCCTCCCCCCCAAAAACATATCTGTATGTAATTTGTATGTATACAGATGTAATTTTTGGTATTACACTTTATATGAACACTCTAGAAAAAGAGTAGTGTTGGTGTATCAGGAGGTCTATACTTGATGTGGGCGAGGGGATATCCTTTTCTCAAGCATGCGTGTTTTGCTAGAATGATAAAAAGTTTGACAAGAAGTAGAAGAAAACAACTTGTTATGAACACTGGAATACCATGCCTGTTCAACAGAGTGGGGGCTAGGAAGTTCTCGCAAATATTTCTGTTAAAGGGATAAGGACTTTTGGTGAGCACTCGAGAGAATACGCCTACCATTTCTTCCTGATCGTTGACAGCCACTAATTTAGCAGGCTGATGGACATCTGTCGTCATGCTGTAGCACTGAGTCTTTGCCTCAAACCAGTTTCTGGAGTCATTTGCGGCAGAGAAATAGTAGCACTCATAATTATCATCTCTCTGCTTCCATCCAGGAGGGCAGTCACCTAATAATGGAAAAGATACATAAATGGCAAATTTGAATTTAAGGGAGATAACTCTCTGTTAAAAAAATATACTTCTTTTGCAATTATGACAATGACATTTCTAACCAAAAAAAAAATTAAAATGATTAAAAAAAAACGAAATTCAAGCAAAATCAGGACACCGTAATTGTCAAAATGTGAGACAGATTATTGTTAAAAATGGTGATTTATCACTATATTAGCTCCAGAGAGGGTCTTTCCTCAAAACAAATACAAAACAAAACAAAAACAAAAAATACAAATAAGATTGTGTACTGAGATTGTCATTTACCTTGATTTAGATTTGGGTATTCACAGATATACTGGAAGGATACTGTGCAGTCTTCATCGTTCCAGTTGTAATCTGTGGTAATCGCTGCACAGTCTTCGTTTCCGTTCCATGCATTGGGTTCCTGGTTCCAGTTTCTGAATGAAACATGGATATATGCAGTTTTTATGTAGGCTTTGAATATAAAATATGGGATACATAAATTTATGAATCAGTGTTGATTTGTTGTATACGTGTATTATAAATTTATGGAAGGTAATAAAACTTTTCTTGTCAGAAATGCAGTTTTTATGGACAGCAATTAAAGAATACAGGGCAAAAACTAGATTAAATGCTTTATCTAAAAAACTCAGTTTCATGTTTGATATCACTGCTAGGATACGATTTGCGAGAACAACAATGTTATATGTGGATATTTCAATATATGTGTGAATTCCTTTTATAAAAGATCTCTTACAGGAAGACTTGTACACAGTGTGATATAATACTTACACGACAGATACATTGTAGGGAGTGCCATCAGCCCACCTGTAGTCACCTTCCTTAGCCTGATCATTCAGTCCAGTAAAGTACATAGCGTAGTGACCATTCATAACCATCTGCTGTTCTAGCCAATACTGCATGGCAAAGATTATAATTACATGTCGATATTTCATAAGTCAACAATAAATCCTCTATCATAATAGATAGCAAACTTTGAAAAAGATCTTGAAAAGAATTCTATTTTTGTCTCGTACAGGTACTAAAGGAGAGACAATCACATTACCCTGTCATCCATTGTGTCAATCTTCATGAGATCGCCTCCCAGCTGTAGACAGGTAGATCTGGCCTGTGAATATGTGGACGCAGGTTTGTCATAAAATTGGTAACATTTCTTGTTGGCTCTCACCCACCCTCCACATCCCATGTAATATTCGGTGTGCACTGTATGGAAGGTAAAAAAAATTAAAGGTTTTCTTTCAGATATAAGAACTTTAAACGTGGCTTATTTTTTTCATTAGCTTCAAGGTATGTTGATTCGTAAATTTTTATAGAAAATAAATGTTTTACGATGAATATTTTAGAGAAAACAACTCACCACTTTTGGATTCCTTGTAACAGATATAGTTAAACCTTTTACTGCAATCTTGATCGGAAAAGGTTCCATCTACTTTTAATATTGCACAGTCCTCATTATTGTTGATGTGGTCTGGTTCTGACGCCCAGTTTCTGAGATAGAAAAAATCATTAATAGCTTAAAAAAGAGGTCAACCCAAATTAAGTAATTTTACATAAAAAATATAAAGTTTATTACGGATGAAATTATTTCCTGAAATAACTAGTATCTTATGAATGATTTAAACACAATCCTTCAAAGACAAACACAAACACACATACATGTACATACTCAAACACATACTTATAAAATTTCAAAACAATGAAAAATCAGCAAAAAGGTAGTTTGTTATACGTACACGTATTGTGGTAAATAAGTATCTCCGTTGAACCAGCCCCAGCCAGTGGCCTGTTTGGTCAGACCCGTCCAGAAAAACCTGTCTGTGGCTCCAACAACTGGCATTTCACCGAGAATATATGTCTAAAAAGGTAAGACAATACATATTGAAAATGCAAACAGAAAGAGTCAGATGTAACGGCTTGTAACAAAAGTAACAGCTTTTAATAGAGCATGCCAGACTACAAGTGTCTTTATTCCCATAAAAGAAGGTGGAGGAGGGATGAAAATTGTCAAAACCTACATTTTATAACACCTTCAGAATCTTTTCCCGTATATTTCGAAAGAGAAAAATGCGCGACAGATTATATATAGAAGTGATTTTAAAATGCAATTGGTGACCTAATAAACCATGGTCATATTTAGAAGCAAATGGACATGGTGACATCACCTTTTACAAAAATTCAATTGGTATGAATAAGATAAAAACACATTTCATATTTGAAGTCATCCAGCAGAATCCATCATAAACAAAAGAGTCTTTGCGCAGTTAAGGTACTCACACCATCGTTAAGGTTATCCAGTGTCACCAGCTGGGCTGTTAAACCACCGGGAAAGGTCTTGCTAGCGCACCATTGTTTGGCTTGAGTCCAGGTCAATATCTGTGTCGGATCGCTATAGTTACTAAAGTAGTAGCACGAATTGTCAGTTATCATCCAACCAAATGGACACCCGGTATCTATGAAGAACAATGTGTCAGGAAATAAGAGGTTTGTGAAAACGAAGGAATTGTTTTTTCAAGAAATGCATAAAATGGGGAGGGGGGGTGTACACGAAATGACATGGAGAATTATAATGGAAAATAGATGAAACTTAATGAAATTTTTTTGTCACTTGAACGAAGGCAGTAAGGAACGTGAAAAAAAAGAGACGTCGTAAACAAAAGTATTGTTGTCAATTTTGCTTTCAAACAGATTCACAACGTATTAAAAATCTATACAATACTTAAGCAATAAATAATGTATTTTTCTTTGCAACTGTACCAATGTTCGGGGTACTCCCTTTTAAAGTACAAATGCGTTACTGAAATACATTGTAGGTCACGTTATCCTTCTACAGAATATACAATGTCTCCAAAACCTGTATCCAGTTTCAACTATGTTAATGAATACACATATATACCAGAAATCCCTGAGTCAGTAAGCACAACATATAACTACTAATAAGTAGAAAAAGGACTGATCAATCAGACCATCAAATACCTTGTGTTTGATCCAGCTCGCATATGAACCCCATCTTTCTTGTGCACTGCCAATTGGTCATTTTGGCTTGTATGTTGATGGCCCCACATGTGTCCTTTGGGTTGTTTGTCGGGTAATGTTCCCAAGTTCTATGTAACCGCAATGAAATTTTAAATCTTGCAAGTAATTTTCCTTGAGTACATGAGCATGTAACTTTAAGTGTTATTTTTGAATTAGATCTTTAATAACTTTGAAAGTCGTTTTTAAGGTTTTATTACAGGTGTCATATAGTAAACCTTCCAACATAGAAAAGTGTCCTCTTGGAAGATTTATTATATGGCCAACCTTTCCACTGGATTTCTTCCGCAAAGTAAATCTAAAACGGATTTTATGAATCCTGTGGAAAATAAGGCCTGTAAAATAATTTCTTTAAGGTTTTTGTAAAATGTGCATTTTTAATACATTACTAACAAATCTCAATACCCAATTTATAAAACCAAGACAGTTATTTCATTACTCATAAAATTGGGGGAAAAAATTACGCAGCTTTGGAAATAATTTATAACTAGATGCTATTTCTGGACAGTAATACCCGCATGTATTTGTTTGCCTCCATATGTAGTCTTCTTTTCCCCGAGTAGCAAGTGAAAAACCCACAATAATTTTTCAATTCTATAATTTACATGTACATATGTCAAATTGTGCAATGAAAAAAAGCACAGGTGAGCATGTTGCTTATGGGCTTCTCATTTCAATATAAATTCATTACCAGTCTGATATTAAAGAATTCAACGAAGCACGCATTTAGTTAAAAAAAAGGTGTTTTGGAAGATGGATTTTGAGTAAAAAAAATGGCATTCTAAATTTCTGGCCTCCTGGATGAAAATGAAAATTCTGTAACCTTATTGCACACCTACAGGACACCACCAATCAAAGTCCTAAAAACACATTGGCTAGTACTTAAGATATACGGTAAATGGAGTTCTGAAACCAGGTAATTGTAGAAAACTGTCGTTTTCCACCCTGAATGGACTCGATTGTGAATATGAAAACTCCAAAACCTTATTGCACATCTACAGAAAACCAACGATCATATCCAAACCATGAATTGGCTATTGCTTAAATTGTGAGAGGAATTTGAGGAAGAAGGTAGTGCGACAGACATAGACTACCAGGCTCACAACAATTAACCCGAACTTAATTTAGAAATTTCGGATAGAATTGCATTAAATGAATGTACTAACTTCCAAATTATAAATAATTATCCGGATGAAGGAGAATAGTTTACTATATAGCAAATTATCAAGGGAGATGGTTTTCGAAAAATAATTTAACGGTTACCTAACCACTAAATTTTATTCTAAACGTGATGACTTTAACTTTTCAATCGCCATATTCCCTTCTGCAGCAATATACCATTATCACCTTCATACGTGGTTTATATCTCTCAGTTGATTTGATACGCTCGCACATGATATGAACAATTTTTTGACAAACAAGTTGATGAAACAAGAATATCAACAGTCTCGTTTAAAGTAATCATTTCGTAATATCTATGGTCGATACAATGACCTTGTCAGCAAAATTTTAATACAATCTATCCTTAAGTCATCTGCTGACTGATGTTTCTCAAACTAATTGTTAGGCCATTATTTACACACTGAATTGTCTACGGATTTTTCCGTTATACCCCAATTATGACAAGCAGCACACGGCGGGTGTGACCGGTCGACAGGGGATGCTAACTTCTCCATGACACCTGATCACAACTGTGATGTTTGCTCTGCTCCTGATTTTTACTGTTTAAATGGACTTTTGAGCTTGAATGCTGTTCGTTATCTCCAGATATATCATAGTAAAACTTTTCCGCGAGGGAAATGTACTACAGAGTAAAGTATGCAGGAGGAAGGTTTGTAATATTGCTATTTTTCCGAGGGGGAGCTTTACTATAAAAATTCCAAGGGAAGGATTACTAGGCGGAAGGTTTACCATATGACACAGACACAGTCTGAAGAAGTCGTGTATTCAAATAATGGCATTGCACTACACAATTACTTTATAATCTTGAGTTACTGTATATAAACCAGAATGAATTATAGTTCAACTTATGCATATGACGATAAAATAAGATTTTTTTTTTATATATAGTTTCGAGTTGAATTTTTCAGAACTTCTGGGTCTTTTGCTCCAACTTTTCTATGTCGACAATAAACCTAACTTTAACAACTTTAATCTTATGGCATGAGTCCATGACCATTTTGATAAGCCTTATAGTACATCCTACTTCACACAATCCCGAAAGAAATTATAGCGCAATACATGTACAATAAGGGGATGAAATATGAGTCGGAGATAAACATATCCTCAGGAATGAATTTTGTCAAAAATGTTCACTCACGAATATTAAAAGAATTGCAGAGGTGTGTGCGTTTTAAAAATGATGTCTGACAGAAAATCAGTCTTGAGGGAAAATGTAAATTACATTAACGAACAAATGTTTCAGTGGAAGAAAATATACAGTACATAATTACAAATTCATAAATATCCGGCCTCCGTAAACCAAGATAGAGAAATGAAAAATAGAGGAAAGAAAGACGATCGAAAGAAAACTAAGATCAAGAAATTCAAACTGAAGAAAAACTGCAAAATAGGGAAAAAATTAAAAATAGGGAAAAATACAGAAAATTTTGAAATGAAGAGAAAATGCAAAACTAGAAAAATCTCCACTGATGTTTGGGTTAAAACATTTTCAATGTTCACATTGCATTTTACTGTATTTCGTAAGTATTTCTATTGGGTTCAACGAAAATCTGGGATTTGGGGTCAAAAAGAAATTTCGAAGAAAAGTTTCATAAAATAATTTGTTTAATGGTCATGAATTATGAATAACCTAGCATATTTAACAAAAGTAAATTTCATGACATTAAAAATAATTAAAAAAAATAAAATTGACATGAAAGTTCCTCATGTATGACTGATACAAAAGGGAGGCATGGATATGTGGAACCTTGACACTACACATAGTGAAACGGACACCCCTCTCCCCTTTCCAATGTTTTCTTTTTAAATCTGGGTTCGGAAAGAAGGAAGAATGAAAAAACAAATAGGAAGACTGAAAACAATATAGTTAAATTAAATTTTAAATCTCATGTGTGAAGAGAATTCCCTGTATTTTATTCATTAGACGTGTGAAATTGTAAAAACAAAATTCAAAGTATGATAAGAACTGAAAAACTACATATCTGGACATTCTAAGTAATTATTCCAAACATTTGTAATGTTTCTTATTACATAAAAAGAGGCCAATGGGCCACAACGCTCACCTGAGTCACTATATTGCCCATCTGTTCTTCTTTTCCCTATGTATTCCTATGTAAATTAAACCACCCATACGTAGATTTGTTCACGATTTGAACAAACTTGAATCCACACTTCTGAGAATGTTTTCTTATACTTATGACTAATCGTGGCTTTTCTGTTCTTAAAAGAAGATTTTAAGGTATTTTCCTATATATACGTATTCCTGTGTAAAACTTTGATCAACTATTATGGCCCCATCCTACCCCTACGGGTCATCATTTGAACCATCTTCGATCTACACTATCTCGGGATTTTTTCTATATAATGTGACTAATCGTGGCTTTGTTGTTCTTGACAAGACATTTTTAAAAGATATTTCTTACATTATTATATATATTTACTTACATGGTGTTGTTCGCCAGAGGTTGGTTGCCGTCCCAAGTCCAAAGTCCTGAGGAGGTCAGAGTTCCGTCAAATCTAAGATCTGTGAGACTACTCCAGAACCCATCTGTGCTGTAACCTGCTACCAAAGTCTTCAGAGACGCCTGATAATGATAACCATATAGTGCAAAATATATATTTTTGATCTATTTTTTAAAGACTTAACTTTAAAAAGAGGGACATTATATTTCTAGCAGTTATCACAACTTTTCCTTCACTCTGTACCATTTTGATTCAAAAGTAACCTGCTTGATAAATAGTAACAATTGAAGTAGTGTGAGACTTGTTTAAGGATACATATTAACACAAACAAAAATTTGATGCATGTATTGATATACATTTTTTTGACTGATTTTGAATAGAAATGACATAGATAACAAATCCCTAAAAAAGAAAGAAATCGTATATTTTCTTTGGTGCTTAAATATGTGACTTTGTGTCGTTTTCTATGTAATTCTATAAAAATTTTTAACATTGCGAAAAAACCTTACAAAATTCTACCACTTTACCTGGCAAATATTATTCAGGTTAACTGTTTGAATATAAATCTATGAAAAATATTTCTGATTAATGAAAAAAAGTCTGTGTTATTTATCCTTAATTTGAATTTTCCTATATAATTTCATCCTACTGAGAAAGACTTTGAATACTGAATGTTTCATCAATACTTTGAGAGATTTTTTTTTAATCAGTTGGCCTTTTACTTCAAAGTTTTTAATTGCTAAAGTAACGAAATATTTTTGATAAGCATTTTAAAATGTAAGTAAATAACTAATCACCATGTCTGCAGCGTTGTTAACTTGGACCAGACTACTGAAGGAGGTTCCACAGTCAAAGTTGGCATTCTTTCTGGATACTGCTTTGGATGTCACCACTTGATAACAGTATCCATTTCCAAGGTCATTCCATCCCGGGTCACAACCCAGATTTATATAATCACTATGTGTAGAACCTAAAATATGCGGCATAACAATGTATTGAACAGAAGTTGTACTCACTCTTTAACATTGATTCCTTTATCAATACTGCAGTTCTGTTTTACATGTGACTTAATTGTGATAACTGTATACGAATGTTTATAGTTCTTGCAATTCTCTCTTAAAGGCGTACAACACACTGGGGGAGATAACTCTTGCGATTTCAATTAAACGTTTAACTTGACGTCAAATTTGACGTTTATAATAAAGCGTCAAAATGACGACCGAATCGATCCCGACGTAATTATAAAAAAAAATGGGATTAGGGGCTAGATGTGGTTTCTTTAGAAATACCTAATCGTATCCTTGATTATTTGCACTTTTGATTTAAAACCCGCCCTTCCTCCATAAAAAGGGAAAAAAGAAAGACTATGTCTTAAATTTCTTTAATTTTATATGAAACTCGTATCCGTGATCAATATAAGCAAAACATATTCTTTATCTTTTTATGGTACATTGCTTTCTTTTGTTACAGTTGGCTATACAACATTCGCATTACCAGATCACGGGCCTATCTTCAAATTAAGAATTAGCCATATATATACTGTTTTGTTCTCCTTTTAAGAAAAAAAAAATGTTTTACAACCCGTTTTCAAATGTTCACTGATCAAAGAGGAACAACTCTAAAAATGTGAGAGATTTCCCCCCTCCCCTAGTTGAGTTATTTCCTCCTTTTTGTCGAACAGTTATATGAAGACACAATGAATTTTGATGAACTCAGGAACTGAGAACTAAAATATATACTAAGTAAGTACCGAAAATGTAACAGAAATGTTTACTGAAATGACCCGAATTCACGAATATCTTATATGCGACAAACTGGCCCTATCCGACCATCTAGATATAACGTTACCACTGTCAACAATATCAGTGCGCATTTCCTCGAATCAAAACAAAACGTTTTATACATGTATCAGTGTACATGAATTATTTTGACACATGAATAATTAAACATAGATGGAGAATTTACAGTTTGATAAATTGAAGTTAATGTAGACGAATACGAAATTTACATTTTATCTATAGAAGCAACAGAAGGATGTATACAAAGGGTGGGGGTGGGGGGGTGGGGGTACTTTTAGTTTGAAATAAATAAGAAACAATATATTCCATTTACCATTCAGCCTGTTTACATAACAGAAGAGTTGAATTTTCAACATTGTGCGTTCACTTTTAATGAAAAATAAGATTAAAATTCAATGTAAGTTGAATTCATACGCAGGTATAAAATTAAATGCATGTCAGCCATGTGTAGATATGGACAGCATATTGGACACGTGGACATAAAATCCTTAGAGAATAAGCTTTACTTTTATTCTAGTAGTTGATAGTTTAACTCTTATTCTAGTTGTCAGAATTTAAATCTGTGTGGATGAATTAATTAATTGGTACTTCAGGGATTTAAATGATTAAATATATATCTCGAGGGTAACCTATGTTTCATCAAGCTCTAATGACTGCGTCCAAAAAATATTGAGGGGGGCTTCTTCAAAAATTGCCTATACATCTACATTTCAATGAACTGAAAAGTTTTAAGAACTCTGATATATAATGTTAATAATTTTTTTTTAAAGCAAAATATATTTTCTAGCCTGGAATTTTTCATGTGTATTTGTAGATCTAACAATGTTTTCGCCCCACGTCTGAAAGACGCTTGAGAAACGTGACTTAAGGAGAAAGGGGGGTGGGGTGATTTTTCAAAACGGCTCGTTTTGAAAAATTACAAAAAATTATCAAGATTACTTTTGTCACCAGTTACATGAAAAAAAGTACATTTTCCAAAATTAAACTCGTCGATAGGTTTTTTTGTAAAAAAAATATTAACATTGAAAAATACGCATTTTTCAAGGCTTAAATGAACCATAGTTTTTCAGTTTAAGTTCTTCAAAAAATATTTTGGCGATGTGTACCTCTACAAAAATACTTTATTTGTGTGGTTTATGGTTAAATGAGTGAGTCGATGAAATTTGACAGCCAGACTAGTTGGACTTTTTTGAAAATCAAGGATTTTATAGCTAGCCGATTGAAAATTTATTCTCCGCGTGAACAACCAAAGGGGTGTAACTTTTGGAACTTCCTGTCCAAATACGACTCGATCGATTTTGTCCAAAATGTGCATACGCATTGTATATATAGTCATGTATAAAATTTACAAAAATAGCGAAAATTAAACGACAGGAATTTTTTGGTTGTGGGTGTGTTGTACGTCCTTAAAGGGTTGCATATAGGAGATCGGCGAACAAGGCGTGCAAAATGCCTATGTAGCTTCAAATGAATAAAATTCATATTTAATTTGAATTCAGTGTTTAGAGTAAATTTCTTATCATTGAAAGGTATGAAATTACGAAAAACAAAACTTTTCGGCGGAAAATTCTTTCATTATAAAAAGCATTCTATGATAAAAAAAAAAAATTGATTTCTTGGGTTCGAACCCAAGTAATAATAGTCCTGAGTGTCAAGTTTCCCTTCGACACTAATACGCTATAGAAATATCGAAATAGTCATTCAAATTTTACTATAAGGTTAATTTTTAAATAAAACGTAAAAATGTTTCGGCATTACTAATTTTAAAGCACCGAGATTAAGGTATGATATTTTTTCGGTTCGAAATGTCATATGTCCGATGCATTGTGAATATTGTCCTAACCATGGTGAATTTTGACTTATTTCGAAAAAATCGTTTTTAGTGATATTTTCTCAATAAATAACACACGATTGTGTCAAAAAATAATATTTTTAACCACATACTACATGTGAAGCTCCATTTTGATAATATTCGGTGGGTAGCGATATCGCTAGATCTTTTGAAGTGCGAGGGTGTCCGATGCATGGTGAATTCACCCTATGAAGAATTGATCATTTTTGTTGTATGTATGTACGGAGCCCATTTAGGACCTATCAAAAAATATTTTTGAATTCGATATAACGAATTGTCGAATTTGTTATAACAAATTTAATTCGTTATAACAGTTTGTTTGAATTCGTTATAACGAATTTAATCTGTTATAACAAATTTATTGAACTCGTTATAACGAATTCAAAAATTTGTTAAAACGAATTAAATTCGTTATAACGAATTCTGAAACTTGTTATAACGAATTAAATTCGTTAAAACGAATTCTCTTATTTGTTATAACGACTTAAATTCGTTAAAATGAATTCGACAAATCGTTATATCGAATTCATACATATTTTTCTATAGGCCCCGATTGTTGAATTTGATTTAATGAATTTAATTCGTTACAACAAATTTTTGAATTTGTTATAACGAATTAAATTTGTTATAACAAATTTTAGGATTCATTTAAACGAATTTAAGTCGTTATAACAAATTTTTGAATTCGTTAAAACCAATTCAACAAATTTGTTATAACAGATTAAATTTGTTATAACGAATTCAAAGAAATTGTTATAACGAATTAAATTTGTTTTAACAAATTCTACAATTCGTTATATCGAATTTGAAATTTTTTTTGATAGGTCCTAAATGGGCTTCCGTAATGTATGCTATTTCATAGATGAATAATTTCAATCTTCGTGAGATTGTTGCGATTTGTGGAGATTTTACATAAAGTATACGTTAACATTAAATGAAATATCAAAGAAAATTTGTCATATTTGAAATTTAATTTTTCACTTTTTAGGTCACCTGAGTCACTCAGGTGACCTATTGCTATCTGTTTTTGTCCGTCGTCGTGCGTCGTCCGTCGTGCGTTAACTTTTGAACATTTTTAACTTCTTCTCTAAAACCGCTCAACCAATTTCAACCAAATTTGGTATATCGCATCTATGGGTAAAGGGGAACATAAATTGTGAATTTCATGATCCCTGCCCCCCTGGGGCCTGAGGGGTGGGGCTAAAACCACCAAAATTAATGCAATCTTTAAAAATCTTCTTCTTTACTCCTGGACATCAAGCAGTCAAACTGTTGGCATCATTGTAATAAGCATGGAGCCCTCTACCAAAATTGTGAAATTCATGGCCCCAGGGTCAGGGGTTCTGGCCCCAGGGTGGGGCTATATAGATCATATAGTGAAAGTGCATTATTTCTTTGAAAATCTTCTTCTCTGCTCCTGGGTATTAAATAAAGTTACTAAGTATATAGTTATGATGAGCAAGAGTGCCTCTTCCAAAATTGTGAAATTCATGGCCCCAGGGTCAGGGGTTCTGGCCCCAGGGTGGGGCTATATAGATTATATAGTGAAAATGCATTAATTCTTTGAAAATCTTCTTCTTTGCTCCTGGGTATTAAATAAAGTAACTAAGTACATAGTTATGATGAGCAAAAGTGCCTTTTCAAAAATTGTGAATTTCATGGCCCCAGGGTCAGGGGTTTTGGTGTTAGGGTGGGGCTCTATAGATTATATAGTGAAAATGCATTGATTCTTTGAAAATCTTCTTCTCTGCTTCTGGATATTAAATAAAGTAACTAAGTAGTACATAGTTATGATGAGCAAGAGTACCTCTTCCAAAATTGTGAATTTCATGGCCCCAGGGTGAGGGGTTCTGGTGTTAGGGCGGGTCTCTATCAACTATATGGTGAAAATGCATTAATTCTTTGAAAATCTTCTCTTCTGCTCCTGGGCATTAAGGTGATAAACTAAGTACATAGTTAAGATGAGGAGGTGGGCCTCTTCCAGAATTGTGAAAGCCATGGCCCCTGGGACAGGGGTTCTGGTGTTAGGGCAGGGCTCTATTGATTATATAGTGAAAATGCTTTAATTCTTTGAAAATCTTCTTCTCTGCTCCTGGGTATTATTTAAACAAACTAAGTACATGGTTATGATGCATAAGGATGCCTTTTCAAAAATTGTGAATTTCTTGGCCCCAGGGTCAGGGGTTCTGGTATTAGGGCGGGGCTCTATTGATTATATAGTGAAAATGCATTGATTCTTTGAGAATCTTCTTCTCTGCTACTGGAGATTATTTAAACAAACTAAGTGCATGGTTATGATGCATAAGAATGCCTTTTCAAAAATTGTGAATTTCATGGCCCCAGGGTCAGGGGTTCTGGTGTTAGGGCAGGGCTCTATAGATTATATAGTGAAAATGCATTGATTCTTTGAAAATCTTCTTCTCTGCTACTGGAGATTATATAAACAAACTAAGTGCATGATTATGATAGACAAGGATGCCTCTTCCAAAATTTTTAAATATATGGCCTCAGTTTTTGGGGTTCTTGAGGAGGGGGGGGGGGCTCTATTGATTATATAGTGAAAAAGCATTAATTCTATTAATCATTAATTAATCCTGTCTGCTCCTTAGTGTTGGAAAATGGGAGCTTCGAACAGAATTTTTAAATCTTGTGGTCCTAGGGTCAGGGGTTCTGGCATACCGAGGGGGGGGGGGGGGGGCTTTTGATAATATAGTGGAAAAGTGTTAATTCTTTGAAGTCCATAGTTATGATGATGAGGGTAACTCTTCCAAATTTGTAAATTTCTTGACCCTTGGTCTTGGGTTCTGGTGTTAGGGTAAGGCTTTGTTGAATCTGTAGTGAAAATGCATTGTACCTGTGAAATTCTTCTCTGCTTCTGGGCATATTGGAAGCAAACTGAGTAAAAGTTTAAATGATATGAGTAAGCGTATTTCTACCAGATTTTTAAACATCTGGACCATTGGTCTAAGCATTCTGGTCCTGGACAGGGCTCTATTAATTTGTATTCTACTGAGAGAAGTTATTCCCCTTTTCCATTCACCTTTGATAATTAATCACTGTAAATAATGTATTTGAAAGGTTAATAGAATAAGATAATTATGCAAGAATGTTTATCGTATAATTAAAAAAGTACTTTCTTAGTTTTAATAAACAGGTAGACCTGTAAGTAATAGATAAATAAAAATGAGACAAAAACAACTTATCTTATTAAAAGTTCTTCAAAGACCATAAGAGAGGTCAATGCTAGAGGTCTTAATATGGGTTTAAAAATAGTACAGAAGGACTAATAGTTTGTTAATAGTCTGCATAGTGTTAAGTGGGGGACAGATTAGAACTTAATTTATGAGTTGATACTGAATGCTAGACTAATTATTTTGTTGATCCTGATCTTCCTACTTCTCTTGCTTTAGGGCAACAAAGCTTCAACTATCAGTGTATTTAACTTCTAAATTGTTGTATTATACTCAGGTGACCGTTAAGGCCCTTGGGCCTCTTGTTTTATTTGTAGCAGAATAGGCATTTCGCTCTCCTTGTTCACCCATCTTCTTTGTTTTTAATTTAACAGTATATAGACAATTGACATTGAGTATAGCTTTTCTAAATTATGGGTCTTTAGATAAGTTGATTTGATTTGAGGAAAGAACAAAGGATCACATGTTACAGAAAATCAACATTTTATCGATTTACACTTAGCAATCAGTGAAGTACAGATATGAAATTAGGAAAAGAAGAATATCAATGTTGATATAACACAACAATAAAGATACTTTAGAGCACTGTAAATTAAATTATGTTTATAGATAAGTGCAGGTAATTTGTATTCATATCTATCTACTGTTTGTGTAATGTCGTATCAGGGGGGCAGATTTCTGCTTACAAATTCTACTCGTATGTACAATTATTGAAGTTCTGTAATTGACAAGTCCTGTAGTAAAAGTTACTGCAAACCATAGTCTGGGTGGTTTTTTTTAAATGGGTAACATTTAATTCTTCGCGATTTCAAAATACTTTAAATAGATCTACAACACAAATATTAAACTTTAAAGTGCACGATGATTAATTATCTTTGCATAAGGAAAACTATCAGTTTTTTTTTTTCAACTACAAACTGGATATTTGGAGAGCAAAGTGACTTTTAATATATATTGCTTGATTTTACGTGATCCAGGGGTTACGTAAAATAAAGCATCGCATGTTACCAGTCCCTATGTGAGAGAGGAAGAAAATTATGACTTGCACTTACCTAGAATTGACAAGATGTAAATTATTCCAATGAATTTCATTATGAATATAGATAAATATTACAAATTATATTAAAAAAAATCAAGACATGATCACATGTAACTGTAATTTACACGGAGAGATACAGAGATGACTTTTGATCAGCCCCACTAGATGACTGGATCAAACAGGCACGGGAGTTCATCATTGATAACGGTTAGAGATACAGGTAGCATTAGTTGTGTATATGAACAATATGTGTATCTGTACTTTTGTAAATTTCATACTACTTAGATTACACATGTAGATTAAAGTGCAGAAAATGGAATAGTTTCATTTATTTTGTTTTTGTTTTGCTATGTTTTCTTTTGTGTGTATATACTCGATTATGCAGCTTTCATTACCAGAATTTTGTGTGATACTACAAATGAATTATTATTTGCTTACATTCATGCTTTTTTAAAATTATTTTTTTTTAGATTAAATAAGGAATATTTAACAATGTTTTACTCTTCAAGTGTAATGGGCTTACTGGGTAATCTTTCTTGTAATTTCATAGTTCTTTTATTTGATTGGCTACTTCCTAATTCATTATCCATATTCAAACACGAGCCCCTGAATTTGTAATTCAATTATCAAACAATGTTTTTATTTAGGTTAAAAGTTCAGAAATTCTTTTATCTGAGTTGAATACTCCTAATTAAATGTAGTTTATCGCAAAAAGCAGAGTTGGCTGGTATATCTGTCATTTTATCATATACAACTGTAATAGATCTACTTTGGTTACATTACAAACAAGCTAATTCAGAGAATTTGTGTCCCCCGCTTAGGGAAAAAAAGAAGAGCATGTGTAGTTCGGGGGGGGGGGGGGGTCACACCGCCCCCTGTATTTGTAGAATTATTAAATGTATACATGTATATTAAAGCAAATTTAAAGAAAAACCAATATGAATATAAAGATTTCATTGCTTATTCTTTAATATGTGTATAGAAGATTATTTTTAATATACAGAATATTTATCACACTGTAATGATGATTTTATGAGTTTGCACACGCCAGACATCATAACTTTTTCATTTCACATGTTGAATAGTATCATTTAGTAAATCAAAAAAAAAAAAAAAAAAAAAAAAAAAAAAAATTAAAAAAAACCCCAGAGAATCGTCCGGGGATTGAACCCGTGCCTCTCGCTTGCTAAGCGAGCAACATACCACTAGACCACGGAGGCACTTGGTTATACAGCAAATTAAATGCAAACATTAACTCACATATAATGTTTATATTGACGTTTGATATTGTCAAAATTTTAATCAATACATGGTGTCTAATTTAGCCTTTACTAAACAGTTCTAATAGATGTAATAAGAATATAATGTCCGCCGACAACCTGTATTATACGTAATAACTCTCCACAAGCCCCTGTGCTAAAAAAAGTATCATGCGACTTTTAATACAATACATGTAAATAATAATTAAAAAACAGGGCGGGACACTTTGAGAGGGGTGAGAGAGGCCCTAGGGAGTTATGGTATATCATATTTCGTTGCAAAAGCTCAAAAGCTTCTTGAGATATCGCCCAGAAACAAAAGTGTTACACACAGACGGAATGTATAAATTTACGACCTTGAACTCTGACCTTTTGACCTCAAAATCAATAGAGGTCTTCCTTAAGCCAAATGGGAGTTGTTATGTAAAATTTCATTGCAAAAGCTCAAAGGATTCTCGAGATATTGCATGGAAACGAAAGTGTTAAAACAGACAGAATTTATGAATTTATGACCTTGACCTCTGACTTTTTGACCTCAAAATCAATAGGGTTCTTCTTTAGACCATAGGGAGTTGCTATGCAAAATATCATTGCGAAAGCTCAAAGGGTTCTCGAGATATCGCGCGGAAACGAAAGCGTTACAGACAGACAGAAATACAGACGGATGGACGGACAGACAGACCCAAATTAATATCCCCCACTTTCAGTGAAATCGGGGGACAAAAATATCCATTTTTTTTATGAGATTATTCTCGAAGTCTGTAATTAGAAATTAATAAACCTTCAGCATCTTCTTTATTCTCTGTGTTGTTCAGTTCAAATCAAAGTCGCTATCTGCATTTTCCTTTCCAGTCCCAAAATAACATTCACTAGACTGTGTCATAATCCAATGCATTGCTTTAAGCACTAAGCACGTTTTATGTAAGGAAAATTTCATCCCTACTCTCCATTCTAAACGATCAAATAACTTCAAATACCTACAAATGTGTAGCTGATACAAAATACATGTATACTTAGCAGTTTTCAATCAAGAACACATTATTGAAAGAATTGCTTGCTTGGTCATTAATATTTTCTTTTGTTAAAATATCAGGCTATCTTAGCTTAATCAACAAATGAAATTCAAATAAGTATGTTTTAAGTTCGGTATATGTGTCATATAAGTCTGACAGTTTCAGACAATTTTCGGTCCTAACGGGTCTCAAACTGTGTGTTTTTTCATACAAAACTGTTTTGGCATATATATCCATTATAGAAGAACAGCATTACGTTTTAAAGATTCAACCCGTTTTCTATAATCTACATAATCTACATTTTATGGTAAGAAAATTTCAATTTTTGTTGTTAAGTATCGCACTTGTTATCGTGTATCGTGATGATCAAGTTTAACTTACTCACAGTACATATACATATATACTATAACTGATTATGAACGATATTCATTTTTTGAACATATTTTATTGACAAAATGCCAATAAACGTATTTTGGGGTTACTTATTGCAATGGACATTTCTCTGACATTTTACTTGATTATAATTGCTTGTAAAACCTCGTTATCCCTTACTGCTGATTTACATATATATCACTGCCACAAACACATAATTTTCAAACCAATTGAAAATCAAAATACTTTAGTAATCTATAGTTAACTGCAGTTAATTTATGTTTGGTATGTCCAGAGGTCTGTTAAGAATGTGACCTCCAGAGTTAATGCCAGAAAATGCACTATAATTTAAACTAGAAACTCATAAGATGTTAATAAGGTTCATAAGACGGTTATACAAGCACGTATACGTGTTTGTCTATGAATGTACGCTAACTCCCTTGTATCTGAGTAGCGAAGAAGCCACAAAAGTTATTCTTTAATTTACGTGAAATATGTATACATGTATGAAATTGAGTATAAATTGTGTTTTCAAAATCCTTTATCACATGCTTAGTGAAATGCAATCTAGGAACCCAGCCACAGGTGAGCATATGATAATGGGCCTCTCACGTTGGTATTTCAGATAATAAATTCAATACCGGTCTGAAATTAAAGATTGCGATGAAATAAATTCTGAAAGAAGGAGGTTAAGAAAAAAAATCTGTGTAAAAAGAAGATGAAGAAGAAAGAAAATCAGCCACAATTGAAACTTGAAAACGTCATTTTCGACCCCAATGTGGTCCTAAGGCCAAATGAAACTTTCAAAACCTTATTGCACATTTCCAGGACACCTCAAATCATCTTGCAAAAAGTGAAATGGCTACTGCGTGAAGTGCAAGAGGAATTCTGGGAACCAGGGTTTTGTTTAAAAAAAACCAACAACGTTTTTCGACCCCATTAACCCCAAGGTGAAAATGAAAACTCAGAAGCCTTATTGCACATCTACAGAACACCCCCAATCATCTTGCAAAAGATGAGATGGCTATTGTGTAAAATGTAAAAAGAGTTTTGGGAACCAAGTTTTTGTTAAACAAAAAAACAACGTTTTTTGACTGCCATTTTACCCCCAGGTTGAAAATGAAAATTCCTAAACCTTATTGCACATCTGCAGGACACTCCCAATCATCTTGCAAACGATGAAATTCCTCCTTCATAAAATGTAAGAGGAATTTTAGGAACCAGTTTTTTGTATTTAGAAAAGTCGTTTTCTTTACCTCCATCTGGCTCCCAGGGTGAAAAATGAAAATCCCAAAACCTCATTACACACCTACAGAATACTTCCAATCATCTTGCAAAAGATAAAATTACTACTGTGCATGAAAAATGTAAGAGGAGTTCTAGAAACCAGGATTTTGTAAAATGAAAAACACCGTTTTTCAACTCCAATTGACCCCGATTCATTTGTCATGCTTCATTTCTCTCAGTCTGTGCTACCATCGTGTTAACCCAAATACAGCCACTTTGATAAGCTGTTTGCCTATCTGCACCATCACCAAGGTGAATACGTAGATGGCAAACTTAGAGATATGTCATGGCAGATAGTGGGGATCTGTCAACAGCTAACAGGTAATTCAGTATAGATGCTTTGATCTCTTATAATACGGTTTTTGAGAAATTTCAGTTTCATAGAATTAGTGCTAGTGATGCAGCAAAGAAATTCCTCAGGTCAGTCTGATAAAATGATATTCAGAAATAAATATTGAATTGTATTACCCCAGGAGAAAGCGTTTTGTCTTATCAGTTAAACCTCATTGTTCAAGACTAAAATCTTAAAATAAAGTAATACATGTGTTGAATACATGTATATTTTATTTAATAGTATTATTGACAAATCATGATCATGTTCCCCATTTTCATCTTTGTTTTAGTTATAAAAGATTAAAAAAAAAAAACTAGTATGAAATATATGGAGATAACGAACAGTATTCAAACTCAAAAGTCCATTAAACAATACAAAAAAGGAGCAGAGCAAACACGGACCTCCAAAACATCAGAAGTGGGATCAGGTGCCATGGAGGAGTGAGCATTGTTACAACGCACTTTGAAAAATTACGCACATTGAAAAAAAATTTCAAAGTGCGTTAATTTTGGAACCACGTTAACGCACTTTGAAAAAAAAAAATTTCAAAGTTTGCAAAAAAAAAATGTGCACGGCTTGGTCATATTCTTGCAAATTTTAGGTATGATAAATAATTATCTGAACCTGGTTGGATAACTTTTCGATGATGACGTCAGGATATAGACGTTTTAAAGATTTTGAGGAGTTGTCTTGTTTCCATAGGTTCTCGTAACTGTTATAAAAGGGAAATGGGTCTTTTAGAAATAATGGAGGAATGGTTGTTTAATAGCACAGTTTCGTTTCTTCTTTTCTTTTTAAAATTTTATCCAGTCTCTAATAAGTTTGGTAGATGTAGGGTCGATAAGTGACTTAAAGCATCTCGTTTTTCTTAGAGAAAAGAGAGCAACTATGATTTTTCCATACCATGAAAATTCTCTCTCATCTATCTTTCTATCATATTCATCTATCTATCTATCTATTGTGAACATATATGAAACAATGGTTGACTCATTTATTTGATAGTAAGAAAATAAACCTTAGCCACATTATTCACTCGACTGAAATTTTTACCTCGTTCACATAACTTTTTCTCAAAAAAGTTATGCAGTCAGATTACTTCTAAATCTGTAATTTGATATCATAAAAACGCTAGACATGTCAAATAACATGTTTTAATTACCATGTAAATGCCTTTTTCTGAGGAATCATTGTGAATACATTTTAAAAAAAGGTTATGCGGCTCTCTTCTTTAATATAATAGAGTGCGTATTTTTTTTTTCAGGAAAGCTTATCTCAATTTTTTCATCTATTCTACGTTAGCTCAAATTTATTGAGAGAAATAATATCAATGACATACCAGTTAAGTAAATACATATATTTGTGTAGGAAATATAGAGAGTTAGGCTGAGGGACTTTCTACCTGTCTTCTCCTCGTTCTCGATGAGGGTAGATCAATTCATCAGTTTTTCGGAAGAAATATAACAAATTAATGCTTTCTATTACTAAAATCTAAGTCCAGAATTTTTGTTTTATACGTATTTTTTCAAAGTGCGTTAATTGTCTCCATGGTAAAAAATGTTGATGTGCACTCTTAACGCACTTTGATTTTGTCCCAATTTTAACGCACTTTGAAAATTTTTTTCAAAGTGATAATTTTTTCAAAGTGCGTCGCCACAGAGCATCCCCTGCCGACCGGTCACACCCGCCTTGTGCTCCTTGTCATGATCGGGAAATAACTGAAAAATCCGACAATTCAGTGTGTAAATAATGGTCTAACAATTAGCATGAAAAACGTCAGTCAGCATTTGACTCAATGATAAATTGTATTTGCTGACAAGGTCATTGTATCGACCATAGAACTTACGAAATGATGACTTTAAACGAGACTGCTGATATTCTTGTTCCATCAACTTGTTTGTCAATAATTTACCTCGTTTTAGAAATTGTACATACGTAGAAAATGCTCTTGCGTATTGAACCAACTGAGAGATATGAACCCCGTATGCAGGTGATGAAGGTATATTGCTGCGTAAGTAAGGGAAGTTGACGATTGAAAAATTAAATTCATCACGTTTATGATAAAGCTTGGTTGTTAGATTACCATTAACGTCTTTTTCAAGTAAAATATCCAAATATGAAACAGATGTGTCAGACTCTGTGGTATCTTTTATCTCAAGCTCACCAGGATATATCGTATCGACATAAGAATGGAAATAACCATTGTGAATTGACAACAAGTCGTCGATACCGGTATATCTAAATGTCGAGTTGAAGGCCACAGCAAGTGTTTTCTTCTTTTCACGTATAAGATTTTGGACAAATTCTGCTTCATATGAATACAAAAAAAGATCTGCTAATAACGGGGCACAATTGGTACCCATGGGAATTCCAATAGATTGTTAGAAGATCTGGTCTCTAAAAACCACATAGATATTGTCAATCAGAAACTCAAGCATCTTTTTAATGTCAACTTCAGAGTACTTGTGTGTACAATCAGAATGTTTTTAACAAAATAATTTTGCAAATGACCAATGACAAGGTAAGTAAATTTCTATAAATTAAATATATTTCAATATAAGTATAAAATTTCAATCAACTACATTATGATAAATTTTCATTATCTTATTTGTATCAAATGGTTTTACTTTTATTGTATCATATACGCTACTGAGGCAGGCTACTGACAGATAAGTTGATGTTACAAGGATTTCAACAACGTCATTTAAAGTCAACTTTTCAAAATTTTATGGTCGTTATAATGACCTTATTAGCAAATAAAACCTATCATTGGTTCGCATTTTTGCTGACGTACTTCATACCATTTGTTAGGCCTTCGTTTTTATTCTAAATTTGACTACGGAATGTTCCGTCTACCTGATTCGATACATAGGGCTCACAGCGGGTGTGACCGGTCAACAGGGGATGTTCACTCCTCCTGGGCACCTGATCCTACCTTTGGAATTTCCGGGAGTCCGTGTTTCATGCCCTGTTCACAGATTTGTATTGTTTGTTGATTTTTTTTTTTTTTTTAGATCGATCACTGTTCGAGATCATCACCTTTTTCATAATTATGTCTTCTTCGCTGATTGTTTCTTTATGAATGATGATGAATCAATTTATATATATTCTTTCATCAGTAGGTTAAAAATGTTAGCGTCATGATAATTGCTATTGCAACTTATAGCTGTTATTATAATAACAACTGATAACTGTTACAAGAACTGATAGCTGTTATTGAAACTGATTAATTTGTACTGAATTTCTAGATTTTTTTTTTTACTTCATTTTATTCCTTTTTAATTATTAGCTTCAATGTTAAATTTGTTTCTACATTATGAATACACTATGTAAGCTTTAATGTAGAAGCAGACATACTTGAATACATTGTATATATGGAATAAAACGTCTAACAACTGTTACGGCTCTCAATATTGTTTGGAAGGTAAATTTACTACACTATTTCATTTCGTACATGGCTTCCAGTAAACCATTCCTCTTTATACTCAAATAATGACCGCTGGGTTTATTTCTTACTGGTCAGTATAGTAGTTACGAGTTTCTAGGGAGAGATTTGTGCATTAGAAATGAGGTATAATAAAGAAAACAAAGAAATAATGTAGGTCGAATAACTTTTACTTAAAAATTGCAAATACCCTTCAATTAAATGTTTTGAACATATTTTATTGACAATATGTCAAAGGGATTGGACACAAGTTCTAAAAACTTAGATAGTCCTCTCCCAATTTAATTGTAAATTATGTGTACATCTTTAACCATCCCTCTTATGTTAATCTTTTAACGGTACCAATGTTAGAATTAGCTAATCAACATGTGACCCGCATAACAATAAAATATGTACATAGTATAGTATATTATATAAATAATATGTAATTACATTTTGCAGTTGATCACTTTCTTTAATTTCAGTGTGTTTTGAACACTAAGCACAAATATATCCTTCTTTAGAAGATTTTCCTTTCTCTAGTATTCTCTTTTAAACCTTTTTTGTCTGTAAAAAGAGTTTTAAGTCATTAATAAATATCACATAATCTTATTGCTTTATAATTATGATCAAAGATAGCTAGTGCAGACATAAAATCCCAAAGAAACACTAAGTTCTAAGCATATGATAAAAGCACATGCAGAATTCAATGAAAGTCATGCAAATAATTTGAATATCTGTGTAGGATTCTGAATTATATTGGAGTCTTTCACTTGACGTTGTTAATAAATGAATTGAATAGCTACCACCAGGTTATACTGTATAACCTGGGTTGAGGCACAGGCGCTTGACGTTTTTAACCTTTCTTTCCATAAATAAAAAATCCCCCATACTATAGTGTTGGGGATTTTTTATTTATGGAAAGAAAGGTTAAAAACGTCAGGCGCCTGTGGGTTGGGACTAGCTGTAGATCTGTAGCCATTTTGGATGGCAAGACAATTCGGTCGAACGAATTCGTGCAGATGTCAACTACGAGAGAAGTTAATAAAGATCTAAGTGAGCTTTTGTGCACTTGAGTAAGGAGAAACAAATCCAGAACCGAGCGCAGCTTTCTGTGCGCAATGCAGTTTTTATTTTATGGGAGGCACTGTAGCTCAATATTTTTTTCTGTGAGTTATATTTCTGCTGCGAGGTTGGGGCAGTTAAATACGCTTTTAAAATTTCACTGATAGAAATGAAAGACCACCTATTATACATTGTAGACCTATCATTAATATATTACAAGTATTAGCTTTCCTAAAAAGCTTGTCTGACCTGAGCAAATTTATTTTTACGCGAAGAATCAAGAAAAGTTAAATCCAGTGTAATCAACGTGACTCTGAGTAATGAAACGAATTCTTTTGCTAAGAAACAATAAAAGTTTAAATCAGTAGCATCAGCATAAATTTAAACTTGGACATGAATTTATTCCATATACACTATATTTATACTTGTAATTTCCTTTTTTATGGACGTAGGGTCCGGCCGGGGAGGGGGAGTGCCCCCCTATTTATGCCGATTTATACATAGCTATATTTTATGATTGGATCTCCTAAATCATGTAATTTATATTTAACTTCTGATAACTTGATAGTGTCCATCTCAATCTAATTAAAATTAGATGTTATATCCGCTCGCATACTCGCTACACTAACGAGTGTAGCGAGTATGCGAGCGGATCTAACATCTAATTTTAATTAGATTGGTGTCCATCTTAAACAGAAAATTTCTGAAATTTCTTCCAACGGGCCTGTTCATGGATAAAAAAAATATAACCAGTGCTTTTGAAAGAAAAACTACAACACATAAAAATCTAAACATCAACTGGTGAACAATTTTGATAATTAAGAAACGTCTGCAAGTTATGAATATGTGTAGATTTATAAAAATTCTAAAGATAGAGAGACTCAGTATGCATTCAAATTAAACATCCATTAGTTAATCTGATAAAGATAATCGACAAGTGTTGACCTGACCAGCTTCATTCATTTCTGCTTTGCTGGACATGAATGATGCATTCAAGAATGGCCAAATGTTATGCAACCTGTAATGTATAATGTGATAATAATGACAGATCAGCTTCAATACTCTGGCTTGTTTGGGTGTTTACTCTTCATGCTCTCAAGTTGATAGTTAAGATAGTATGAAGTTTCCAAGATCAAGTTATCACAAGAATTCTATTGAACGACTTGACTGACAAGCCTTGGCTGAATCTAGTACTGTCTGACGCCATGACGTCAGACAATTATTCATTTTCAAGTAACTAGGTCAATGACCTACTTTTCATGCTAGGCTAGTGACCACTGAGTATTTCTCGGAAATTACCTCAGTCATTTTTTTTAAAACTAAGACCAATATTTTCTTTTTTTACAAAGCACAACGAGAAGCAAAACTATCTGGAAAATGTAATGAAACTGAAGTAGAAATAATTTGAATAACTTAAGTTTGAAAAATAAACTTGTTATCTATTCCAGTCCGAATTTCCTCTGTCACTTTTCTAAATTTTATCCATTTCTAATCTAATATTTCAAAATTACAAATAAAAGAAACTCTTAACTATTTATAGCCTCGGATTAGTTATATTGCCTTTCTTCTGCTTGTATTAAAGTTTATTAGGTCAATGATCCAAATATTGAGATATATGTTGACTGAAATGTGTTTTGTGTATATTTTGATATTCTTCATTGCTTGCTATTCAATTAATTGAAATAATACATGATATTAAACATGCATAATAATATTAAGGAAATGCACAGAATCTTAATTTTCAGAAGAATGTAGTAAGAAAAAAAAAATATTAAAAAAATATTCAGACCGAATGTCCTCTGCAATCATACATAATCCTTTATTCTTGCATATTTTCTTCAAATAGTAAAACATTAAATTTTTATATTGATTTATCATATGGTTATTTTGTTCAAAGAACAATTTTTATGAAGATATTGTACTTTATTTCAATCCGTTTTTGTCTACTAAAACCCTGAAAATACGTCATCTATAAATTAATTTTTCTATCCAATCAAATGGCGGTTACAATCAGATTTAATTATTAATGTATAAACTCTTTTAGAGAGAGAGAGAGAGAGAGAGAGAGAGACAGAGGTCATTTCAGTAAGACTGGAACGAAATTTAGGTTTGCATGTTTGATAAACAAGACTTAGTATTTAATAAATATGAAAGACAACTTCGAAATGTTTCAAGATTCTTAGTTCGGGTTAATATTCAATGAAAGAAAGACATCCGAAGATAATAAGACGAAAAGTTATCTTATTTCATAAAGTTATTATGCATATAAGAATATGAGTACAGTGACAATAATTATGTTTATTTATAGAAACCTAAGTGACAATATGTAATTATTTATGAGCATTTTCCTTTGGCAGATTCCTCCCACTCGCTCATATTGGCCGTCTTAATGCACATATTTGGCAGAAGGCGCTCGGTGAGGCTTCATTAATATGCCCTTGTCATCAATGAGAAAGGAAGAATTATTCTCACTAATCATAATTAAAAGTGTATAAATGGCTCTCCTCGAAAATCAATGTAAAAAAAATGCAATCATATTTAATTTCCTTACCTTGAAATTTATATACATTGTATTCAAATGCTATTAAGAGTAAACCAATGTAAAAATGTTGTTATATTGAAGGGTTAAAGTTTGACGATTTCCTTATCTTAGAAATGTAGAGAGTGGAAAGTTTGACGATCTTCCTTCCTACAATTTTATTCTAGTGAATAGGATTGTACACTGAAATTTCAAATTTGTATCTCATGCCAAACATAACACTATACAATTTTTATGAATTTGTCAAAATTCATGGGCGCAATTTCTTTAAATGTGGACACCAAAAATTTAATATGTTATAAATCATTTATTCTAAAAGTTAAACCGAAAAAGAGACTATCATAAAAATACCGTTTTGTACAGCAGGAAGTGCAGAATGAAGGAAAGATGAACAAAAGTGAAATTAACCAGCACATATATTAAAAGAATTATTGTCACCATTTCAAAAGTACCAGACCGAGAACAAGGAGGAAGAGGGAAGGCTGTACTATGACCTTTAAAAATTTGGTAAAATCAATATTCTTTCACCCCGACAGAAACAGATCGGTACAAAATCATCAAAACATCCATGCAACTTCCGTTTTGTCAGAACTAACTAGCTAGGGGTTTGTATTTACCAACACCAGCCATTTAAACATTTTGATCATTTCAGGTTTTCAAATCTTATTTTAAAATATGAAATAATGATTTTATCATATTTTAAAAACTTCTTTGAAGTAAACAGGAACCGGGGGGGGGGGGGGTACCCTAGAAAGTGATGGAATATCAAAGATGATTAGCACATGGTTGTAAGAAGAATCTTCTAAGTTTTACCTCATTTCAAAATAAGTGAATCTTTTGATCCAAACTCTGTTAAACAATTCATGCCAGAAAGCTTTAAATTGATGAGTGAAAGCAATTACTTATTACACGTGCACTACATATATTAGTCAATTCATCATTTTAGACATAGAATGATCGAATTGATAATGAAAGTACCAAGTACATGCATGACAATTGTTACTTTGATGGTGCTGACAGAAAGCATGGCTGTATCAACGGATTAAGATAAATCAGAGCAAAGCCTATAAATATTGAAATTTTATTTCCATGAAGCAACAAAAAGCACATACATGCAATATAGTTTTGATATAAATGCAGTATATACAATCAGCAACACAAAAACAACAGGTTTGTAGAATCAAATGTTGGTTGTAGACATGCAGAGTTTCATACCAAAACTGCAACATAACCTTAAACGTGATATTTTATACTGTGGAGGATGTATAAAAGTTTATTTTTTTCTGTTAGAATACAAAGAAATAATTCTAACAATATCACTTCATTTGCGTTTTAAAGTCTTATTTTATTAAGCTTCTTCCCGACAGTGCCGTAAGCTTGTACATACATGTATAGCTTAATTTGACCACTGTTTCAAACAGTCAACACCCCGATAATAGTATCATGTTTAAAGTAATTTATATCCACTCAGTTGTTCAAAAAAAGTGAAAAAATTGTGGAAAAAATCTCCACCTTTGAAACGAGGAATGCCAAAGACTACCTTCTTTTTTGGTATACTTCCAGCGGAAGAACCACTGAACGCAAAACTTCCAGCTTCAGGGGTGCCTGCTCCGACACCAGCACTTCCACCGGTGAATGAGGCCCCTCCAATTGCACCTTCAGGGCCAACCCCAGTACTGGATCCTCCCATAGCAAAACCTCGTCCATTACCGCTGGTAAATGTGAAACCTTCAGAATTTCCATCTGCGCTTCTAAAATTTATTATGCAATAAATTAATTAATTAATTAACAAAAGGTAAATATATAAATCTATAAGCTCTATATAGACGCAAATCAAACCTGCAACCAAATAAGAGAAGAAAAAATAAAACAATAATGAAAACCTGAAAAATGTTCCTTGTGTGTTTCCATCTTTAAAGAATCGTCGTTCCCCCTTTGGACCAGGTCCAAACTCGTAGATGTGGGGACGGGATCCAGTACCTGACGTCATTACAAACCCCGTGTCTGGAGCTCTACCATCAAAACCACTGCCCAGGGCGAAACCTCTGCCTCCTCCACTGCTGAAGACAAATCCACCGGAGTTTCCGTTTGGACTCCTACATATAAGTACCCCAGAGTAATTTGTCAATTGTCCATTTTGAATCTCAACATTTTTTTCGTTGATTTTCCTGACATATTCAAAAACAAATCAGTTTTATATCTAGTTCTGTATTCAATCCAAAGTTAAAGGATTCAGAGAGACGAAACTAATGTGTAGAGAAAACAAAATTTGTGACAATCTTGATTGTCCTTGACCTTCAGGAGAATATCGAGGGTCAAGATCCTGTCAAGAAAGTTGTTTAAACAGCTATTGTCAAGTGATTTTCCTTATAGACCTATAGTATTTTTTTTTATATCTCAGAGGCCTTCATTACTTTGTCGTGTGATCTTTAAGATACGACAATATGTTAATATCACAAAATAAATGCACCAGTTAAGCAAGTACATTGAGCAACTATTGTGGAAAGTACATGTATGATGTTATTTTGGCAAGACTTACAGACTTAAAAAACTAACTTAAATCTTATTGCATTTAACGGTTAAACATAACCTATCTTTTTTCACTCAACTATGCGCCTAAGGTAGAATATAGAAAATGTTGCTATAAAGTATCAAATACAAATGGTTTACTCGTATATAACTGAAAAAAAAAATAAGATTCTCTATACAGAAAAAAAAACTTTAAAAAAATAAAACCAAACATTTTCAGTTAGGGTGGGCACTACCAAGCAAAAATTCTTTGACAAGCCAAAAAAAAAAGTCATCAGACGAAATTATTGAGGCTTTGCTTTCTATAGTATACTATACATAGGCAAAATTATTGGGAGGGCTACCCCTCACACCCCTCATCGGTTCCATGTCATGTGCATGCACACTTTTAGAGATATAAAACGCACGGAAGTGTTAACTGATTTAGACACTCACGTAAAAAAGGCACCTTCTCCATTTCTGTCTTTAAAAACTTTCTTGGTTCCGGGTGGAAAGTTGTTGAGGTCAGTTTTCCTCATTCTTTGCATAATTCCATGTGGGTCAAAAGGCCCAAAGTCTCCATCTAACATACGAAATGGATTGAACCCCCCTGAAAATAGTTTAAGAAATCGATTCAATCTAAAAAGTATTAACACAAAATTTCACAAAAAATCATTTAACAACAGGACACATATCTATAAATACTCTAGAAAATAAAGGTTACATTTACAGTTTTCCATAATAATGTATTTAAAGAGGAAGATTTAATTACATGTGTATTAAGATACACAGCAATCACAGTTAAAATGAGTAAAAGCAATATGCAGTATGTCAAATATATTAGTATTATCACCTTAAGGAAATTTAAACAACTGTTCCAATTTGATCATAATTAAGTAAATTACAAGAACTCTTTGGCAGATTTATCTTAACCTTAATTTGATCCCCTCTCCCCCGAAAGAAAACCTTTCTTTTGCATGTAGGATTAAAACTGATCTAATTTTTTTAAGGTAGGAAAAAAATAAAAGGCATAAGGGTGGCACTTGGCATAGGTTAAACATGAAACCGTGCTCAAGAAATTTCTTAATTTCTTTTTATTTCATTGTCTTCTCGCATCAATGATAGATTTGCTCATTTATGTCATCTTCCCACTTTTTAGATTAATGAAGATAATGTTTTCCCCGAGCTTAGCACGCAATATGTCCATGAATCATGAAATTAATTTGTTTCGTAATTTGGTGTAATGTTTTGAAAGACTTTCAAAGCCGAGATTGACAGGAAGCATATTTCCCTGAGCGTTAATTGTCATTTTATATTCCTCAGATTACTGCATGTTAACACATGTCAGGTGTTCTATTGGCAAACATTAAACATAGTGCATTTCCCTGTATAAGGGAAAGAACCTAAATCTACAAAACATGCCAGTTTGCCTTTTATTTTCTGCAAGTTGTTTTTTTTAAATTCATTTTATAGTATTCATATGGTTATTTGAACTTAAACCTTTTTTCGCATTAAGTTGACTAAATTATAATTTATTTAGGCAAATTTTAATTGCAAACATGCACCATTCCGCAAAGAATATGGATATTCAAAATACAATTGGAAGAATAAGAGAATTTACGTTGACTCTTTCATTAAAATTAAAAGCGAATCGAAAACGGTGACATTTTAATACAAAAGGAAGAAACATTAATAAAATATGAATAAAATGATTTAATGGAAAAATAATTATAATTCAATTTCTATTCAACAGTTGCACTTTTGAATTAATAATAAAATTTCCATTTTGAATCCAAATATATGATGACGCAATTTAGTGACACATTAATAATTATTACCTACCTGGCCAGAACTGACCCCTGGTCAAACCGACACCTAGGAGAACAATCAGTACCTGGATCATTTTTAATGCTGAAAAAGTAGTCACTTTTAATTCTCACGTTAACCATAATTGAATATTAGCATATCATTAAAACGTTCCTGAAAAAGAACACAATTGTCATGTCTACTATAGGGCTGTTTCTTGTATGAATACGACAAGAAATAGGTCATATCATCGCAGTTCGAAGGAATTTACTGAGGGATTTTTCTTGTAATTTCTTGTTTTATTGAAGGTTTTATGGGATAAACTATAAATCTGTGTCGTAGTGTCTGTTTACAGAGGAATGGGTGTTGTCAAAGAGTGCAAAACATATCTACATGACGTGTCTGCATTGTTCTATCTCATGTTTTTCTTACTTATTTTTCTTCTCCTGACTCATTACTTGTTTGGAATCTTTTAAATAATTTTTAAGTAACTCTTTTGTGTTATTTAAATACAACTCATTGAATTTATGTACCTATTAATCATATATAATGTTATATACAAATGCAATGCCTTCTGTTCTGTGTAATCCATTTATGTTTACATAATAAAATATATTTTTATCCGTTTAGAAAACACAAATTCTTTATAAATTTCATGACTTAGTCTTTAGTAGTATATATCTTCTTCTTTTTATTTACTATAAACATTTGAAATTCAGTATTTTAAAATTTGAACAATAAACTTTCAAAGCCAATCATATTCAACATTGCAAAACCTTGAAAGGTGATGAAAGGTATATACATGTATCATCTTCAGTGTGACGATCCATGCATGTTGGGGAATTTGAAGGTTAGGAAATATTTCCTTGCTCCATTTAAGGATAAAAGACACAAACAAACTTTTTTCCAGAAATCAGCAATATTTCTCATAGACTTTGTAAGATTTTTTTCAAAATGTTAAAAATGTGTGCAAAATTTTGTATAGAATTACATAGAACACGACACAAAGTTGCATATCTAAGCACCAAAGAAAACTTACGATTTCTTTAGATTTTAGGGATTGATTATTGTGTCATTTCTAATCAGAATCAGTCAAAATATATACATCAATCCATGCATCAAACTTTTGTTTATGTTATGTATCCTTAATAGTAATTGTATCTATTTCGACAATCAATGAACCATTCTGTTATATGTTTAGAAAATATTCATAAAAAAGGCAAATTCAGAGAATTGCGTTCCCCCCCCCCCTTTCTAGGTCTTAATGGCTGGAATGCATTAAACCAAATGGCATATTGTAACTGTCTTAAATTGTCCGTCCTGTCTTGCTTATCCATTATGCTTAAAAAGAAGTTGTATATTTTTGAAGTAACATTTTCTGGTGCAGACAAGTTAATTTTTTTTTTCAGAGAAGTAGGTCAAACTTCAAAGTCATGGGGTACCCAAAAAAAGGTACATTTGGAAAGATCTTGACCCAATGTACCATGTAAAAATACGAAAGCTTTTTTTTTTTCCAGGTACAATAGCTACGGCGAAGATTAAAATATATGAAAAGTAGGTCAAACTTAAAGGTAAAAAACAATAGTAAATTCAGAAAGATCTTGTCACAGGTATTGCACATAAGAAATCAAAAAGAAAACCAAATTTTTTTTTATTGAAAAGTTTTATGTATTACTTTAAAATTTTTGAAAAGAAAGTCATATTTCAAGGTCAAGAGGTCGAAAATCACAGTACATTCCAATAGGTCACTCAATAGGTAATGCATATATGAAAAAAAAAAAAATACAGAGAATGTATTATATAAATCGTCTTCAATAGCAATGATAATTAAAGTTACATAAATATTTCAACAACAAATTGGTGCAGAAGATGTTTTCTACATCTCCTTTTTTTTTTCCTTTGAATTAAATTAATTATTTCTATCATAATAAGATCTTTAAAAATAAAACTTACCTGATTTCCCCGGCACTTGATTTAAGTGTTATTTCTATGAGCTACAGCTTATTTAATGACTCATTAGATAAAAACACATTATTTTCAGATTGTCTTATTGTCACGAGAGCTCTACGGTAGTTAATATGAGTTCTAATGAACTTTTAATGCAAATATGTGGTTTTCTGGAAAAAAGTAATTAATTTTTACACACTGCACATATGTAAAGTCAAAATTTTGAAGAAAAAAATATTTGAAAATGAATTCTCGCTTAACTACAAATGTTACTGGGCGTACATGTATATTTATGACATGCTATAGAAGAATTTTTTTGACCAGCTGGCAGTTTAATAGTGCTAATTGGTTTACTGCTTAATAGTACATAACATGTTTTTTTTTTATGAAAAACTATTGATAAACGTGTATTGAAACAGACCGTATGAAAAAAAATGCCACAGTTGTTCTCATCAGAATGGGTCTTTTAGGTGCGTGAACTCCTCGTCTATATATGTAGATGTCTAAATTCTCCTTTTGTGTTTAATGTACTTTTTACACGCCTATAATTAGATGTTGCTTAAATTGACTTAAATTGACCTGAAACTACACTGTAAAAAATGTGTTTACAATTCAAACACTTTTCTAAACACTTTCTTGTCACCTCCTTTTTTATATGTTTAATTTCTAAACATGTATAATTCCTAAACATGTCTTAGAAAGTGTTTAGAATTTAAACACTTGTGTGCTTAGAAATTCAACACATGTAAACACATAAACACAAGTGTTTAAATTCTAAACACATAACAGCAGATGTGTTTAAAATCTAAACACATCATAAGTTTAAATTGGACCTGAAGAAAAACAAAACACTCTCGTAAATTTAGGCACAAAAAGTATGTTTTTTAAATGCGCATCATTGTCAAAATTTTCAAAATATGTAACCAATATTAACTATTTTCTATAAAGCCACTGAACGTTTGGATATGTATTTAATTATACAATAGAATGGACACTGTGTGATGTACATGTACTTAATTTACACAAATAATGTAGGAGATAGAACTGAAAATATTTGATTAGTCTCAACAATTCAATCAGAATGACACATAATTTATAACGTACACATAGATATCAAACTTTTAATCTTCAAAATTATTAAGAAAATAATATTAAGCTGACAATTTAATATCAAAACTTCATTGAATATTTCTAAAAGGCTTTATTAAAGAATTGTTGAATTAAAAATACAAATTGTATATTTATGTACATATTTATTATAATCATTATAATTTGAATCGGCTGCAGAGTTTTCCTCATGTCAATCACAAAAATATCAAATTTTATTAACTTTCAGCAAGTCCCAAAGCACCACATATTATAATCTATATCCCATCAATAACTGCGAGAAAGTAAATCCATTTCGAATGCACAAGGATAATTGTAAACACTGTCGAATTAACACAGTAGTCTTCAACAAATGAAGTTTCAAAGTGTTGATTATGGAACAACAAAATTGCATGTTGAAGATGACACCAGGTACTCTGATACGTGTATTTTGAGTTCGATCTGGACTACAGTGCCTGTAGGAAAGAAAGCCAGAATTTAGAAAAAGTACACTATCACTGATATTTTACATTGCTTGGAAAAACAAAATTGTTCCATTTTAAGTGAAACTACACTGATATAAATATAGATGTTTTAATGACATTTAATAATATTTCCTATCCTGCAAGTCTATGAACGAATTCAAGATATCCCAAGTCAACTTTATTTACATTGCTCATCGTGGTTAATTAATGCAAAGAAGAAGAAAACAAACCTTTAATAGATGCCCTTTCACGTATTTCACTATTTCGTCATGGTTATCCCTTGAATTGGGTTGTCATAACTCTCATTGATACATCACCTTAGCTTGTTGTGTTTTCTTTGTTTAGATAGCCGCTCAAATTAACGTTCAAATATGTGTGTCATTTCCGGGAAGATAACTCTGCACTTTACAGTAAAACGTGTTTAATTTCTAAACGCGTTTAGATATAAAACATGTTAAGACATAAGTGTTTAGTTGTTAAACACAATGCTATACACGTTTAGATCTAAACATGTAACAGAAGTGTTTATTTCCTAAACGCAATTTTTACAGTGTAAAAATCAGACAAAGGAGACATCCCCTTTGTTAAACTCATTAAATCCGAGCTGTTGCTTGAAGAATATTGACAGCGTAAGTCAAAAACCTCACAAACTGCCATTGCTATCTCTAGTACATTTACAATACAAGATTCTTATACGCAATTAAGGCATAACAGAGTGCATTGCCAAGGTTATTTCGCAGGCAAAATATTCACCGATGGGGGAGGGGGTTTATCTGGTTTGAATGGTTTATTAATTTAAACATGTTAATCTTTATTAACTATACTTGAATGCACGATTTACGCCTTTCCCTCTGATTTACAAGTGATATCTTTAAATGTCTTGGTATAAAAAGTAAAGAATCCATTGAGCGACAATTTAATCAAATAAAATTGAAAGACGGAGATATGTTACTCAAAAACATTACAAATAAAATACGGCGGTCAAGGATCAACCAGTAATCTGCAATACATTGTAAATCTGAAATTTATATCAATTTCCTTGCCTGTACATACCAGTGTTAACAGTCCCAAGCTGGACAACATATTTCTTTAATTATCATGAAACTACAGTGTACTCAGAGTGAACCCGGTATATCTTCTAACAATTTGCTTCTCCTGGTCTATAAAAAAAATGCAGTACAAAATGTAAAGTATTCTTGTCTCATTTATTTATTATTTAAAAGTCCATCTGATCATTAAAAACTATGAAAGTACGTTTAGAATTCTTCTATCATTCTTTAATTCAATTAAACCTTTCAATTCCATTATTTATAATGATAAAATAATCAAAGGGGAATAATTTCTCTCAAGTACATGTATAGCAAAAATTATTAATTAAAACTATGTATTTGGTTTGCCTGCTAGATGCTCAGGAGCAGAGAAGAAGATTTTCAAAAATATGCATTTTAACTGTATGATTATATCATCAGCTCACCCTTGCACCATAACCCCTGGCCATATTTCACAATTTAGGTAGAGTCACTTTTGCTCATCATAACCATGTACTTTGTTTAAATACCCAGGAGCAGGAAAGATTTTCAAAAAATCCAATGCATTTTTTCTGACCATGACGATGCACTTAGTTTGTCTACTAAATATACAGTGGAACAGATTTTTAAAAGAATTAATGCCCTACTCCCTCAAGCCCCAGAGAGGCAGGGGCCAAATTCACAAGTTCAAATGTTTCCCTTAACCCATATATGCTATGTACCAAAAATTGATTGAAATCGGTTCACTTGTACTGAGAAGCTGAAAATCTTTAAGTTCACACACGACGCACAACACACGGCGCGTGATGAGGGACGAAATAGTAATAGGCGACCCGAGTTACTCAGGTGGCCTAAAATGAAAGAAAAAAGGACATTCTTCAAACATATTTACTTGTAATATCAAGGTTTCCGGCTAATATCCATTTGAAAAGTTTCAGTGTTTCGAAATCAAGAGGGGGAGGGGGGGGGGTAGCATGCCTTAAAATATCCATCTTCGCTAGCGGATCAGAAAACTTGGCTAGCTAGCGAAGATGGAAAATATCTGCAACAAGAGGCCCAAGAGCCACAACGTTTGCACGAGTCACTTTGGCGCTGCTGTTCTTCATTAGATTTTTTTCTAAATACATCATTTCCATTTTGATCGCCTATTGTGACCCCACCCTTTAAACAGGGATCATAATTTGAACAAAATTGAATCTACACTACTAGATGGTGCTTCCGTAGAAACATGACTTACCATGATTGCTTTGCTGTTTTTCAGAGAGTTTTTTTAAAAATCTTTTCCTGTAAATTCTTATGTAAATTGTGATCATCTATTTTTGCTCCACACTATCCCTGGGGTTTAAGATTTCAACAAACTTGAATCTACACCACCTGACGATGCTTCAATTAACATGATTCATCATCAAGGCTTTGCTATTCTTGTGAAGTTTTAAACTTTTCACTATATAATCCTATGTAAAACTTTGATTGCCTGTTGTGATCCCATTCTACCACTGGGGGAGGGGGGGGGCTGATTTGAAAAACTTAAATCTACACTAACCTGAGGATGTTCCCATGTAAACGTGACTAATTATGGCTTTGCTGTCTTTGTGAAGCTTTGTAAAGTTTTTTTTCCCTATATATTACTTTCAAAAACTTTGATTGCCAGATATGGCCCTACCCTACAGACGGGGAAGGAGTGGGGGTCATGATTTGAACTAACTTGAATTTGCACAACCTTAGGTTACTTCCATATTAATATGACTAAACATGGCTTTGCTCTCCTTGACAAAATTTTAAAATATTTTTTCACATACATGTATTTTATTCCTATTACATCAAACTTTTGATTCCCTTCTGTGGCCCTTCCATACCCAGGGACCAAGATCTGAACAATTTACAGTTTACACTTTTTCAGAAAGCTTTTACCCAAATTTCATCCTTTTTGGTCTAGTTGTTCTTGAGAAGAGTTTTCTTATATCTTTCAATGTATAACTTTCGTTTCCTATTGTGGCCCCCTACCTACCCCTAAGGACCATGATCTTCATAATTTTCAATCTACACTACCTCAAGATGCTTTCACCTGAGGTTCATCTTTTCTGTCCAGTGGTTCTTGAAAAGAATCTTTCAAAAGTTTTTTCTGTCTACTTCAATGTTAAACTTTTATTTCCTATTACTGCCCCCATCCTACCCCCAGGGGATATGATTTGAACAATTTATAATTTGCAATACCTCTGGAAGTTTTTATCTAAGTTTCAGCTTTTCTGGTCCAGTGGTTCTTAAGAAGATTTTTAAAGATTTTCCCTATATATCTCAATGTAAAACTTTTATTCGCTATTGTGGCCCCAACGTATCCCCAGGGAGTTAAGATCTGAACAATTTAAAATCTATACAACCCCAAAAAACTTCCAAATAAGTTTCATCTTTTCTGGCCCAGTACTTCTCAAGATTTTTTAATGACATAACCCTATTTTTGCCTTTTCTTGATTATCTCCCCTTTGAGGGGGCTTGGTCCTTTATTTTCACAATTTAGAATCCTTCTTATCCAAGGATGCTTTGTACTAACTTTGATTAAAATTAGCCTCATGGTTCTTGAGAAGAAATGAAAATGTGAAAAATTAACAGATGGATGGACACTGTACAATGGGTGATTGGAAAAAGCTCACTTGAGTTTTCAGCTCAGGTGAGCTAAAAAGTATTCCTATGGTGGGCCAAAGAATGAAAATGCATCAGTTGTGTCGTGGGGAATTAAATCTAAATGATATTAAAAAAACCTTCTTATCAACTATATGGAACCAACATTTTCATGAGCCACATAGCTCCCAAAAGGTATCGGGGTATCTTGTTTGTAATATTACCCTCAAGCAACTGGATTTCAAATATTTTTAAGTAAAACTCATACACTAGTACTGAAGCAACCCCTCAGGCTGTTGTATTCTCAACATTAATAGTGACACATGTATCATGAATCGACAAAAGTACTAATTGATTTTTCTTTAATTCTGAGATAAGCAACTTTTAGAAATGGGAAAATACAAGATATAACAAAAAGAGAGTAACAGTTGAATTTAATATTCACTCTTATCATATCCAAAACAATTGAATGGTATAAGGAAATATTTTGTTAATACAGTATTTCTCTGTGGTTATAACAATGACCCAAGGGCAAGTTCTGGTAGATGTAAGCAACTGCATTTGTGTCCATGATTTCTTATACATTTAAAAACATCAACTTATTACATGTTTGAACATTTTTCAGTTTTCATTTTCTTTATAATGATAATCCAGATGTTTACTTGCTTAAAAAGAATTCTGTTTTAAAAAAGTAAAGAAATGAAAAAAAAAAACCCAGAAAAAAACATGAGATAAAACTGAAAAAACCCACATTTTTTTCAATACCTCACTATATAATAGTAAAACAAAGTTCTTCACAATCAATAACAGAATTACTTCTCAATAACACTATGTTATCAAGTTTTTTTAAATAATATATGATCTCCCTACGTTGAATTAGGCAATTATGTGTCAACATATGGAAAACAAAATCAGACTTCAAAACTTTCTTTGCAAAATACAACACTGGCATTCATTCACATATCTGCCACATTCTTCAACTCATAGAAATACTACTTTAGTTAGCAATAGAAGACTGCATACTGTTCAAAGCCATTCACAACATTGTGGAAATATACACAATTACAGACATATAAATACACTGTAGTGCTGCACTCGATCAATCTTAGCACACCACATAAGAGCATCCCTTACTGGAACAGAGTTTAACCTCCAGTGTCCTAGAACACCAGAGAGATGAATAAAAAACACTCACACCTCGGCTTTTTAGTTGCTACGATGAACAAGAAAGTTTTTGGTAAAGATTCCATTGTTAGTCCCCCACTGGTGATGTAAAAATACATGCTCATAAAACAATAGCAGATTTCATTTTTCCTTTTCATAAAAAGCCTGACCAAGCATGAAGATCAATGTAATGTCCAATCTTGAAATTCCTCTAGGCTACATATGTATATACTTTCCTGAAAAAAAAGATGATATATATAAGTGAATAATTTTTTACCAATTACAAAGAAAACAATCATGGGCCTTTGCAATAAAATCTTTAATTCGTGATAAGTACTCTGATTAAAAATGAAATTAAATAACTGTAGCAAAATTTACCAGCAGCAAAATTTTTAATTGGTATGAAATTAGATACACACATAATAATGTCTCTATATTCAGGGACATTTGTAAAGTTGGAAACGCTGACAATAGTGTGCATTAAGCACATTTAAGAATGTAAAAATTTTTAAAATCTAAACTATTCACATTTTCTTCAACACAACATGCCCAAGTTAATTAGTTATCTACCTGTCTTCTGGTGTTCGGGCTAGATATTCCCTTTCTATTAATCCCTCTATCCGCTTCTTAATAATGACTGGACTTGGGAGGAAGCGAGCTTTCAACTGTTCAGTCACCTGTAATACAAACATATACAAACTGACTTATTTTTCAAATCCATGCCTTTGTATCAATGCTAAACACTTTTAAACCTCTTGCTTCAAAATCGACTTCATGTGCTTTTCTTAGTAAATCTTTAAAAGCATGGAAGGAAATTGTGTGAAATCAGAGGTAAATGGGGTGTTAGCTCCATTGAGAAACTTGTGTGTATTTCAATTCTAACACACTTTTCTTGAAACAATTTTAATTATAATATCTGAACCTGATTAAATCTTTCACAAATAAAAGTATACCTCTGCGACTAAGACATTGTGCTGTAGCTTCTTTCTTGCTTTCATAATCCTTACAATGGCTGCTTCTATCGTACAACAGTTAAGGAATTATCTTCTGTAAGCACTACAGTAAGAGTTTCCACAAGAAAGAATGGTTTTATTATTTTAGGCAAACCAATATATTAACATGTACTTTTTTATCATCTTCTAAAAGCAATTATTCAAAATCTGTTTTTCCTTTACAGGAAATAAATGATTTTTTTTCATTTCTCATTTTGGACTAACCAATGAACATTTGATAAATACTCTACATAATGTAACTTTACATGTTTCTAGTCTTTCTGTCATGTTGACTGGACATAGAATTAAATGCTTCATAAAGTTAAAGCTTATTATACTAGAAAATAGAAAGTCATATATAAAAAGGATATTCATGTTTCCTGTCTTCATCAACCTTCACCCTGGTCTCCTTTCTCTCTGGTTCGGCTTCCCCTTTATTGGCCGCCACTGAAAAAAAGACAGAAAGAAAAATGTATTAAGAAAATAGACATACACATGCCGTGTTACTACATCATACACCAGCTGGCTTTTCATACATGTACTAGTATAATTAACTTATAAACAAAGTACAATTTTTCTCCAAGTGTGCAAACCTGTTTGGATTTTCACTCTGAAAAGCTTGGATGTAAAGTGATCATTCACTGTGAAAACATGGGCTGGTTCTACAAAGAAAAATAACTCTTATAAGTGTTCAACAAACATACATACAGATTATGTACATAAAATAGCACTACAAAGTTACTTTTAACAGTATTATCTAAAAGGCCAGTCTGTTTATTCCACAGTGCAGTTTGTATATACAGTCAAACCTGTATTAAGCAGTCACCTGCGGGAATCATTAAAAGTGACCTTTATAGAGAGGTGACCTTTGAAAAGAGGTTCATCTTTTTTTCAAGAAAAATTCTTTTCCAATTTATGTAAGTTCTGTGTTTTGAAACACTACATCATAGAATATAAAAGAAAGATGTGCTTTGGATATCGATGGTCTCAGATGTATTTTTAATTTAAAAAGTCTCAAGATTAAGTTCAAGATAAATTTGATGACTCCAACAAAAAATATATTGAGTCTAATAGGGCACTGCCATTATCCTCCCTCCAAACAACAACAAAACTTTCTTTTATTATAAGATTACATTATCATGTTGTGCCATGAATAAAATGAAATATATTTTTTTTTATCTAAACTGCCTCTAAAAAAACAAGTTTAGTTAGTCCTGATAATTGTATGTAAATAGTAGCGTAATAAACAGACAAGTCATAATATTCTCAGTTTATCAAAGCAGTGCACAATACAAATTGATATCAAATTCACAGGTGTTGTGACCAGCGTGACCAATTCTAACTGTCGTCTTACCTAGTTGAAAATCACGAGATAATCAGGACACATTGAGTAAACAAAACAGTTAATTAGGGTTTCTACAAATAATACGTTTCCTATGTGTTAAAAACTGCCTGTCATGCGTGTACACAATTACACCTATAGGAGTTGGACATGCCAAAGGTGAACTAATAATTAGGAAACACCTAATTATTGTATCCATTAATAGATAAATATAAGGATGCCTTGTGTATCATTCAGAATTTTTTTTAACCAGATTCCAATTCAATAAGATTAAGATTCTTTTAAGTCCGTTTTCCCGATAACCTTTTCGGCCACTAGCACCCTTGTTTAGCTTTGTTAAATGAATAAATAAATTATCCAATATTTTAAATGGTTTTAATAAGGCCAATTATTTTTTTCATGATCTCGCTACACACGACCAATTTACATTAGTGACAAAAATTGCCAGTCACCAGACTTTAGATCTGGTCACGTGATCGGACAAAATGGCCGCTATATACGAGGAAAAAAGGCGATTTTACATGAAATTTGATGACCGCTGACCGCGTTACGCAGGTGACCGCTTAATAGAGTTACATTATATAGGAAAATTCATTGGGAGGAAATAAAATGATGGCATAGGACAGGTGACCGCTGGATAAAGGTGACCGCTATGACAAGTTTGACTGTACATGTATATGTCATATTTTTACTAAAGGGTGGGGTGAATTTAATTTCAGGTCTTGGTTCATCAAGACCATAAATTGTAACAGAAATGCCCAAATAAAATTGTAACATTCTCAAGGGATTTATTCTTGTAACCTCACATTGACATCTCTGATGTAAATATAAAGTTATATTATTTTGAAGGTTACTCCACAATGTGAAACTAACCAAGAGCTGTTTACCCTATTCTGCAGTTTTTAGTAATTTCAATGGTTTCTGTCCGTAATTTGGGCTTTTCATCCACAATCTTTGTTGGCAATACATTGTCTTAATTTTCTAATGTATATTTGATAACTTTCAGATGAGAATGATAATAACTGTGATGTTAACATCCTTTTTGTCAGCATGTATCATGCATAACATATACCACATATAACACACTGATTGCCTTACCCACTTCCTTTGTCTTGGGTTCCTTGTGTAACACTCTTTGTGAGACCTTTCCTACAGACAAGGACTGGATTGCTCTAATTAAATCTCTCTCCTGTATGTCGGTTTCATTCTTAATTTCCTGTTCAAAAGAAGAATCACATTTACATCCCTCCACAAGAAATCAATTTCACTGAAGGCTTTGCATAAAATTAATGTACACTAACAATCATTTTCTCAATAATCAAAATCAATCTACAGTAATACTTGTCTAGTAAGTTTTCTTGGATCCCCAGCTATATAAATTTTATGAAAATTCCTTATACAGATGTAATAAATTACGGATATAGCAAAGTAATTTCACAGGTCCTAGTGACTTTGTTAAAACTGAGTTTTACTGTAGTTTGTTTTTAGTTAGTTGTTGAATACGAGTAATTTACAATGAATAACTGCAGTAACTATGCAATAAATGCCATAGTAACAATTGAATATCTTGTTATCAGACTGCTTAAAGCACCATCATTACCTCAAAAGTCCACTTTTCACTCTTGTTGAAGAGCATCAGTATACACATCTGGTATGTGGACACCTGCATGATGTGTTTACGGGGCTCTTTTGAGCTAGCACCAGCTCCCCCTGCATCGTCTTTCTTCTGTCCAAAAAACGTGGCATTCAAGTCGGCAGAGCCAAGCTGAGGCTGTAGAGTGAGCATTCTACCACTGTGTTTATTTAGGTAAAACCTGAATATAAAGATTAGGAATGGTAAAATTGAAATGCTAACAAAAACACCTCATTATTATTTTAAAGCATATTATTAATATTCCAAATTTCATTTTTTTTAAGATATGATTATATGTTTTTTTAAAATTCTGAAGAGAATGGTATTTCCTCTATGGAGTATAATTATTCTAATATACTTGTACATGTGATACCTAACCCCCCCCCCCCCCCATCCATCAGAACCAAATTCTGTGCACTTCTGATCAGCCATACCTTCTAAAGTTTTCAAAGGCTGTCCTTGCTGTGTGTGGTACATTACACCGTGGGTTAGCATTAGGAGTGGGCCAGAATCCAGTAGTTAAAACTCGAACCACTAAATCTACACCTGCCATATTTACCTACAATATATAATTGTACATATAAATGAATTAGTAAAAAATCACTTTGAAATATTTCAAAAAATTTATTCAACAAATAAATTCCTTTATCATTTTTCTATCTTATTTAGGCCATATGAATTCAAATCTTTGAAATTCACCCCAAGCTGATCTTTATTCTAACTATCATTCTTCATATTATTTATATCACTCTTTTCATACAAACTGCTCAAATTTCATTGTTTAGTGCTAATATGAGTATACAGTAAAATTTTTAAAGCTTTAACAAATTTAATTTCTTAATAATAAGCTGCAATACATGCATATATTTGTATACGAGTCCTATTTTTATTTTTTATTCATGTATTTTCATATCAAAATTTGCTGGGGTATGACACTTTGAGAATGGCAGGTGTATAACCAAAATAACTGTTAATGCACATTTAATATTTCTTTTTCCTTCTAATGACAAAAATATACATATATAGCAAAAATTCCAAATCTTTGTGTACTTTATGAAATTGGTGTATTCTTGTGTAAAGAATCATAAGATAATGTGCCCACTTCAATGAAGGTATACACGTACAAAATTTCATGTGAATTTGTATGACATCAAATAAAACCAAATTTAAGTACAGTGTGTATATAGCAGACAATGTCCTCATGTATACCTGATCCCCTGCCTTCACCTATAAACAAAGACAATCAAAATCCAAGACAAATGTGACAAGCATGCAACAACATATTCAGTCTGCTATCAAAGATAATGGAATACACAGAAAATTTCTTTCCTAGGCCATTGATATACCAGTAATGTATATGATTTTTTCCAAGCTCTGCTAATGAGTAGTTTCATAAAACAGAGACTTATCAAATATATGAGTGAAACGGTTCACCGCGGTAACGATTCACCGCGGTATTTTTTCTCTGTTTGATACACGGTGCAAAATCTCCATTTTTCGGTTCAGTTCATTTTTCGGTCGGGATCGTTATTCAGTCGGGTTTGGCATAAGGTAAAACACGTTACTCAGTATAAATAAGTATAGAAAACGTTAATTTTTGATGACTGATAGCTTGTAAAATAATTTTTGACAGTCAAATAATTTTGATCAATTTCTTCTAGTCAATTTGCAAATAAAATTCGTAAAATATGTGACTAGATTTAGAAAAAGAAAGCATAAAACCATGTTGAATTTGTTTCTTTCTATCAAAATGGATCGTATCGAAAAAAAACCGAACCGAGACAAAATTATACAATACGTATCGAACCGTGAAGGAGGTGTATCGTTTCACCCCTAATCAAATACAATTCTACTGCCATACCAAAAAGTCTAGATTTTGCTAAAATACAAATACTTAAAATACATGTACATGTATTTGCATGGGAAGATTTCTTCAGTATACTTACACTGGACAATGTTAGGGAACCCTTGAATTCCTCCATGATAGTGTTTGAAACTGTCATATCCTTAAACATTCCCTCCAACTTTGATGTGAATTGACAACCACACTCGGTCTAAAACAAAATTTACGAGATTTAACGAACATAATCATTTCATGTGCATTAAACAATTCATGATACTAGATTCTCTACCAATTAAATGAAATCAACAAACTTTTTTTTAAAGATAGCATTCATGTACATCATGCAAGAATGACTAAAAAGCTGACAATCATATTTATCTCCTTAAAAGCCTACAGCCTTTTAAAGTCTCCCTCTGAGATGTTTGGATGTTTATAAGGTATACAATCTTAAGTTAAATTTTTGCTTAAATCATTTAACCCCAGCATAACGTCTGTAAGACTATTTCTTAGCTATGCCATAGCCATTTATAACTGGAATATAAGGGTGTAAAAAATAAATACAGTGGTATGATATATTTACTGTACTTCAATCATTTCACAGATACAAAGTGAAATGTCTTTGTACCTTGAGCTTGGAGATCATATTCTTTTCTGAGTCATCAGATCCACTCTTGTTAAGCAGGAGACGTCGGGCCAGATGTTGTTTATAATACCTCTCAAACACGTCCTTCTCTTGTAGGAAACGGAACAGAACCATGCTCTTATCTAACACAGTCTCTATCTCTTGCTCTGACATCTACAACAGAAGTGTTGTTTATATTTTATCATATTCAAAACAATGTATTAATAGTAATTGTCACAAGTAACCATGTTCAATACAGTATTATCAAATCATGAAGTTGTGCAGTATGATATTTTGCACAAATCTGTGCAATTTTGCTACCATTTCTTAAGAACAATGAAAGTAGATTGAAGTCTTTGGTACAATACTATAACCATTGTAGCAAAACTGTTATATTAATCACCTTTCAGATGCATGAGGAACCTACAAAATCATTAAGAAATGTCTCCTAAACAGTTAATTTTTTATTTTAGTACACACACTTACATATACATTTGTTCTAGGACATTTTAATTAATCTACTACAGTTATTATAAAACCATTCACACTGTTACTACTTAAAAAGAGTTTAAAATAAACAAGAGGCCCAGGGGCCACATCGCTCACCTGAGCACTCTGGCTAGGAAAAAGCAGAAATCAGTTGAGTCTTGAAAAGTTTTGATATAAAAGTGGTTCGAGGGGGGGGGGGGGGGTTAATTTGAACTTGAATCTATACTTCAAAGGGATGCTTTTGAATTAATATGACAAATAATGACTATGCTGTTCTTAGGAAGACAATTTTTATTGATATATCATTTGTATTCCTTTGTATAACTATGATCCCCTGTTATGGCCCCTCTATTCTCCTGGGGGGGTCATGATTTGAAAAAAAATTGGAATCTACATTACCTGAGGATGCCTGCATTTAAATATGACTAATTATTGCTTTGCTGTTCCTCAGAGGAAGATTTTAAAAGGCTTGCTTTTTCCTATGTATTCCTATGTAAAACTTTGATCGCCCATTGTGGCCCCGACCTACCCCTGGGGGGTCATGATTTAAACAAACTTGAATCTACACTTCCTGAGGATGCACCCATTAAAAAAAAACAATCATGGCTTTGCTGTTCTTGAGAAAAAGATTTTTACAAATTTTTCCTATATATTCCTATGTAAAACTTTGATCGCCCATTGTGGCCCCACCCTACCCCCGGGGGTCATGATTTGAACAAACTTGAACCTGCACTACTTGAGGATGCTTCCATGTAAATATGACCAATCATGGCTTTGTTGTTCTTGTGAAAAAGATTTTTACAGATTTTTCCTATGTATTCTTATTTAAAATTTGGATCGCCCATTGTTGCTCCACCCTACCCCCGGGGGTCATGATTTGAACAAACTTGAATATACACTACCTGAGGATGCTTTCATATAAATATAACCATTCATGGCTTTGCTGTTCTTGAGAAGAAGATTTTTAAACAATTTTCCTATATATTCCTATGTAAAACTTTGATCGCCCATTGTGGCCCCACCCTAACCCCGGGGGTCATGATTTGATCAAAATTGAATCTACACTATCTGAGGATGCTTCCATATAAGTTTCATATTTTCAAGCATAGTGGTTCTTGAGAAGAAGATTTTTAAATGATGCCATTAATTTTTCATGAATTCATGATTATCTCCCCTTGAAAGAAGGCGTGGCCCTTCATTTGAACAAACTTGAACCCCCTTCACCCAAGGATACTCTGTGCCAAGTTTGGTTGAAATTGGCCCAGTAGCTCTGGAGAAGAAGATGAAATTGTGAAAAATTTACAACGACAACAACGCCGCCGACGACAGACAACGGACAAATTTTGATCAGAAAAGCTCACTTGAGCCTTCGGCTCAGGTTAGCTAAAAATACTGTGGACAGAGCTTCATCACTGGCAAACATGAGCACAGGGACAGAAAAAAAAAACTGGAATTGATTTTGTAGAGGTTATTTTCACTTATTTCCATGCTATTCCTTACCCCTTTTACTCCCTTCTTTAATTTCTCATCTATAAATAGTGATAAATACTCTGGGGATTTGTGATTTATATTGATGAAGTATTCAAAGTCCTTGGAGATCATCTGTTTAAATTGTTTGTCATCGCTGAAGGACTCGTGGAGGAAGTGATCAAACCGATCCTTAAGGTCCAGTAAACTCTGAAATAGATCAAGAGTAAACTCTGAAATAGCCAAGAGTAAACTCTGAAGTAGCCAAGAGTAAACTCTGAAAAGGGTCAAGAATTTGATGCCAAAGTTTCCAAAAAATTGTACATTCCTTGAAACAAAATCTTTTCCTATTAATCTTAGTTTGAATAATGATAAATGTATAATTAAACTATTGTCAAATTTTTATATAGTGCAATCATTAAAGAGTTTTATCAACAATAAATAAAATGCATACAATTAATATTCAAAACCGATTAAATAAAAGTGCCAGGATTTGATCCTTGTTTAATTATACATTGATTACACTTTTTTACAATTTGCTAGTTAACACAGTCATTACTTCATTCAACAGACACTGAAATAAACTAACCTGTACAAATGTTATAGCGTTCTTTGAGTCCTCGCCTTCTTCTGATACAATTGCTTTACCCTGCTCCCTCAGATATACACTTATACACTCACACATTGTCTTCAGACCCTCAGGAACACGGATAAATAATTTGTACATACAAGCGAGGTCTGAAAACAGATAGATGTATATATACAGAGTCTGATTTACATAATGAATACATGCAGCTCTAGCGATTAATATTAATTTTGTATTATGGATTTCCAGGGATAATGCTAAATATTGGTCCCTGAACATTAATCCATTAAGGTGTAAATAAAGACAATACTAAATGATTTATTGTGAGATGCTTCATAGACAAACATACCATCTGTTTTATTGTTTTTGAGCATGTGCACCACTCCAGAATTTTCCATCTATAAAATAAACATAAAATTTACAAAATTCTTTGTTTTTGAACCCCCTCCTACATACACACATAAATTTACATTTTTATTATCCTCAATCAAATATACAAAATACTTCAATTAGAAATAGATGTACAGTATAGCAGGGTTCGACGCTAACTTTTTAAGGCTTTAGTTCAACCGGACTTGTGCTTCATTACTTTTACTAGTCCGCGCCCGATTTTATTAGTCCATCAAAAAAAAAGGGGGAAAAAAAGAAACATCAATGTTTTTTAAGATTTATTAAACGTGACAATTAATACATGTATACTTATTGTTTTTTGAAATAAACAAAGTATTTACGTGAAATATATTATTCCACAGATTCATTGAAATCTCCCAATCAGCAAGTACGATTGTATTCCGATCTCGTTTTTTCTTTGTCTTTACATTACATCCAAAACGTCCAAAATCTTTCTTAAAAGTGTCATACTATATCATGATCGCTAAAACCTCATACTTCATATCGATCAGTCGAAAAATTAAGCGCTGAATTGACCCGGCATTGCGTAACTATCCGCCAAAAGCTAGAAATCTAAAAATTCACGCGGGGTTTTCTAGTAAAAGTTGTCAAGAATCGGACATCGGTAATTTATTCATATTGTTTTTCAGAAATTTTTATTGGTCTGTTCAGACTAATTAGCCACATATTTTATTAGTCCGAATGAAAATGTATTAGTCTGAGACTAACAGACTAACGTTAGTGTCGAACCCTGGTATAGTTAGAAAAACAAATTTTACCTCCACTATTGTTTTCATGTGTTTACTAATCAGTTCTTCCTCTAGAACCTGTAATTGAACAGATAATGATATCAAGTAGAACTAAACATTTTAATTATTTTTAGAATAACAAGCAATATATTGGATGTTACAAGCTATGATGTATAATACTTTACATGGAATTGAGAAATCTAATTAGTATGGCAAGTTCTTTATGACAGAAACTCAAGCTAAGTTGATGCTCAGTGATACTTTAATTTCAAACCAAATTGCAATGCCCTATCTTTGATTTGTATAAAATATCATTATTTGTATATTTTTAAAGCCTCATTATAACAAAATTTGTGGTACAATTAGTCCTCCTTAAAGTTGTTACAGTAACCCCCCAAATTCAGCTCATATTTTTTTCCAAATAGCCCAATCATTTGCAAGCTACATTTCACTGTTAAATATCTATAATTTTTTTTTTTGGGGGGGGGGGGGGGGGGTAAAGGGGTATTCTAATACTGTCACTTTAGAACATCTGAGGAATCTCTCAGGTAAAACTGTATTTTTAAACTTGACATTTGTGTTCTTGTGAATATTTGGCTGGGAAAACATGCATACATCTACTTATATATTTCTTTGACAATACCTTTCCCTGTAGATTGTTTAGGGTTAAGGTACTCTTGCCCAGCCATCCATTAACCCCTTGTGGATTTGTTTTTGAATCTGTAAAGTAAGCCTATTTGTGTAACTTTTACAGTAGGTTTCTCTGTGGATTTATTTGGGTAAACTCTTACCTTGACAATAGGTTCCTCAGTACTTTTGTCTAAGTAATGTGTTGCTCTCTCAGCTTCCTCATTTATCCTAGCCTCCACTTTCTTGATGTACACTGATGCACTGTTTTCACCCAAGAACTTCTGACTCTCGCTCTGTAAATTTCAAACTGATGTTGTTATCCATTCTTTGTTTCAATACTCATATTTACATATATGTACTTTTAAAACATTATAATTTTCATTTTCTTCTGATTTCAATTATTAAAAGTGTAAAACCATTCTAAGTCATTTTTGAAGATCGCATACAATTTATCACTTCATCTTCTGTCTATCATAAGCAATCTAAATAAAATGAAAAAAAATTGCATCTGTTTTTTTTGCTAATGCTTCACTCAGAAATCTTTACTTGAATATCTTGTTTCTCGATTGTGCATATACCATATAAATAAAGATTTTTTCTGGGTTTCCATCCATTTTTAGGGTACCACACAAGAAAAGATATAACACAATACTTTACAGTGCTAATAATCTCTGGAAGTTTGTCAAAAGTTAATAGCATTATAATTAGTCACACAAAACGTGGGCATAATGAGTAAAAATAAGGTACCTTGTAAAATTCTGCTGATTGTTCCAGGAATGGTCTCTCGAAATCTTCTTCATAGACATTCCTAGAGTCTATACCCAGTACCATCAACATCTGGCAAGCATTCTTCACTGCTCCCCTGCAGATAAGATTTCCGTACAACTTAACCAAAAGGGTACAATATTATTTCTTTTAACACGAGGTATAATATACGGAAGACAACCTTGTATGCCAGACGATTCTTTAAATGGACATTAAATTCTTTGCAAATGATAGTTTAGGTACCGTATGGCTAATATTTCCTGAGGAAGTCGTGTTTAATCTAATTTGGTTTATTTTAGGAATTCAGAATATGACATAGATTGCTGGTTGTCTCATTTCCACAAGTTCCATTATTTTGTTGGAATTTAACATGGAAATAACAAACTTTGCTCATGTACTGAATAACTTTCATTTTGAACACTTTCTCTTCACAAACTATTTATCATTCTTTCTGATAAGTTTTCAAAGAATTTGAATCCTTTCATGCTTGCTGCATGCTAAAGAATGATGGAAAAAACACTTCTGCTCACCACTTATATATACTGTATTTAAATCATTTTTAAATTTATGCCACATCCTGCAACATACAAAATTGTAATGCAATTTATAAATACCTATCAACAACTTCTCCTCTGCGTTCCTTAGCAACCATTTCCAGCAGTGTAGTGCGTAGATGGTCCCTGATGGTGGGGTGTCGTACCACCTGGTCCCTGAATATCATTAATCCCAGGTTGTACACATTGTCAACATTGTTTTGTTGTACATAAACACGATCCTAAAAAAATTAATTTCATTTCCTGAATAACCATTTCAAAACAGAAGTTGTTAAAAAGAAGTTTTTAATATGTAAGAAATGACAAGTTCTACAAAAAAGATGAGTGTAAACATGAAGTGAATTTAAAATTAAAATGTTAATCTCATTTCTATTCCCATTATTGATAACATCATACCATATACATCAGAATATCTCTGATCATGACCATTGAGGTTTGGTGGTCATTCCAGGCAGAATTCAAAGTCTGTAGGAAATTATTGTTGAGTGCTGCCAGCACATCTTCCTTAACCTGAGAAGAAATGACATTAATTATGATCACATTAAAAAACCCATGAAAATTTAAAATTTGGAATTTTGAGTAAACTATATCTTCAAAGAATGTGGGCACCACAGATACACATTAGTATACATATTTCCTCCTCATTGGAAATGTCATTGCACTGTAATTTAGTTAAAGAGTTTCAGATTTACTTCAATTTTCTTTTCTTGGCACTGTTACCTGAATTCTTCTAGTGCTGTGATATAAGCAAACGAAAATATATGATTCCTAAGATACTTATGCATATACTACTTATGTATTATTCTATGAAACTTCACCATTCCAATGGACTGAATGATGGAGTCTTAAAATGAAATCTGGAGGTATCAACTTGTAGACATCAAATTTTCAAGTTATGACTACACTTTGCCACTATCAATTTTTTAAGGTTTTATTTCAACCTGGAAGAACTCAAATCACTTGTTGATATCTGTCAGATTTGCCCTTTCAATACTTTTTATACCTTAGTTACTAGATGTTCAGTAACAACATCTCGAAGGCCAGTATACAATTTCTCTCCATGTTTATGAAGCACCATGGTGTATGCATTTCTGTATAGTTCCTCAAAACTTAGACCACTGTTATTCTTTTTCTGAATTTCTTGAATTGCATTCTTTAATAATGCCCATATGTTGTTCACATACTTCTCATCCATAGTCATCTGAAAATAAATAATGAAAATCAATTCAGAGTTGTTTTCTTTTTAATTCAGAACAAAAAGTCACTTAAATTAGACTCACATACAATATTTTCTACCTTGCCAATACTCAAAAGTATGAAGTAGGATAATCATTACTGCGCGTTTTCTATTGTTTACAAATATTCAAATCCTAACTGAGGCCTATGAAACAGCTGATTGATACTTCGTACTGACTTAAAAATGACTTACTGGAAACGCTCGAATTCTCATCTTGGTGTCTTTCCTGGGTTGTTGTCTTAGGCCACTCATTTTTGTGAAAAAAAAAATCGTCCTGGCTGATTTAGCGAGATAGTCTAAATGTCTCCACAGAACAAGTTAAGAGGATTAATATTGACTAAAACAACAGAATGCATCTATAAGTATATAATTATGCATTTCAATGTAAAAATTTCTGCCATATTTTTCAATATTTAAGGCAATTCATTAGTCTTTAGATCACATTCATCGTTCATCTTTTTTTACTCGACCTAATAACAACCAATTTTGAGTCTACGCGCAAGAAATTACAAATCTGAAACGATTGTAAGCTTACGCTTAAGAACCTTTTTATGTACAAAAAGAATGAATATTTATTAAAAAATGTAGTTAAAGTCATTATTTTGACGACTTTCAAAAAGCATACAAAATTGCACGTTTTCTTTATCACGCGTAATAATATTCCAATAAATATGGCGACAAAAGGTTATTTCCGTTATATTTCTTTGACCTTTCTGTCGTAACGTTTCTATATACTAATAATAGAATAACTATTTATAGCAAAGGTTTCCCTTCATAGCGACTATGACAAAATCTTTAAAATAAATAAATAAATACTGAAACTAAAATGGGTTATAATAAATAAAAATAAAATAAAATTAAAATTAAATTAAATTAAATTAAATTAAATTAAATTAAATTAAATTAAATTAAATTAAATTAAATTAAATTAAATTAAATTAAATTAAATTAAATTTAATTAAATTAAATCAAATCAAATTAAATTAAATTAAATTAAATTAAATTAAATTAAATTAAATTAAATTAAATTAAATTAAATTAAATAAATAAATAAGTTGAACATCTTATCGGTCCAAGAAATAGCACTTTAAATTATTTTCAAAGTAAAAACTATATTTTTATTTTAAAGCTGTATATCCCCTACTACGCAAACTCCGTCACCATAAGCGGAAAACACGCCAGGTTACTCTCTGATTATATTTTGATTTGTTTCTTGTTTGCTACACTTAGTAATGAACTTAAACATTGTTTTCAGAACTATTTTAACAATATTCAGTTATTGGACTTATACGAAACAACGTACTATACATAGAACGCGTATCACATCCGTGTACATTACGTCCAATGAACCCTAACTCCGTCACCAGAGCCATCTATAATATGTCAACGTATTAGATTTTTTTCAGTTTACTTTTTTTCTACCTTCATCTTAAACTTGTATATAAACATAGAAAATTAGTTTTGAAGATGTGAAATAGTATTAAATTATATTTTAGGAAAAGTACATTACGCAACGTTATCTCCAACGTGTAGCGTATTATGCCAAATTGAGACGAAAAATAAAATATTTTTATCCGTATTCAATACAGTATGTCATATTAATCCTTTGGAAAAGACCTTCATAAATATGACTGACATGTAAAAATGAGCATATTGACGCACATGTCGGAGGTATCGATGGAATAGTGCATTTAAAGGAAATAGTACTTATACTGATTTCACATAAAATATGATAGATACAACAGATTACGTGTATTGTTATTTATTTTTGACGGATTCTTGAATTTGACTGGAAAAATTTGTAGATTTTCAGCATGTAAAAAATGACGTTACAATCGCATTCATTCACAGACAGCGCGGAATTTCCCGAAAGTGACGGAGTTAGGGTAGTGACGGAGTTGGGGGGTTCGACGATATATACACAAAGCTAAAACCAAAAGTAAATTGCAAGATACGCAGAAGTGACATGTACCAGGGGCCTACTGGTATCATCTGTGAATAGGGATAAACACGGACCCCTGGAAATTCCAGAGGTGGATCAAGTGCCTAGGAGGAGTAAACACCCCCTGTTGACCGGTCATACCCGCCGTGAGCCGTATGTATTGATCAAGTAGACGTAACATTCCGTAGTCAAATTTAACAATTGGTGGGATATGAAGTTAGCCAAAATACGACCCAGTGATAGGTTATATTTGCTTACAAGGTCATCACAACGACCATAGAATTTATGGAATGCTGACTTTAAACTCCTTATAACTTCAACTTATGTGCGAGTAGCCTACCTCTTTTTAAAAACTGGTCCTACTCAGAGTATGCTCATATCCCATGATGCCAAATTCGTTGGAGTTTGCAACACGTAAACGGACTTTCAAAATCTCTGGGGTTCTATCGTCCAGATATCATTTCATTATAATTTCTTAATTCTGTCAAGCTCATTCCCAGTTAAGCCAGCTTCCCTGCTTCTTCATGCCGAGCCGACTGCCTTCACCATTCTTGTATTCTCCTACATTTTCAAACCTTCTGTACTAACTGCCTCTTTTCCACATATGGAGAAATGGTGTTCATTCTTCTCATTTACATATCGGCCATATTGGAGCAATAATGGCGACAGATTCCATAAAGGTTTATATAGAGAACGAACAAAAAAAACGCAGATTTCTATATACTAACTATTTCGGATAAAGTTCTTCCGCCGATGTTTAGATTTTTCTTAATATCTTCTACCGGAAATGACAATATTGTTGATGCCAAAGTGAAAGTTGCGACCGCCCTTTTTGATTTGAAATTCCGAAGCAAGAGTAGCCTATAATGTTTTAATGAAGGAAAGAGCACAGAATTGGTGTCTTTATCATTTTTGGTGATTAAATGTAAGTGTTTATTGCAAGATGACAGAGTTCTTCCGCCGATTAATAGGTGCAGACGAATGCCTATTTTTATAAAATACAGATGATTTATCATTTCATGAAGAGTTACGAACCGCCTTTTTAATTTGAAAACGGCAATTTCTTGCATCAGTTTGACCTACTTATTACCAAAAAAGATGGTTTCGTGAGTTTTCAACTGTTAATAACCCAAAATTCTGCCCAAATAACTATGACGGAGGCTTCAAAAAATAAAACAAACTGTGCTTGCAGGTTTTAATACAAAAAATTTAAAGAAATGGAATATTTCGAGTTTATGCAGGATCTTATGAATATTAATGAGAAGTAAATCACGTGGGAGCAACCTCATGAATAAACTGTACATCATTTCTCCATATGACATCTGACACTGCACATAACCCATCTTAAGTACTGTTGATGTTACGCCTAGTTCCTGCCTGCCCATAGCTACTCTACCCACAGTATCACAATGCCTCAGACGTGACTCTTTCTCTTGTACTGTCTCTTTTTTGCTTGCTACTTTCTGCCAGTCTTAATATTCACTTTTGCTCCTCGTATCTTGCATATTTATTGTCTCACAGTATCAGTGCAGGAACTGTACTTTAGTGACCATAAATTCCTCTATGATTTATGTCAATGGCGGTTGTGGCTTGGCTCCCGTCTGTACAAACCCACACCATAGAAGATCCTAGGATCTGCAGACCATCTCCCAAGGTAACCATTGACCAGCCGCTCTAATGGCTCCACTGTTTTCAAGGGTATATATAATTTTTAATATTCTTTACAGCCAAATAGAATTTGAATTATCATACCTATACTTGATTCAAGAATTTATGAACAAAGCTATGTAGCAGAACCTAGTAAATGTTCTACTAATCCTCTTTATCGTTAACAATACTATTAACATAAATGAAAGAGAAACTTCAGTTAGTACGATACTACCAACATACTCAAAAAGTGAAGTTAATCAAATGTGGAAACGGGGACAACTCCACAGAACTTTGTGTGAAAATAAGAAATCACCCCCCCCCCCCTCAAAAAAAAAATCATATGACTTTTCAACACTTTATACATGTACATCCATACCTTACGATAAATTAATTAAATTAAAGACCAGACTTTTCCCCCAGTATTATTGTATTACTCTTATTGTATAGTATTTCTCTTATTTACGACTCTTTTCATAAGGAGGATTGAAAATTTTATCCGTTGAAATCAGGCTTTAAAACATCGCCAGATTTTCCTAAACGCATGGAAATGGATAAATGACACTTAAATCTTTCCATATGTTTAACGTATGTAAAATTCAACATAAAAGATTGATAAAAGACCTTTTTCTTTTTTTATTTAATGTCATTTAGAATTGATAATAAAATGAACATTTTTGCAGTTTTTTTTGTCTGTAAACATACATGTATGAATTTGCCCCCCCCCCCCCCCCCCGAGAAACAACAAAAGCTTTGTTTTGAATTTATGAAATTACAATTCATAAAATCCATGAAAGTGATTTTTTTCACGGGGAGTGTGTGGGGGTCTGTGGGTGGGGTAAGTGTTTTCAAAATATTTTCCGTTGATTTCTATAGTGAAAAACAATTTTTACCAAATTAAAGAGTTATCTCTCTTTGTTTTCCCAAATAAGTTATGCTTTAGGAAAATTCACATAAATATCTTATATAAATATGAAAAATCATTCAAGTATGTTCAATTTTGAAATTTGACTAGGAGGTAGGCGGCAGATCAATACTATCATTCGCAGTTCTTTTCGTATCTTGTGAGTGTCATCAGCAACATTTTTTTATTTAAAAACAAGACTGATGTGTTTGTGAAACACTGATGGCCCCGTAGGGCAGCTCAAGGCCAATGTTAAAGTTCTTCATATGCAAGTGAAACTCCAAGGTCAAAAGTTCAAAATTGTTGATACCCAAAGAAAGGTCTTGTCACAAGGAATACACATGTGATATATGAAAGTCCAAGCACCCACCGTTCAAACGTTATGGCCAAGGTTAAAGTTTTATTTTGTTTAGTTAAAAAAAAATATCTGCTCACTGTTCATCAGCCACAATTTCGAATATCTTGGTTCTTCAAAATTTAATACATTAAAACTGTTTTATTTGCCTTTCCAGTTTGTCGATCGTTCCGTCAACTCTGGGTCATATAGAACTGAACCAAAGTAAATCTTTTTGTGGCAGTTGGGTGAAAAAGTGTTGCAAGTATCTCAGCAATGGGTATTACTTATTCTCTATTGAGAAGTTGATGGCTCGTTTTAATACTCCCCCTCAACTTTAGCTGTACTTAACCTAGTCTGTGTTTTGTGTAACAATGACCCAGAGTAAAATGTGAAGGTCAGGATATTGTAGCTGTTCAGTTCTAATGTGAATTTTGATAACAATGAGTTGATTCTCCCCGTGTTAGTTATATATCTGCTGTGCTGTTCAGTTTGTATCTATGATAGAAAATAAGAAAGACCTACATGACACAGAGGCTGGTGGAATGTGAAATATTGATTATATAAGTGAAACAAGCTCATGCAGGACTGTGGGATTAAACAATTTATCTCTGAATTTCCGAATTAAAATGATACAACAACACAAAATAAACTTATTCTTGTTTAAAGGCAGCATGTGTTCTTCCTGAAATACTTCATTTTAGCAAATAATAGCCATGTTGTATATTTTATTTGATAAAATAAAGTATATCAGGAAGGACACATGTCATGATGTTTTTGATTCATTGTGTCATATATATATATATATATATATATATATATATATATATATATATATATATATATAGAGAGAGAGAGAGAGAGAGAGAGAGAGAGAGAGTAGTCAGCGTACCTGGTAAGGTGACTTGTTGTCTATCACAATCCTCTAAAGACAATAAGTGAAACAATTTATAAAAATTCTACAATTCTTTATGTTTACACGTTTACTGAATAGTTCTTGTGTTTTTAAAGCTTGAAAACTTAGTATAGCAGAGTAACTATATGTTCCCCATCATTCTTCCCATAATCAACTTTCTAGCTCTTAAGCAACATTTTATTATTTATATAGCTCTACATCGGATAGAAGAGGGGAAAAATAACATATAAAAATACTCATTGATATATGGCTAGTCAACCCTTATATATCTGCTGTTTCCTCAGAATGATCTTTAAGTGGGAGAAAATTCTTATTAGAATTCCTCTATCATGGCCAAGTTTTATTCTGGACAAATTCAACTAAACCTAACTGTAAACCAAAATGGATATAGCAAGAAAATGAATGTTTAGAAAAAAAATAAACTTGATTATCATGAAAAACTGTGCATGTTTTGACCTTCAAATGACCTAGATTCATGACCATGCCATACTGGTACAAGTAACGTTGTTAACGTTTGTGTTAAAAATGAATGAATATATTATCTTTAAAAAACCTCGATTTCATCCATACTATTGCTATGCATACACTTATATTAGGCATTTATTTAAACGATAATACATCTTTTATTTAATTCCATTCGTCTTGCCCATGCGTTCATGAAATGTTTCAGACTTTAAGTATATATATTCTATACAGTGCTTAAATGGTACAGAAGTCAAACAGTAAAATGCTTTTAAATTACCCAACTGCATCGCAAAAATTCTGCATGTTGACATAAGTCAAAGTCTGTATAATTTTCCAAGAGCCTGGGGAAGTACACGTGTCTAATATGAGTGAACAATTTATAAAAATAAATTCCAAAAAAGTATGCTACTGTCATGAAATGGTTGTACACACTATGCATGTCTATCCAAGGTTATTTTTTCAATATAAAATCCTATTAATTACCTTGAAGGAAAGTCAGATAATGTAATTGGGTTAGAATTGACACTTAATGGTGATGCTCTCCTGAGGTAAAACACGTTTACGAAAAAAAACTCCATACTTTGTGTGATAGAATTCATTTATCTGATGAAGATTTATAACTATGAAAGATAAATTTTTGGTATTTATATTTAAAAGTAAATAAATTCAAGAGTTTAGATTTTGAATATTATTGTAAAATGTCACTCAGGGTATTTTTTTTTTTTAATTTCTCAAGCACTATACAAGTTCAAAGCATGGGTTCTAATCAAAATGATGTCAAAGTATGAGCACAACTAAATAGAACACCTTAACTAATGATCTTTCTTACAAAATACTTTGTAAACCATGACCTAGGCAGTTTTGAAACGCCTTCTTCGTTACTATCTTACAAAGCTTTTAGAAGTCGAAGTAAATGTTTGTCTTCATTCATAGTGATTTTATAGAGTCTGTTCTTCAAAGCAATTCTCATTAGAAATTTAATATTAACTATAACGTTAATTGTATTGGAGAAACATTGAAAGGTCATACTTGACATAAAAATTGCTAATAATCAGGCGGTTTTTCAAAGCCTTGACCGAGATAATTTCGATTATAGGTAAGTTCAAGGCCCCTGGAGGGTTTGTCATGATCTTGATCAGAATGTCATTCGGGCAAGTTCAAGGGCACTGGCAGCAAAAGGATTTTTTAATGTCCCTTCCAAATCTACTATAGAAACATTGGAATAAAGATTGCTTATGACCTGTGGGTGTTTCTTTACGTTGAACCAAGGTTACTTGCACAAGTTCAAGGTCACTTGCAGAGAGTGTCGAATTTGTATCTGGCCCATAACTTTGTACAAAAGAAACAGTGGTTACAATGCAGTATGGATATCATTTTGTAAGCTCGTTTACAGTACCTTTAGTTTACAGAAGTCTACGGAAGTTGTTCTTTGCTACATGAATAAGACTGCAATACAAGTTTATATATAGCAAAATTTGTAAGTAAAAGGTGAAGATAGCGAACAGTAATCAATCTCATAAATCCAGTAAACAAAACGAATAGTGAACAGGGCTAAAACACGGACCTCTGGAAATACCAGATGATGACTTTAAACCGGGTTGTTGAAATCCTGTAACATCAACTTGTTTGTCAATAGCTTGCCTGAGTTAAAAATTGATCGTATTGAAAACATGCTCTTGCGTATCGAATCAATTGGGAGACATAAACACCATGTGTAGGTGATATCGGAATACTGCTACGTAAATAAGGGAAGTTGACGAGGGAAAAACCGAAGTCATCCTGTTTGTCATATCGTCTGTAGTAAGTGAAACATCCAACATTGAAACACATGTGTCAGACTCTGTTTATTTCGAGTTCTGTTGTTCAAGTAATACTCAGCATTACACGAAGGCTGTTTTGAAATTTGTAGAAACGTTCATTTGTGAAATATATATAAGACATAACATAATGCTTTTCTTTTTCCCCCCCAAATTTTGTACATTTTGATGCAAAGAATATCAAGTTGTTATGAACTGTAAAAAGTATCAAAATAAAGCGTCAGCATGCGTCATGTAAGATTTAGATTTTCGTCAGCTTTTTAATACAAATATACTTTATACATTGGAGAGTTTATTGATAAAAAAGAATAGTCACTTATAAATTTTCAACGTAAAGTTGAAAATGATTTTGTGACAATAATTTTTCATTAATCATTTTCAACTTTAGATTGTAAATAATAAACGGCATTAGTGTATTACAATTAGCTTGGATTTAACATTTCGCGAAGGGATGCAGCTGTTTTGAAATTTTAGCTGTGTCTTGTCAGTATACATGTATTTAAGACAGATAAAAAAAGAAATGAAAACCAGCCATTGCACATTGTCTAATTTACAAATTCACACAAATTTGAGAGTGTTGAGGGACCAGCCAGTATTTATCACCAGGATAGGACCAGTGAAATACAAATAAAATAAAGAATATTTCAAGAAATCTTGGTCCCATACCTTACAGTAAATATTTTGAAATTCTAAATGTGATTTTAAATTACAGTCAACCTGAAAATATATAAAAGATGGATTAAATGAAGAATATGAGCCATATTTCATTTTTTTCAATTGCAGAAAGATCAAGGATACCTCTGAGCATATTGATACAAACCTTGAAAAACTAATTTATTTCATAACGCGTCTCTTTTATTAGAAATGACCAAGGATTCTTAATATTACTGATTTTAAAAAAAAAATTGAGGTTGGAGATTGTAAGAAGACTTGAATTTTCATAGAAGCCATCCTACATTATGTTAAGTCTATCAAGCATGATTGGTGAGTTCTCTTAATTGATCATAAAAGTTTTTTTTTTAATTTTTCAATGAAATGTGGAAATTTTGCTTATTTTCTTGTAGTAGTGTGTACTTTCTAAAAATCTAACATATTGGAAATGTTAAAGGTGACAAGAGACAGTTTTTTTTTTACTAAGTCCAGGTCAAAAATGTTTTTAAAAAGAGGAACCTGGGTTTGATGGTTTATTTCGGGGTTATAAATTACCATTCGTATATGACTATAAAGACGTCTGTCATTATACATGTTATATATATATATATATATATATATATATATATATATATATATATATATATATATATATATATATATATATATATATATATATATATATATATATATATATATATATATATATATATATATATAGATAGATAGATAGATATGCAGATATTCAAAAAAAATATTAGGTTCAATATAGATTGGTACTTTACTTTTGTATGATTTGCTTATATATTTTAAGTTTTTAAGGGGGGGGGGGATATTAATTAGAGGGAAAATATGAGTGTACCATCTACATGTATATTATTGTTGAAAAAATTCCTTGGTATAGTAAGGTATATGGATAGGTATATAGGTCTGTGTATATATTGTATGATTTGCACATCTATTTTTAGTGATAATTTTCAAGCAGGTCCTTAGAGGCAAAATATGAATGCCCCATATACATTACATCTGAAAATGAAAAAAAAATTGCTTGTCCCAGTGAATGTCCAAAAAAGTATCTGCCCGATCATACTTCACACCAGTTCCACCCTGGTGGTAAATATTACCTGTCCCTAAGGTCTGAGACACATTCTAGATTTTGTATCTCCTCATGAGTCCCTTTGTGTTCTCTTTTGAGTTTGTGGAAGATTTATATGATTTTCTACGGAAATAATGTAGGAAATACCATCCTCTGGATTCTTGCTTAAATGCTTGGTAATGTACCTCAATTTTAAGTGAGGTACTTGTAAACGTAATTTTGCTTGAATACCAAATTCTTGGGAAAAAATATATGCAATGAAAGGAACGTGTCGTTAGACCTTAAAGTGTGCTTAAATCACCCTAAATTTATAATATATAGAGATAGCAACCAGTAATTAAGCTCAAAAGTCCATTGAAACAATAAAAATCGGGAGAAGAGCAAACAAGGACCTCTAAAGACATCAGAGGAGGGATCAGGTGGCATGGAGGAGTAAGCATCTCCTGTCGACTGGTCACATCCGCCGTGTGCTCCTTGTCATGATCGGGCAAACGGAAAAATCCGTAAAAAATTCAATATGTAAATAATGGCCTAACAATTCGTATGAAAAACTTCAGTCAGTTTTTCGACGTAACGATAGATTGCATTAGCAGACAAGGTAATTAAATCGATCATATGAAATTTTTAAAAATTAAATATACCTTTAAAGTTTCTTTATATTCCTTTTAAGTAATATACTACCTCGGTACATCTAGTATAAAATGCATTTAAAAGAAAATCATTTTTATTTCTTCATAAAATTAAGTTCACGCTTTCTTTTATATCATGGGGGATATTTTTTTTTCCCGTTCTGCTATGTTTATTACAAGTTTTTTCAGTAATTCCAAAGGTACTTATTTTTGTTATTAAGTAAATTCCGAATAACCATTTTTTTTATGGCAGAAAAAATTAAACGGATTAAAGTAATCCCAATTAAACATAAACCGAGTACAAAATCATCCAATCTTCTGGAGAATGTAACTTTTTTTACGCTGAGTTATACGTGTCTCCTTCACATATGTACCAAAAATATTTTATAAAGAATTTAATTTCGTTTGGGAGTAAAAGCTCAAATTTGTGGAGATTTCTCTTAAGTTACTTTAATTACAGTATACGGGTATTAGAAAACTGTGAAATCACAATACATGTACACGTGTATTTCGTGTTGTTCATGTTTTAAAATGAATTTCATTGGTGCTTCTTTTCCACGAATTTACGACCATCTGAATTAAAGATTATATAGATCATATCTCTTTTATAAGGAGAGGTATGTCTGCAGGAACCCTTGTTTTTCGTTTTTCAGCAATCCACAAAAGTTGGTCACAATTAAAATGATTTTACACAGTAGTGTATGCATCTATGAAATGAGCATGTAAGTTTAACAAAATGTCAACAAAATACTTGATAAAAAGAAGTTTCAAATATACATTTTTATTTGCAACACGATGAACAATATTGACAACAATGACATCTAGATCCATGCTCTGCTATACAGTAATTACAAATTACTCCACCTACAAAACAAGAGAAAAGATTATATGATTATACATTCATATTTACTGAACTGTAAGTGAATGCTGTTTGAGCAAACACGAAAATATTGTAATAAATTGAAATGTAAATTAAGAAATGTTTCTAAATTTAACGATTTATATATATATATATATATATATATATATATATATATATATATATATATATATATATATATATATATATATATATATATTTTATGGATGTTAACGAATATTCGAGTACTCGACTATCGTTCGATCATACCGACTACCGACTAAAATTTTTTTTAGTCGGTTATTCTTTAAAAAAAAAATTGCTACTTAATGGTAATCTTAAATTCAAGGTAAAAAAAAAATGGATCTGTTCAGTTCATTTATTAACGTGTAAGTGTTCAGTGTTCTCGCAAGTAAAACTCAGGGAAAGGCTTAGCCAGTCTTCGTTAGTTCAAAGGAATATTTTTGTTTGGCAAACATGCATTGGTATACTTTAAAAGTTGTTAGATCCAAATTGTAAAGTTACAACCTGCAAGATCTCGTATATTGCAACTATCACTTAATGTAGAATAATTAAACATATGTTACATATTGGTAAATACATGTGTATGAACGTAATTTAAAGGTGATTCTTTCTGATATCAATCTGATATTAATTCTGATATTGATGTCAATCATTTTAAAATTGTATTGATTGTTTGCAAACGTTCTCATAATTAAAATTTATTGCAAACTCTCTTTGTTTTCATAAGAGTTACGCTTTAATTGTTCAACAATCACGGGTCATTGACAAGACAAATTCAAATGGCTTCAGGTAAGAAATCAATAACGGGTACATGTACTAGCAGTATGAAAAGAAAGGATAAATATGAGAGTATGATTTTCTGTATATAGTCAAAATGTGCAGTAAATATTATATTTGAAATCAAATGCATCGGATACACATATTTATAACTACGTAAATGTTAACGATTCAATAATTCGTTGTATAATGGTGATAATGTAGATTAAATATTGTACAGGCTAGCAATCTGTTAAAGGAAAATAGCAAAAATATGACATGAAAAATTAAATTTCAACGAGTACTCTACTATCGTTCGACTAAAGCCTCCGACTATTCCACTAAGCTGTCCGAGTAAAATTGACATCCCTAATATTTATATATATATATATATATATATATATATATATATATATATATATATATATATATATATATATATATATATAAACTTGATGGATTTTTTCGATATTAAAAATAGGTTCGGGGTGGGGGTGACTGAAGATTATGTCAATGATTTGGAAATTTAAAAAAATACAGTTTTTGAGGAAGTTAAATGAAAAGTTAATTAATAAGCAAGGAAAAAAATTCTTAGGAATTCTTAGAAAAGCATCCCCTGCCGACCGGTCACATCCGCCGTGTGCTCCTTTTCATGATCGGGAAAACGGAAAAATACGTAAACATTCATCTTTTAAATAATGCCCTAACAATTAGTAAATAAATAAATAAAATCTTTAAAATTTGAATCGTTAGTAGAAGGAACTTTGACTAAAAATGGCAAAAACACCTTGAGAAATTTACGATGGAAATACATGAATGCAATAAAAACCTGAATTTTATTGACTCGAGAAAATTATACTCTACCAATTTTTTGAAAGTGGACTATAAAAGAACTCTCGTTGTAGCCTTTAATTCGATATACAGATTTGTCGACACTGTTTTTTTTTTTTAATCAAAAATACTTTAATTTTATTCATACATTGAGTCGATGTATCTCACTAAACTCGAAATAAATGCCATCACAGAGTTTGACAAATTTGTTTCATATTTTACAAGACATATATTTAACAAGAATAAAGACATAACAAACTAACAACTAAACTTAATGATAAACGTGATAACTTCAACTTTACTATTGTCAACTTCCCTTACTTATTAGCAATATACTTTCATCCCCTGCATATCGTGTTTATATCTCCCAATTAATTCGATAAGCAAGAGCAAGTTCTACTTACGAAAAATTTCTAAACCGAGGCAGACTCCTATCAAATAAGTTGATTTTACATGGGTATCTAACAACTTGTTTAAAGTGAACATTTCGCAAATTCTTTGGAAGATACAATGATCCTAATCGCATTTACAATCTGTCGTTAGATTGAATGTTGACTGATGTATTTAATAAAATTGTCAGGTCATTTTTTTTAAATACTGAATTGTCTACGAATTAATTTGTTTACCCAATCAAGGCAAAGAGCTCACGGTGGGTGCCAACCAGTCAACAGGGGATATTTACTCCTCCATGGCACATGATACCACCTCTGATGTTTCCAGAGGTCCTTGTTTGCTCTGTTCTTAATTCTTATTGTAAGCATGATTACCAGTATTACTAATATATATCCTTATCCGTTAAAAGTAAATATATATTTTTAAATTACCGAAATGTAAGCGAATGTTAGACGTGTATTTGAATAAATACTGCATTTTATGTTCTGACTTTTAATAACAATTACTTCTGTCGTTTTATTTGAAGTTATTAAATCATATATAAAATTAAGTATATCAAAAATTTATCAGTACTTTTCAAAATCATTGGAACAAATAAATGAAATGAAAACAGCTGAATTATTAAATTATTACATATTTTATTATTGAAAATTCTTCTGAATCTTTTTGCACCGATTTTGAATAAATTGCAGGAAATAATTACAAAATTGCTAAAATACTATTGCAAATATACTATATTGATAATTGAAATAAAATAACAAGTAAACTACGACAATTTGCTGATTGCTAGGATAAATTTTCATTAACTAGGAGGCAAAAGTATTTTTAAATAAAGTTAACATTGTAAAAGAGGTTTACAGGACACATAAACAAGAATGATTTTAAAAAGTTAATAGTTCTGATACTCATGCAAGTGTTGAAAATGAACATAGAATTACGAAACAGTACCATATTTTATATTCATTTAGATTAATTTTGCTTAAAATAATATTAGACTTTAAAGCTAAAAATTGTTTTGAAAGTTTAGTAAATTTTTATACTTACTGAGAAAAAATGCTTGCATGTCGCTAACTTTCGTTGGTGGTGTATTTCTTCTTTGAGCTTGATTTTGTTGTAAATATTGAATTCCATTTAAAATATTCCATTTAGACAATGGCTGTTTGATCGGTTCGTCTTTAGAATTCACAGTGGAGTAATTAATCTCCGTTTCAAGTGGATAGCGAGATATATCTTTTCCTTGTTCATTCTGAGACAGCAGAATCTCTAAAAGTTTGAGGTCTTTTAGTCCAGTGTTAAATACACTGTCACAAACTGGGATCTGAAGCCAACAAGTGAGCAAAGCAAATACTTGGTTCAATGTACGATACAGATTCATTTTGATCTCTTAAACAATAATGTTCACTAGTAAATCTTGTTTTTATAGTGCATAAATGCTATCATTCAACTTTACAGTGGGTACTGTGGCTTGACAAACTTTTTAAACGTTCAAAGGTAGGGGATTTACGTAATCATGGATTCTTGCACGCTTGCCTTAGAGGCAGAAGAACTCGCCGCATTGATTCATGCACCTTGTAAAGTACATATTTTTAAAATACGTTTTCTGAAGCCAACCAATGAAATAACACAATAACTTCAGGAACTGTTTTTGTTATGTTCACAAGAGAGTCTAATGGTCTAAATTAATTAAAAGTCAAAGGTTAGAATAGTACAATTTGTCTACTATTAATAACCAATTCTGCTTTATTTATGATCAATGAAATTATTTGATACCCTTCACGATTTATATATGTGAAAATTGCTTCCCACTCGAATTTTTATGCATAGGCGATGTTTATGTCACTTTCACGCTGAATGATTAAACATCCTGATCCAAACTCAAAGGGTAGGTAATAAATGCAAACGGAGGCTATTCCGATGTGCTCCGGGATACATCGGAAATTACGCTTAATACCGACAAGGAGAGATCACTGATTACCGACTCTTACAGTCATATAGACATGAGGATTTCATGATCTTTTAATCGGATGGACAGATTTAGCAGTCATCAATTGCATAATAATTTTTCCTATTCCAAAAGCTTTAATTGAATGATAATAAGGCAGTTAAACCCAAGTTTAAATCAATTAGATGAATGGGTTCTATTGGTGACGTTTTTGTTGAGAAAATGTATTACGTGGCAGGCCGTACTTATAAAGCACTGGGGAAAAGTACCAGTCGGTTTGTATTAGGTATATAAATAAAATCTTGAGGTTCAATGAAAAGAAAATTTGACGTTAAAAGTAATGAAGGATCCAGGAAATGAACAATGGAATTTGCACCAACTGCTTGATGGGTGTGATTTGCCTCGAGGCAAGAAAATTGAAAACAAACATCGTTCAAAGGAAGATATGATGATTTCGAAATTCCATCAATAATTATGGGACCTGTAGGTTTCATTTACGCCTTTCCTATGCGTTTTATCTTATTTCAGTTGCAAGAGCCAAATTCATGTAATACGTATCTATAAGCAAGAATCTGAAACATTGTCGTTGCCTTATCTCCTAGTTTGATACTCGAATTCTCAATCTATCAAAAGAAATCATAAACAAAATGCAAGTTAAAGTTAAAAAAAACTTAAATATTTTTTCATTGAATATTTTTTATTTTCATTGGCAAATACTACGAAACTTAATTTGAGTCACTTTTTCAAAAACACATAAAAGGGGGGGGGGGGATTTATTTTAGCTAGAAGTGTGGACCTCTGACGTTCACAGTAGAAAGTAATTTATAGATATTGTATACAAATAAGTATTATTTGTAAGTTTATGTTTTATAATTCAACAATAAATAATTCACCTAAATCTAATAAAAATTAGTATTCGCCGCTTGAGAACGTTCTGTTCTAGAATACCGGAGTTAAAGAGTTGATCCTTACGTCACAGGTTTGAATCCTGCTGTTGGACTTGGAGAACAGTCTCCTTCGGATGAGACCGTCAAAAACCGAGGTCCTATGTCGCAGTTGGTGTTGGCACAAAAATGATCCCTCACTGCTCAATTTCCATAAATGTCGAGCACAACCTCCCATTGGCAATGTGGTAGCACTGTAATATAAGTGAAAAATTCTCGAAGGGACGAAAAGGAAACAAAGGTATTCATTTACCATTTTTCACTATCTTATCTTTTATATATATATATTTCTATTTGTGTTTGAATGAACAAGGAATTGTAACATTAATATTGGTAATACTATTATAAATATTAATAATGTTATTTTATTATTAATGTGTAATATTTATAAAATAATGTAATAAGCAGGTTAAATAAATACATAGCATAATAAAAATTATATATTTGTTCCTACTCTTGAAAAAAATATCCTCCATCAATTTATTTTCTTTGACAGGAATTACGTTTAAAACAACATGCATATTAATTCATCACTTGATGTCCTCTCTGGTTACCTCTGCCATTCCTTATGACAAAGGACGTATGATTTATAGATTGTCACGTGCACTTCTCATATTTGGTTTTTTATACAGGAAGTACCGGAAAATGATCTCCCCTTAGTTCTGGGATTAATATTGAATATAGTTCGTGTTACTATTCCCAATGCCTAAGTATTTTAATGTTTCTAAAGCTTCTACATATAAACATACAGTTAACATGAAATGTGGAAATTAGACTTGATTGAAATATACTTGGAAATTTACATCAAAAGGAAGCCACTATGATAATCCAAAGCGTGGGCGTTCGTACAGAAAATTGCGACTTAAAACATCGAATTTATCAATAACCTTTGTATTTTTTGAAAATGTTATTCATTACAAAAAAAATACAGCTAACATTTATAAAGAAAACAATAACTTTGAATATATATATATATATATATATATATATATATATATATATATATATATATATATATATATATATATATATATATATATATATATATATATATTTACATGCATTTGTAACCTTGAACCATGTAAAGAAGCGAACAAATTTATATGTGTGCAAAGAAACGAAGGATGTATATCATTTTCAGATTAAAAGTTCGAACCTCATGTATGATAACTTTTTATGTATGATACATTTTCATAGAAAGTATTAATTTTGAAATCAAGCATACTGACCACTGGATTAACATCCTCATATCTAAGTCATTGGCAAGTTTTGAGAATGGGTGATCCTATTTATTTAACCCAGAATATTTTCTTTGGGTTTCAATCAGAAGTGTTTCTCCAGCCATGGAAGTGTAAAACTATATTGAAGTTGTTTCTTTGTTTGGTTGTTTTACGTCCCTTGGAAGATTTCAAATTTAGACCTGTACTCGGCCTTTGAGCAGCGAGAGATCTCCATATTGCTATACGGAACCTCGGTTTAATCAGACCACGGTCTCCACGTCGCAAAGTGGATTCGAGCCTGCGACGTAAGGATCAACTCCTTACACCGCGACTCTAGAGCAAACGCTCAAAACACTGCGCAACACCAAATAAAATAAATATATTCATTATATCTCCTTGTTAAGAAACTTTTACCAAAATGTACATTCCAATTGTTTACAGGGGCATGTCACGTCAAAAAGTTTTTAAAACTGTATATGTAAAATTATTATGCTAGCTTATTTTGGTTAGATCTCTAAGACAAATTGATGGAAATTTATAAATCGTAAACAAATCTATATTAAAACGCTTCGCTTCATTATGATTAGATATAATTTCTCTATAACTCATCATTCGAATCATCGCATATGTCTTCGACAATGCAGAAATGAAACAAGAATTAGATAGATTACATGATCAGTATGTACTAGTCCCCACTGACAAATCAAAATAGTAAAAGTAAAAATATTGTCTTTGTTTATGAGGCTCAATATTTGAATTGTAATTTAGAGGAACTAGGATTTGATTCTGCAAGTGGTTATCCAGCTTATACCCATAGCCCCCTTTCTAAGGAGGAAAATCTTCAAAACCATATGTCAGGTTTAAATATTTCTAGTATTCCCAACAATGAAAATGAATTTGAGTTTCCCTACCTATACTGGATTCCAAAACTCCATGAAAATACTTACAAACAAAGATACATAGCGGGGTCTAGTAAATGTTCTACCAAGCCTCTTTCTTTACTCCTCAATAAAATATTTAAAGCAGTGCAGAAGAAACTTCAGAAGTACTGTACAATAGTATATTCGAGAAGTGGAGTCAATCAGATATGGATACTTAAAAACTCCAACTTTTAGAAAAATTGAAATCACAAAATTTCAACAAAATCAATAACATTAACACTCACGACTTTTCAACACTTTATACAACCATTCCCCACGATAAATTAAAGTCCAGGCTTTTGACATCATAGACAGCTGCTTTTTCAATAAAAATGGAACTCGTAATATACGTACCTTGCCATTGGTCATTTGCAAAATTATTTTGATAAAAAACATTCTGATTGTACACACTAGTACTCTGAAGTTGATATCAAGAAGATTCTTGAGTTTCTGATTGACAATATCTATGTGGGTTTTGGAGATCAGGTCTTTCAACAATCTGTTGGAATTTCCATGGGTACCTATTGCACCCCCTTGTTAGCAGACCTATTTTTGTATTCAGAGAATAAGAAAACACTTGCTGTGGCCTTCAACTCGACATGTAGATATATCGACGACGTATTATCAATTAACAATAGTTAATTCCATTCACATGTCGACTCGATATATCCCAGTGAGCTTGAAATAAAAGATACCATAGAGTTTGACACATCTGTTTCATATTTTGATATTTTACTAGAAAAGGACTTTAATGTTAACCTAACAACAAAGCTTTATGATAAACGTGATGACTTCAATTTTTCAATCGTCAATTTACTTAATATTCATATAGCAATACACCCTTATCATCTACATATGTGGTTTTCATCTCCAGTTGATTCGATACGCAATATCATGCTCTACGTATAAACAATATTTAAAACGAGGCAAGCTATTGACAAACAGGATGATAAAACAAGGATATCAACAGTCTCTTTTGAAGTCATAATTTCGCAAGTTATATGGTCGATACAGTGACCTTGTCAGCAAAGCAAATACAACCTGCCATAAAGTCAAATACTGACTGATGATTTTCATACTAGTGGTAAGGCCATTATTTACATACTGAATTGTTTACGGATTTGTCCGTTTTCGCTATCATGACAAGGAGCACAAGGAGCGGGGATTGCCACCTGATCCCACCTCTGATGTTGTTGGAGGTCCGTGTTTGCTCTGCCCCCGATTTGTGTAATCTCTAAATGGACTTTGATCTAGAATACTGTTCGTTATCTCCATATTCCATGCGTCCAGGAAATCGCTTATGATATCACAACAATCAGCTGGCGAAAGAAAATAATGTGAATTCAAAAGCACTGGATCATATTCTACTTTATTTAATTGCAACAACACAGTTTATCCAAATCAGAAAGAAATCTATATCTGATTTTATAAATGAGTCTACATGCAGTAGTGTATTATTTTTATCACTGTTCGTTATCTTCACCTTTTTCATTCAAAAGAATGACCACTACTTTGACATGAAGGACCAAGACTTGCATGTGCACATAAAAATTGAAATCCTTAATTAGACCTTCAGAATAATTTCTTACAGAAATAAAGCGCATGCGAGGTTTTTTTCTATGTTTTTCATGCTTTTTATGATATCTCAAATAAACATGTATCAAATATATTGTTTTCACAGATGACAATAAAGAATGCCAATATATCCATGAAATCAAACATAAAAAAAATATTTGTGCACGTTGCAACGGAGTTCAAAAACACACATGGAATTTTCCTTGTACGTATATAAGCAAATAATTGGTGCTTTACAACACTTAATACATGTTTTACGAGGTCATAGCAATTTAACTCCTTTACCAGTTTCTCAAAAATTTGTTTAAATAATTATTAAAATAGAAAGCAATAATTTCATTTCATTTGTAAAATTATATTTAGGTTTTGAAGAAAATTTAGTTTTGACCAAACGCATATAGTGGTAAAAAGCTGTATTGATTTTTTCCTTTCTATCTATGCAACATGAAGATAAATGTGGCATTTTGTTTTGTCGGAGATATAGGTTCGTAAAGATGCTTTCTATATATTTTTATGCCAAATTTGACCCTTCTTATGGGACCCAAACGTAGATCCATTGCAAAAAGTTTGGACAGACTTGAAAAAAAACTACTTAGGGATGTTTGCAATATAGTGATTTTACAAACTGTGACCCCCCTTAACCAGTTAGCCTTGTTCAAAGTTTATCTGAAATGGTTCATGAGCAAAAGTCTTCGTCGTGACTCACTGATAAATTAAAGTTTCTTGGACATGTTTATGAATACTGTTTTAGCTCAATTGAGTCAAAGACTCAACTGAACTTTTCTGATCACTTTGATTTCCCTTTTGTCTATCTATTCGTCTGTCGTCTCTCAAATGTTTATATTTTGACTTCATTTTTTTATACAAAAAAGAAAACGATATTTTGCACCATTTTGTAATACTAAAAAAACTATATCAAGTGCACTGAAATTAGCTTCTTACAATTTCTATTTCAATTATTTGCTTTAAAATGCATCAAAATTTATTCATATTTCACTAAGAGTGTTCGTAAAATTCTTACAATTTTCATCTCTTATGAAATGAAATTGGCACACAGCAAAGAAATATTATACAGTTATTGACTGGGTATTAGGGCACAATCTGATTTGTTGGACCTGAAAGTGAAAATGTTGCCCGAGGCTGCAGGCCAAGGGCAACATTTTCACCTTCAGGCCCAACAAATCAGATGTTGTCCGAATCCCAGTCTATAACTGTTTTGTTATACCCTTCACTTAAGAAAGAACACTGAAATTAAAACCTTTAAATAGATTTACTCATATAATTAAACTATTTCTTTATAAGTAATATTTTGGCTTTTTAAATAAAAATGACAATAACGAAAAAAAGAAGAAAATAATCATTAAATTATTATAATACAGACATTATTTATCACAAAACATTATTTTTCCCGTGACGCCATCTTTCAAATAGCATACGCGGTAACTCTTGAAACTTCGGCTATTTCTGTGTCGCCGATATTGAACGAACGACTGATTACTTGTGACGTAGCAATGACGTTACGGTCTAACAATTCTTATGTTGGACTGACAGACCGGTCAACAATGAAATTGTTAGACCGATGAAAAAAACATTTACTTTGTTGGACTTTTTATTTGTAATAAATATATAGAAAGATATTTATATGGATATAACAATGTTTGTTAAGTCCACAGAACAATAAATATCTATGTAAATTTTAGAATTAATTTTAAAAAAATAAAAACCATAACTAATCTAAATTTAAACACATGCTTCATATCTCTCTTAAGTATTAGATTTGAAATAAACCATTTAATGAAATTTTAAAATTTATATACAATTTATATACAACAAGAAACGTATATTTTAAAAACTTTATTTTAAATGAAAAGAAACAATGGACATGAAATCAATAAATAAAGAAAAATAAATTAGGGGAAAGATGTATTTAATGTTGAACAATGATCAAGGAAAAGGGTGAAAATAACAACAGTGATATCGATCTAAAACAAAAAAAATCAAACAATACACATCTGTGCAAAGAGCATAAAACACAGACCCCTGGAAATTTCAGAGGTGGGATCATTTGCTGAGGGGTAAGCATCCCCTGCCGACCGGTCACACCTGCCGTGAGCCCTTGGTATTGATGATGTATTGAATCAATATTCCTGGGTTATAATAAAAGATTCAACTAATGAGTAAATGATTATATTATGTTCATGTAGCAATAAATTAAACAATATTCAGTAAACATTTTTTAAAGATTGATTGATTGATTAATTAATTCAACCAAAAAACAGCATACAAATAAACAAACAAAAACGTAATAGATATGGCACAAACAATTCCTAAAAAGGCACATTGATATTTTAAAACCATGTATTTATTTTGGATCAATTACTTGATGATTCTCTCTAAGTCTAGTTCTAGTAACACGTTTTTTTTTTCACTATCACAAAGTTATATTTAATATGGCACATTTCTGTTGCCCTTTCGTCTTCAGTAAATATTTACAATGTAGCACTTTACGTATTTAAACTTCAAAGAAAGAAAACTACTGCGAACAGACTCAATAGAACGGATAACTGATTAACTGTAGATCTCGTTGACCCACTGCCAGCTGATCTAGTCTTATTACCCTCACTGAACTGTTCCACAAGGTCCGCAGCACCTTCTCGAAGTCCTGAAAGGTATATAAAACATTAGTACGTGGTCGTTTTTCTTGCTTTATTCCTCAATAAATCTTTTGATATTGAGCATTAACGCAAGTTTTGGATCACGTAAAAGCCTTACTGGCAACGAAGGATTCTTTATCCCAATTTGAATTAATATGCACTACGAAAGGTTAAATCTAATATTAGTCTAATCATTTACACTTAGTCTGATCATATATATAGAAAAACGACATCAATCATTGAAGGAAAAAAATCTATAGAGTAAAGAAAAATGGCTTTGAATTATTTTAGAACATTGTTAAATATCATTACAAGAAGGTATCACATTTTTAAGCATTGAAATTGCATAGCTACGAAATATCACATCAAAACGATGTTCATAGAATTAAAAATTAATCTTAAAAAAAGTATAATAGAAATAACGTCCCAACAGCCATAAAAATAAGATTATTTATTTATACAATGGAAAAGATAAAGATAACGAACAGTGATCAATTTCATAAATCCAGTAAATAAAACGAATCATGAACAGGGCAAAACATGGACCTCTTGAAACACCAGAGATGGGATCCGGTACCCTGGAGGGGTAACCATCCCTTGTCGACCGGTCACACCCACCGTGAGCCCTATGTATTGATCAGGTAGACAGAGTACTCTGTAGGCAAATTTAGTAAAAATAAAACAATGACCTAACAAATGGTGTGAAATATGTCAGACAAAATACCCAGTGATAGGTTGTATTTACAAACATTTACAAACAATGTCATTAAAACGGCCATAGAATTTGTGAAAAATTGACTTTAAAGGGGTTGTCGAAGTCCTTGTAAAATCTGCTTTTTTTGTCAGAAGCTTGCCTTGGTTTAAAAATTAATATTACTCAGAGAATGCTCTTGCTTATAGAATCAGTTGGGAGACATAAACAACATGTTCAAATATTTATAAACAGATAAAGGAATTTAACAATGAAAAAACTGAAGCCATCCCGTTTGTTATACAGTTTAGTTATTAGCTGGCCATTGCACGTTTCGTCTACAGTCAGTAAAAATTCAACTATGAAATCGACGCGGCAGACTCTGTAGTGTCTTTGATTTCCAGATTTCTGGGATATATCGAGTCCACATAAGAATGAAAGTAACTATTGTTGATTGATAAAACGTCGTCCATATATCTAACCGTTGGGTTGAAGGCCACAACAAGAGATTACTTCTTCTCATGAAGAAGTTTTTTGATAAATTCTGCTTCATAGGATTATATAAACAGGTCGGCTAATAATGGAGCACAATTAGTGTTCACCGAATTCCAACAGATACAATTGATCAGTAACAAGTAGGAATCGAATACAAAATTGCTAATCGATTAACAGCAACACGTTCCGACCGATTAACCGGTTAGTTGTATCAACATCATTTTATGACTTTTTTCCCTAGAACCTTAATTCATATAAAAAAAAGAAAACTAAAAAAGACTTTAGAAGTTAGAAACATTCTGTTTACCTTGATCAGAAAACTACATGTACATATATTTTATTTCAATTTAAATAGACAAGGAAAAAAAATCAATCCATGAAACATGCCTGAAAATCGGACATTAATAATTTTCTAGAGCAGATGTCACACAAGTTCATACTGCATTGTTACCATAATCAAAAATCTCGGAACTTTCACTTAATTTACAATGTTTGTCTAATAATACATATCTATATTTGATTCCGAAACTCCATAAAAATCCTAACAAACAAAGATACATAGCGGGATCCAGTAGATGTTCTACCAAGCCTCTTTCTTTACTCCTCACTGAAATATTAACTGTAGTAAAGGAGGAACTTCAGGAGTACTGTGTAACAATATATTCGAGAAGTGGTGTAAATCAGATGTGGATACTTAAAAATTCCAAGGAACTTTTGGAAAATTAGAAATCACAAAATTTTACCAAAATCAACAACATAAAAACTTATAACTTTTTAACTCTATATACAACCATTCCTCACGATAAATTAAAGTCCACGCTTTTTGACATTATAGACAGCTGTTTTTTCAATAAAAATGGAACTCGTAAATTTATTCACCTTGTCATTGGTCATTTGCAAAATTATTTTGTTAAAAAACATTCTGATTGTACACACAAATACTCTGAAGTTGATATTAAAAAGATGCTTGAGTTTCTGATTGACAATATCTATGTGGTTTTTGGAAACCACGTATTTCAACAATATATTGGAATTCTCATTGGTACCAATTGCGCCCCGTTATTAGCAGACCTATTTTTGTATTCATATAAAGCAGAATTTGTTTCGAATCTTATACGTGAAAAGAAGGAAAAAAAACCCTCCACATTTAGATATATCGACGACGTATTGTCAATTAACAATAGCTATTTCCATTCTTCTGTAGATACGATATATCCCGGTGAACATGAAATAAAAGATACCACAGGGTCTGACGTATCTGTTTCATGTTTGAATATTTTTCTAGAAAAAGACGTTAATGGTAATCTAACAACAAAGCTTTATGATAAACGTGATGACTTTCACTTTGCAATCGTCAACTTCCCTTACTTATGCAGCAATATACCTTTATCATCTGCTTACGGGGTTTATATCTCTCAGCTGATTCAATACGCAAGAGTATGCTCTACTTATGATCAATTTCTAAAACGAGGTAGGTTATTGACAAACAAGTTGATGAAACAAGAATTGCAGTCTCGTTTAAAGTCGTCATTTCGTAAGTTCTATGGTCAATAGAATGACCTTGTCAGCAAATACAATCTATCATTAAGTCAAATACTGACTGACGTTTTTCATATTACAATGTAATTGTTAGGCCATTATTTACAAACTGAATTGTCAACAGATTTTTCCGTTTTTTCCCGATCATGACAAGGAGCACACGGAGGGTGTGACCGGTCTGCAGGGGATGCTTACTCCTCCTTGGCACCTGATCCCACCTCTGATGTTTTAGAGGCCCGTGTTTGCTCTGCTCCTGATTTGTATTGTTTAATGGACTTTTGAGCTTGAATACCGTTCGTTATTTCCATATATTTCATGGAAAACTGCAAAAGGCAGACATACCAATTCACAGTGCTCAAAGGTGATTTACTTAATTATAATATCATTAAAGAATAACAGGACAGTCGGGGTAATGACATGATGTTTAAACAGCAATAAACACTTCACAAACTGACCAATTACCCTGCGATCTTAATCCGTCGAGCCATAATTACCACCAAATCAGCTTAAATAGATATGTGAAAACGCAAAATGATCAACGTTTATGCAGAGGTTTCTTTTATAAAAATGAATTTCAAGAAAATTGCATTCAAATTTACATATACTTTATTTTCACCTATTACTAACCTATTACAGATTTTCTAACCGATTTCCACCATACCGACCGAGTAATATATATATATATATATATATATATATATAATCATATAACAGAGACCTCATTTATCTGTGCTTACCTGCAGTACACACACGGCATGACTTCATACAATACTTGAGCATGTATCCTGGGTTTATAACACATTGGTTATCGTTCGCCCATACGGGACAAGTTGGGTTATCGTCTTTGCAGTTCTCCAATTCTGCAAAAAGAACATCATTTCAGTTTTTAAAATTTCAATTATCTTTGTGATGCTTTACTGCACATCTCTCTCAATGAAATTAGCACATGAATCACAAATTCTACTCTAAAAATATTTCACCATATACTATATATAATAAGATATTTTTTAAAATAAGGGACTTTCAAAGTTTCAAAAGATAAGCAATTGTTTTGAAAAACCATTTAAAATAGAGCAGCATATGTGTAAATTTTTAGTTGTTTGAGCTATGACTTGATTCTGACAAAAACAAATTCATCTTAAATCGTGTTGGGTTATATGTATTTGTGTACACTTTCTATAAAGGTTTCTATTTCTTTAATCAAACTATTTTTTAATTGAAAAACTCAAATTTATTAAACCAAAGAGAAAAAAGAATAACAAATAGGCCGAGTTCCAATTTTTAGAATGCAAAGAAAGGGTTGTTCATGAAAAAAACAAAAGATGCTTTTTCCAACACTTTGTGCATTGTAATTGAATAAATTTGACATTCATTGTTGAAAACATTTTCAACAAAGAAATTATACATGTAGCATTATTATCAAAGTTTAATGTTACATGAAATACAAGGTATTTGTCTATATCAACAATACAACTATCAATATCACGATTTAAATAAAAAGTAAACATAAAAAGCCAAAGACCATTTAAATGTAATGAAAAATCTATTCCTTTAAATATGAAATGTTTAAATATTTTTCTTTGAATGATGAGCTTTGTGTGTAAACAGTTGTTCGACTCCGTAAAATCTAAACTTTTAAAAGCTTAAAATAATTTTTTATGAAAATTTTATTTAATTTGAAATGACCTTCATAGTATTTTAGCATGCTACCTTTTTCTTTTTCTCCACCACGACAAAGTCCACAGGTTTTCATGCAATTTGCTTCCATCCATACTCTATGAATAGTACAAAACTTCCATTGATTTTCGAAGTTCTGACAGTTTGTTGTCGGATACCTATCCTCACAGGAATCTGAAGGTAAGTTAAAAATTGTTAACACTTATAAAGATGCTTTCTAAAGTTATATCAAAAACTATATAGAAACTTTCTTAAACGCTACACGTCTTATTATACTATCACTGAATAGACATAATTTGTCGAAATGCGCATCTGGTGCATCAAAATTGGTACCGTATATGATTAACATAATGACTCCTGGGTCGAGGCCTCTGCTGGTGGACTGTTAGACCCCGAGGGTCTCTACAGCCCAGTTACTTACTACTTCAGTACAAGCTTGAAAATACGGATATATATTTAATCGCTGTGGTAATATTTAGAAATTTATTTCAGAATTAAGGATTATCTCCCTCATGCATAGCTCTGATCCTTCGACCTATTTAGCTCCAGTCTTTGGCACCTATTTTCAGCTCTTCCAATTCTTTTTATTTCAATATTTTGGATTTCCAACGTATCGGCTTGAGCATCACTGAAGAGACATAATTTGTCGAAATGCGCATCTGGTGCATCAAAATTGGTAGCGTATATGATTAATAACTGATAAAACAGTGAAATGAAATAAAACTGTACGACTTACTAAAATTGTGGTTGTGGGGGGGGGGGGTTAGAAATTCAGTGGAACGAAATAAAACTGTATGACTTACTAGGATTAGGGGTTGTTGGTGGGGGCGTGGTGACGGTCGGTGGTCTTGTCTGAATTGGTCCACGTGTAGTCCTCGTTCCGTCGTCTGGTAGACTCCCATTGTTTTCACATGTGTGACAATCACTAGCACAATTAATGGTCATCCAAGCAGGATTGATGGCACATTCGCCTGTCAAAGCCCACTCTTTGCATTTTGCGTCGTTGGAATAAGCGTTCATGCAATTGGCTACGTTAGAAAATGAACACATAATGTATTTTGCTTTAATGTATTACTAACAAATAAGAAGCAATAACATTACACCAGATGACCTATCATCACACACACAGATTTATGTACTTGTAGAAGCATTTGTATGATAACCATGAGTACAAACAGCACTACGTCATTAAAAATTCAATCGAATTAATTTACGCACCTGTATTTAGTTAGCAACATAATAAAAATACAGGAGCGTAAAGGGTATAACTTTAATTAGATTGTTAAAAATTGTGCAAAGTCTACTGATACATCATACAAAGAAGGCATAAAATAAAATATATTTTACTATAATCCCTCTAATAGACATTATAAAACGGACTTAAATTTTTGGCTAATCATGACGTATAGTTAGATTTAGAATAAATTATTGAAATTATATATAGCTTACTTTTTGGTCTAGGGTTAGACTTGTCGCAATAGGAACAAGACTTTTTACAATTTTGCCTCATCCAGTCCTCGGCAACCACACAGTCCCCATTATCACGCCATTTGTTACAAGTCTCGTCGTCATAATGATTTCTACAAACATTCTGTAGATCTGTAAGAAAAATGAATAAGAAGTCTCAAAACACACAAACACACGCGCACCCTCACACACACACATACACACACACACACACACACAGAGAGAGAGAGAGAGAGAGAGCATTTACTAAATGAATCGTGTATTTTACTTAGTTTCAGTGCTAAATCAGTATTAATTGAAGTTTAGCAACCTTTTAAAAGCAAACATTATGCTAAATGTATGAAACTGAATAAATTAAAAAAATCAATTTTGTTTATTAGTCATACCTTGTCTCACATTTTGTTCATTTCCACAAGCTCCACATGCTCGGGCACAATTATTGTTCATCCACTCTGGTCGCCTTTTGCACTCCCCTTGTTTTGCCCAAATGTTACATTTCCAGTCATTTACTGAATTTCGGCATTCTGCAATATCATTTCATGATAAATTGGAACATGTAAATTTACAAACACAGCTTCTCCCACACAAATCACTGTAGATTTTAAATATTATACGTTATAAAGTGGACTATGAATGGGATTTAAAAGTTATTAAAAGACTCCAAGTATTTAAAAAAAAAATAGGTAAAAAAAAGCCAGTTACCAGGATTTAGCCTTGTTTTTCCTCTCTGACAATCAGAGGTTCCGTCAGGACAGATGCACTCACAGTTCTGGTCTAAAAAGCCACCACCATCACAAATAATACTGCTGTCGCATACATCGTCTAAAAAAGAGACAAAATTAAGATCCGTGAATGTGAAAATTTGCCAAAAGGTTTGTACAATTTATTTTTATGGTATTCAAGTATAGAGTACAATTTTTTTTATTTAAAGATTGTACTTCATATAAAATCATAACATAATTTAATCAATTATATAAATCAGCTTGGATGCATTCACATTTATCAATCAAGAGATGAGACTCACTGCAGCTGTACATGGCGTTCAAAACCTGTACATCACCAAAAGATAGCTCCTTCTGAAAAACTTTTCCTATTTCTGATTCTCTATCCTTATAAGCTGGTTGTGCAACTATTGTTTGACTGGTGCGATCTCTGCTGAAGGCCTACAAAGAGTTGATATACCATAATAGTAAATTACATGTTCGTCATACACTCTACACTCTGTCAACATCTCATAAAAGAATCTTCTACATATTCTCATTTTCTTAATAATTTATATGAAATATCCTATGCATGTCTGCAAAACACGTAGACATATATGTGTGTTTTAAATGAAAATTCACATTTGTCATTTTTATAATTTGTTGGTTCATCATCTTTTTCACTTTCATGTAAATTAGTTGAATTCACTTCGTCGAGAAAGAGATGTTAAAAAAAATACTATTTCCCTCTGAATGATGAAACCACTCCTCCGGCTTGATAGAATGTAATACTTGACGATTGGTGACATTCCAAAAAAAGTTGACAGCGCAGAATCTATGGGCGCACGGTTCACCATTATATGTATTTGTATAAAACATTCAGCATAATTATAATAGATATTGTATATTGAAAATGTTCACCCCTCAAAACAAATGTTAACCTCAGCTGCGCCTCGGTTGACTATGGTTTTCTTGGGATGAAAATGTTCAATATTACCCTCAACAACATGCAATTTTTATATAATTTCATATACATGTATCGATGTACTCCGTTTATTTAAGATAAGCTGATGCAATAGATTCTTTCTTCTAGAAATAAAACCCAACAAATTATTAACACTTAATTGCTTTAACCTGTCTCTAGTCATACAGCGAGATAGACTGTAATGAAATATTTGGAGATAACGAACAGTATTCGAGCTCAAAAGTCCATTAAACATTACAAATTAAGAGCAGAGCAAACACGGACCTCTAAGACATCAGAGGTGGGATAAGGTGCCATGGAAGAGTGAGCATCCCCTGCCTACCGGTCACACCCGCCGTGTGTTCCTTGTCATGATCGGAAGATAACGGAAAAATCCGTCGACAATTCAGTGTGTAAATAATGGCCTAACAAATAGTATGAAAAAGGTCACTCAGCATTTGACTTAATGATAGATTGTATTTGCTGACAAGGTCATTGTATCGACTATAGAACTTACGAAATGATGACTTTAAACGAGACTGCTGATATAAGTTAGAAAGTGGATGTTCATTTATCATTAAAAAAATATGATTTTTGTTTCTCATGTTCAGCGATATCAGTAATTTCATGGATTGCTCCAGTTTTTTTTAAATACAGTATCATCAATGATATTGAAGCTTACTGTTACGCCGTAGTGCATAACGGACGGGAAGTCGTATGGTACACTGTAGGTATTGATAAATGAACTTCGGTACTTCTGAAATTGGTCCGCAAGTCCAGGCTGGATGTTCTGGGTGATGATTCTAATGAACTCGTCACGATCTGGTCGATTTTGCTCATGAATAAGACCAACTGCATGTCCAATTTCATGCAAGTACAATCCTTTCTGAAGTTGTAAATTTAAAAACCAATTACTTTTGTTGATCACATTGAAATCAAAAACATCTGAATTCTATTCATTTTAAAAACAAATAACAATTTTAAGATTTTTTGGATTTTATATATATATATATATATATATATATATATATATATATATATATATATATATATATATATATATATATATATATATATATATATAATTTTGCATAATTTAGGAACCTTACATCTTTGGAATGCTTAAATGTAGACATCCCATGCAGGCATATTTAACGAAGTGTTTCATGAAAAATTTTCCTCTAATAAAATTAATGTCCAAATAACTGTGCCTCCTATTCTCAATTGCGCCCCGCTAATTGCTAATTGTTTTGGTATTCATATAAAGCAGAATTTATTCAAAAACGTATGCATGACAAGAAGACACTTGTTGTGTCCTTCAACTCGACATTTAGATATTTCGACGAGGTATTATCGATTAACAATAGTTACTTCCATTCATATGTCGACTCCAGTGAACTTGAAATAAAAGATACCACAGACTGACATATTTGTTTCATATGTAGAGATTTTACAAGAAAATGACGGTAATGGTAACCTTACAAAAAAACTTTATGATAAACCAGATGACTTCAACTTTTCAATCTTCTTTACATGAATTACATTGCATATTAAATCTTTTCTTTCTTTTTCAAATTCTCATAAATCAAAATTCTTGGAAGGTTTTTTTTTAAATTTAGCTTTGAATGTTGTATCTTTAAAAATATGAATTTTGTCGTGTCTTGGGAGGATTGATTAAATGGTTGTGACGTCATAATTTAAAATAGTTAGAATTCTTTTTTTGTTCCTGCTCATTGGTGATAGTTATTTGTCGGAGCCAATAACTCAAACAGGAACCATTGTCTTTGATTTATATTTATTTAAAATTTTTCAGTCATTTTGAGTTTATGAACAAGCCTGTTTTATGCGTCTTTAACTTCAAAATGCCTATTTATAACTAATAATATGATAATAAAAACATTCAAAGGATCAACTTACGTATCGGCAGCCATTTCTGTCTAAACTTAATTCCTGTCTGCCCCCTTCTTTACCAAGACGAGACCAGCATCTATAAATAATACATATCATTCAATAAAATATTTGTCAGAATATTGATAATTTCGCTAGAATTGTATCAGGATCCATTTTTTGGAGATGTATTTACTCATACAGTATATCGGCATAAAAGTATTTCATCTTTTTGAATGTGTACAAAATAAAGCATGCTTTTTTTAATTCAAAAAAGTATATTGTCTGCCAAATTACCCTTGAGAATCAATGAGTTCCACGTAATCAGTTTCAGTTGTCTTTTCTTTAAACCGAAGACAGGTGTATTTTTCTAACTCCCTCATTGCAACCTTAACAAAATATTGATCAACCGTCTCTACAAACAAACAAATAAAAAAAAAATAAATAAAATAAAATAATTTTCAATCTGAGGAAATCATTTATTTGACTGATCGAATGGGTGTGTATGTGCGTTATTATTTATTTCAAAAATGTTACTAAATTAATTACTTTTTACATTTTACCAAGATAATTTACTATTCAGCCTAACGTTTATTAACATACGAAAATGTCTAGGTAAATACTCAATTTCTTTGAAAATGTACTCCTCTCTCTCTCTCTCTCACCGTAAGCTCCGGGCGCGAATCTATATGGCATTATCCCTCCATTCCAATATGATACTGGATTTCTGACTGCTTTTCTTCGCTTTCTCTTTCTAAAGTCAATCAAATCTGTTCACTAACTCTTTATTTAAAACTGTAAGGTAATACTAACTTCATAATCTTTTGCCATTTTCTCTATTAATTAAAATGTTAATATGAACAAAGAAAAAAATCTACATACATTATCTTTATATTCATATATTAGAGAAGTAGTCATTGTTTCAATTTTTTTTTATCAAAGAAAGAAAAAAGCAGCTTATGTGACACTTTAGAAGGACAGGAAAAACAATTATGTAATTAATATTTTTACATATTTTTAATATATATTTATATAATATAAATTAATTAATAATAATAAATTAATTTAATTGCTTACTTTTTTGAACTTATAGCGCTGTACTGATCCATTGTTAAATACATGTCTAGTTCCTTTAGAATTAAGCTACCCGGTAAAGTGATACTACTTGCCATTTCTAAAATAAAAAAGTAAATTTCATATGAGCTCCAAAGTTCATTGCTTTAGCAAGTGATACAGTTTAACAGGCTTTTCAATATCATTCAGAACAAAATATTTCTCCAATATAAAGTTTCTTTTTTTTCCCTTTAACAGAATTCCATTCTGTTATGATACTTCTCTGGATTATCGATCTATATGTTACATTGATGGAGGAGCCATGAAACAGTCGAACGTAAACACTTTAAAAAATCTTTCATACGCTTTTTGAAAAGGGGATCTGAAAATTTATTGGCTTTAATTCTCTCAGATAAACAGCATTTGGTTTTTAGAAGAAATAAAGTTGAAAATATTCAGCGGACGTAAATAAACGATGTAGGCTCCATGTTAACGCTTTGTATCTCTTCAAGATATTGTTAGCGTTGTCTTGGACTCAGAACTTCAATTAAATAAACTTTTTTTCTTCACTTTTTCCAATGTGATCTGTACATGTGATTTTGTAATGCCTAACATTATTTGAAACAACATAACTTTGATAAAAAGAAACCTTTACTTGTATTTTATCTATCAAAAATGTACACAAAGTTATGAATCATATGACTGTTATCATTAGACATCAGAATCTGATGAAATATATATATTTAGCTTCATGAAGTATTATCAAATGATTCTCCGGATATATATTTTCATCCGAAGTTTTATTTCCCTTCCTCGAAAGATAGATATCCAAAACGGTGCATGATTAATACAAAATGCTTTGCTTATAAGCATCAAATCATAAAATGTTTTAATAAAGCGTAAATGGCCAAAACAAAGATGGCGTGGCTGTTGAGAGGCATGACAGGAATATATGGTGTGTGCATGTGTATGTGTGTAATACAATATTAAGTTATGAACAATTCCACAGTAATTTCAAGAATTATCTTTCTTTGTACCCTTGTCATTTGTTTGATGATAATTTTAGCGAACGTTTTCTTTATTTATTATCCGTGATCGGAAGGCCGTGAGTTCAAATCTCGACCGCGACTGACCTAAGTCGATAAAAAATAGGTAGCAACTGTTCCTTCGCCAGGCGCTCGGCACTTTGAAGTGAAATTTGCGGGTCCTTCGGATGAGATCTTAAAACCGAGGCCCCGTGTCACGACAGGCGTTGGCACGATAAAGATCCCTCACTGCTCAATGGCCCTGAATGCCGAGTAAAGGTCTAAATTTGAAGTCCTTCACCGGTACATGTATATGGTGATGTCTCTATGTGAGTGAAAAATTCTCGAAAGGGACGGAAAACAACGTACAATCATTCAATTCTTTATTTATTTCTTCAGAATGATATACTTACGTGTTCCGCCTAATAGTCTAGACATAATCTGGTCCATTGTGAGGTCCTCGGGAGGAGGCTTTCTATCCATTTGCCCCCGACAATTGAGGACCAGAAGAACAACCTGTGACGTAGATTTTATTTCATTACAATTAGCTTAAAGTAAATGGGATTGAAATCCTAATGCATTATCCAATTTTTATGTTCATCCTTAGGAATACATTTAAAATGGAAATAATAATTCCAGAATGGTGTATATAATTTAGGAAAAAACAGATAAATAAAAAAAATTTCTGATAAAAGTATTTTCATTGTATTCAATACAAAAACAAAAAACAATAAGTTTTTAAGTTCATTAATCATATCAAAAGATAGCGTACACAAGATATACATGAATACAAACAAGAATTATGCCATTTAAAAATATAAGGATGTATAAAAAAAAAAATACAATACCATGAATAAAATAAATGAAACCTTTTCCATGGCGAAAAGTGAAAACATTAAAGTTAAGATGATTCGGAAAAGGTTTTTATAGAACCATTTCATCGTTGATGTAACATCCTATGTGTCATGTCCACTTATGAAGGTCACAAATAAGAGCGTAAAAGACAAGCCTTCCTGCCTTGATCGTGTATCTCCTTTTAAGGGATCAAGTACATATATTATAATCAACATCATATATCACAACTATACAGTCGACAATGTTTCAACTGTAACACAGTTAATGATACTGATAACAAAATGTAAAAAGGCTCCAAAATTGGTGTCAAATGACTATAGAAAGCTTACCTGGCTCATTACATGTTAGGTAGATGGCGTCGGATAAGAATCGTTAAGGGACTGATTCTGTAGGATCTAATTATAGAACAAGTCTTGTTGATAACTACACATCCTTTTTTTCCCTTATTTATATCTTGTGATGACCATGAGGTCTACATTTAGGGTTTTGAAATCTACTGCAATTTTGAAATTTAAAATTAATAGATTCAGGTATTAAAATTTGATTCTAATCCTTTAAATGTAATTTATAAGTTAAAGTCCGATTCAAGAACAGTCTGCATTAACGAACAACATGCACAAGCCAAACATGGATTTAAGAAATTTAGAAGTATAGGAAGGAAAGATAATCTGGTGATTAGGGTTAAAGGAATGCAAGATTTGTCTTCTGACGGAAAATGATAGTTGCCTGTTTAAAGTATTTATGTTCCTTTCTTGAGAAACTTCATAACATTTTCATTGGTCGTTTTATTTCAATCCCATTAATTGTAGTAGGTGCGTTTGAAACAAAGATGTTTGTACTGAAAGAAAAAGTCACACATATTTAGTTTCTTTGATGTTTTTTTTTTCAGTGATTTGAATTAAAGGATGAGGTTTTCTCAAACCTTTGTTTAGCTCACATGAGCAAAAGACTAAAGTGAGCTTCTCTGATCGAAGGATATCCAGCGTCCGCCTGTTTGGTTTCTTCTCCAGAACCACTGGACCAGTTACAAAATTGCCACAAAATATCTTTGGGTAAAAGGAACCTATTAACAAGTTTGTTCACATGAAGAGCCACGCCCTCTTTGAAGGGGAGATAATGAAGAATTAGTGAAACTTGAAGGCATCTTTTAATCAACTTGTTCTTAAGAACCGCTGAGCCAAAAAATAATGAAACTTGTATTTAAAACTTATGACACAATGTAGATTTACTTTTGTTTAAATCATGACCTCTGGGTCTAGGGTTAGGCCACAAAAGATCAACGTTTTAAATATATAGGAATATATCTGTGAATATTTAGGAAAAATCTTTAAAAATCTTCTTCTCATAAACAACAAGGCCATGATTAGTCATATCAAGATGCAAACATCCTCAGGTAGTGTATATTCAAAATGTTCAAATCAATCCTTGGGTAGGGATGAGGTCACAGTAGGGGATAAAAGTTTTAAATGGGAATATAAATGAAAAAAAAATTCAAATCTCCTTTTCAGGAACAGTAGGGTCCTGATAAGACTTTTTTTATGTGTAAGCTTCCTCAGTATATATTCAAGATGGTTAAAAAGTCACCTTTGGGGTTACGTTGGGTAAAGATAGGAAATCAATGTTTTAAATGAAACTAGGGGAAAAAAAGCTTCAAAATCTTCTTTTAAGAAAGACAAGGGCCATGATTAGTCATATTGATATACGAGGGGTGATCAAAAAGTTCGCGAACTAATTGAATAACTTCCATAAAAGAAATGAAATTAGGTTTTAGTGTTCATTATTTTTTAAAGTAGTCCTCTCCGATTTAAATGCGCATCTGCCACAGTTCTGTCCATGCGCAAATCACGTGATACAGGCGGTCACGTGACATGCTCCGAAGCGTTCCGTTCACAGGATGTAAAAAGATTTTTTCGAGTCTTATATTTCTTACCATGCAAGTTATTTTTTATAACTAAAACAGTCAACTTGTCAAAAATGGCCAAATCTCGGCAATAGGATGGGTGGATAAGGATATCCTTTCCCGGAATGAGCATGGTGACCATCGCAACCCGAGTTTTCCGTCTTGGGAGCGTCGTTTATCAAATGTGGATATAAGGCATGGCGCCTTCTTTTTATCATATCTGATATGATTAAATTCTAAAGTAAACGATATTTTAGGGATTTAATAACTGTATTATTGTTAAGATATTCAACTATTTTTCTAACTGTAACTTGGCGGTCTTTCATATCAAATTGCTCAACTGTGGACACATCTCTTCCCCAACTTGTTTTCACTGGGCAAGAGAACAAACATCATTTTTAACCATATCCCTTCTTTTACTAAAACAATCAATCCAATTAATGATTAAACTCCTGGCAAGTCTTTTGTCTTCATAAACTTTGTACAAAGTATTATATGCTATTGCAAAGGTATTTCCAAGATAGACATAAAACTTTACAGCAGTTCGTTGCTCGAGTATGACTGAGTCAATCATTTTTTGTCACAAGTAACCTACCTAATGACGTCATTTTCACATTGTGACGTCACAAACATGGATCAAAACATTACATAAAACTCCTATATATAGAACACATGTATGACTATATGTGTACCAAATTTCATTCTGATCTGAAAAGTGCGAACTTTTTGATCACCCCTCGTATAATATTTTATAGCATGGGGTCAGAGATGAGATAATTTAAAAAAGAAATTGTTTTGAGTGTAATTAATTGCATTTTCAGTGAAATTGCTATTAAAGAATAGGAAATGGTTTTGTGTCACTAAGACCCCCTTGTTGATCACAGATCTCCAAATCACAGTACTGTCCAAACAGTTCTCCAAAGTTAAAGTTATGTCAGACTTTGTAAAACTATCAACTAATGTAAAGCCAAAAGTGGTAGTTAATACAATTAAGAATTGCTCCACTAACTTAAAAAAACTTACTCCAGAAAAGATATCTTTATGAAATCATTATTTCTACTTCTAAACAGATTTTATGAATGCATCTAGTATATATGGTGTGAAAATGCTCATCTTTTGCAATTTAAGTTGTTCAGGTAAACTTCAAATGAAATAACTTAATGGTTTACTTTTAAGTTTAAATTCATATACTTTAGGTTTAATTTTAATAAAATTTCAAAAGGCAGGCAATTGATATACATAAAGGTCTAGGTGGAGGAAACGCACTGATATTAAAAGCTTTCAAACAGATCCAAGATATTTCCTTAAAGTTCTAAAAAAATTATATATTTCATACATGATAACTAAGTTATGCTTATTTCTTGAATTGCTTATCCAGAGGCTTAGCATATACCATGTTCTGTATTCATTCACGAAAAATTAAAAAAAAAAATATAGAAAATCTTCAAAAAATAAAAGTGTCATTTGTTATCTAATTCATTACTATTGCAAAGTAATTGTAACATAATTAATGACATGTATTAAAAATTCTTTAGTTAAACTGTAATTTAATTAATTATTTTAATGTAATTGACACCACTCCTGTCTGGGGTTAAAGTGGGACAAAAATTAGAGATAAAATTTTACATAATACATGTGTACATGAAAGAAATTTGAATTATTTTCAAGGGGGAACAATAGGGTCATTTGGTCATATTGATATTGAAGCATCCGATCTATGGAATCTAGGTTTTCTATATCATGGCCACTTGAGGCTAGGTTGGACCCACAATTTGGGATCAAAGATTTTTTTATGGGAATAAAGATGGAAAATTCTGAAGAAGAACAGCAGGGCCAAGGTGACTCAGATGAGCGATGTGGTCCATGGGCCTCTTGTACATAGAAAATTCTCCCTCTCTTTAAAGTGGGGAAATGATGATAGGATAGCCGACGGAATGAACGTGTGCTCAAGACTTTGATTTCATACAAAAATGATTTATTTTAAATTGACCCATGAACAAATCTCTAAATTTAAGGGAAACAAAAAACCCATTTTTAACACTACTCAACAAAGTAGTAAGTGGGTTTTTTTTTAATAATTTGCGGTCCCAGTAAATGAATTATTAATTATACATCTTATTCAAGTGGATTTAGAAAAGGCTGGATGTTAATAACAAGTATAGTCAATGACTTGTTACTTCAACTTAAATGACTAATCCATGTAAATACAATTAAATATTTTATGCTGAATATATTGCTATAATAGTTTAATACATGACTTAGTGTCGTGTGAAGAATTCGTGGACTGGACAACTAATCTTGGTGTGATCTTGCTGTCCTCGTCTTTGTCCCGTTGTCTTTCCGTGTTGGTTTGTTTCGTTTGTTTTTGTTTTGTTTGTTTGTTTTGTCTCCAAATCTACTATGAGTCTATGTTCTGTATTCTTTTTTGTCCTTTTGTTTTATAAAAGCGCGGGGATATCAAGTCTCATTTTTCTCTTTGTCTGTCGGTCTGTCATAAAAATCTAACCTTAGTTATAACTTTTGAATGAGTGAAGATGGGGATTTTTTATTTAATATGTTTATTACCTGTAACAAGATATTTCCAAACGCTCTTTGATTTTGATCTCATAAGCATGACCTTGAGTTTTGACCTTTTTCCTCCATTATTTTTATCTGGTGTTGACATTTTTCATAGAGCAGATATTTCTCTGGAGCTGTGTGATCTTTAGAAATTCTGAAATTTACAATCAATAGATTAAGATAAGAAGATTGACAAAAGACATTTGTTGAAGATAATTTTCGGTTCAACAACACTCGAATTCGTAAACAACACACACAAGCCAAACACGGATTTTAAAAATCAAGAGGGACAGGAAGGAAAGATAACCCGGTGACTGTGGTTAAAGGAATGTAAGTTTGGTCGCCTGTTTGGTGTATTATTTTTCCTCAGAAACGTCAGAACATTTTCATTGGTCGTGTAATTTCAATCCCTTTATTGTTGTGTTAGGAAAAAAATGTTTGCTTTAAAAGTAAATATTATCCATATTAAGTTTCTGCTCTGTCTTTTTTTTTTTCAATTAAAAGAAGACGTTTCATAAATCATTTTTTCTAAGAAATCTCTCTCTCTCTCTCTCTCTCATGTATGCAAATAACGATAAGGTAGCTGATGGAATGAATGCGTTCTGAAGACTCCGAATTCATAAAAAAAAGGTTTTAATGTGTTTATAAATGTCCTCTAGAATGTATCTCTTTATTACTAGGAAACAAAAACAAAAACTACTATTTTTAAACACTACTCAAATATAGCATTGGCATTTCATGATTTGCTTCTTAATATATATATATATTTATACTATGGATATTATACGTACTCTTTAAGTAGCTGCGAGGAAAATGATATATAAATATTAAGTGGGATCATGGAGTGGTTATTTCACTCTAAATGACTAAATCACTGAGAACAGTAATGTACATGTATATGTAATAAATTATCCTTTTATGTTGAATATATACCACGATATGTTTAAGTACAGGACTTAGTTGTATCATTCAATGCACTAATGTTGGAGTGACCCTGCTGCCCTTAACATTGTCTCTCTATCTTTCTGCTCTTCTTTTGTCTCCAATTCTACTTTAAGTCAATGATCTGTTTTTTTGGTACAAATCTGCTTGCCCTTAGTTATTTGCATGTCTATTTCAATCCTTCCCACGTGTAGAGCTAAATTTCAATGAAACATGTAAACCAGAGCAATGCAACATTTATCGTCTTTTAGTCACATAATGTTCAGAAATTATTTAGACATTGTGTTTATTGTTCTTTCTATCTAATGACCGTCTTTTGGTAAAAATTGGGATATATCTTTAACAGAAACAAAAAATAAATAAATAAACAAATAAATTCTTGTAAAAGCAAGAAATATTTCCGAAATATTCCATTTCTTGTTTTCAATGATATATCAATGTGGGTTGGGGTTACCGGCGCAGTCACAAAATCGAAAATGAAAATCAGTAACTATTACGTACAAATGTCCGATAGATGAATAGTAAGTGGGAAATTTATTTAAATCATGTATGTAATTTTTCAATTTTATTTTCGCTTTATTTTGTGCAGGTTTGAAAGAAATTCGACCAGAAACGGAGACCATCAACAATTTTCATCACGGTATAGAAAATATACGGAAGCCCATTGAGGCCAGTTCAAAGAAAGAAATATTTTTTATTGCGTTTAAACGCAATAATTATTGCGTTTAATCGCAAAACATTACGTTTAATCGCAATAATCATTGCGGTTAAACGCAAAATATTGCGTTTAATCGCAATGTATGTTGCGTTTAAAAGCAAAAATATTATTGCGTTTAATCGTAAAATCATTGCGAAAGATTGCATTTAATCACAAAATCATTGTGTTTAAACGCAAAAGATTGCATTTAATCACAAAATAATTGCGTTTAAACGCAAAAGATTGTGTGCAATGTATATCGCGTTTAAATGCAAAATACGTTGCGTTTGATCGCAAAAGATTGCGATTAATCGCAAAGTGTTTTGCGATTAAACACAATAATCATTGTGTATTATTCCGTAGAAATCTGATTACGACAGAAAAATGATTTTTGGCGTCAAGGTG